>NC_090444.1:1679778066-1680088340 GCF_031143425.1 Pleurodeles waltl | reverse complement strand
AGGAAGGTTTTAATATGCTGAGTCTCTTGTTAATTAATTGGACATAGGTGCAACAATGAGTCACTCACTTCATGATTGTAGCACCTGACAATGCTCACACACAATCAGGACAGACATGACTTGCCAACCAACCAGACCCTCTTTGGGTGCAGTTGTGATATCAGCTGGGATATGGTGCTGCTCCGCATTATGAAGGAATCATGTGCTGATTCAGGATAATGGGCACACACACTTGAGATGTAAAGGTCCGCCAAACAGACAATTGGCATGTTGATGGATTGGAAAATCTTTCTGTTGCAATAGACTTGTTCAGTGCGGTGACACCAAACCAACTTGAGTGCCATCAATGGCACCCAACACATGTGGGAGGAGGGCAAAACCATAGAAATCAGCCTTCACATTGGCTAAATCCTCATGTCGGGGGAAACTGATATAGCTGTCAATGTGTATGAACATTGCTGAGAGGAAATCCTTCAATACCAGACTGAACAGAGGTTGGGTCATACAGCATAGAGGGCCACTGTATGTTGGAGGGACCCTGTGGACAGGAAGTGCAATACTGACATGACTTGCACAAAGGTGATAAGCAGGTTGGATTACTGTTAGCTGGCATCAGAGCTGGCTCCAACTGACAGCATAAGTCCACTACTGTTTCCCTATTCAGACAGTGTAACTGTATGACATGGCGATCCTCCATCCATGGTCTGAAGGTCTGACTGTGGATGGTAGAGAGGAAGTTGTTGCATCCTCCCTCTTCCAGGATACTTACGTGTAACAAGACATGATTTGTAACATTAGTCACTATGTCCACAGGAACATACATGATTGATGCATGCCAACAATATCATGTGACAAAGAATTGCTGACTGGATAGACATGACACCCAGTACACATCCCAGCTGGCAACTACACAAGGTTCAATGTGGGCCCTATGGTTGTCAGCACATGTCTACAACATGGATTTAGGTGACACCCAACTTTCTGCTACACAATTGCCCCTGAAATGTGTCTGTATTTTCTGACCGCAAAAAATACCATTAGTGGTGGTGGCCCGTGCACTGCCATCATATGCCATGTGGGCCCTGCAACATACTACGCTGGTGGTTGTGTAGTCGGAACTAAACAACAAGACAGATTGAGGACATTTCTGATGATATAACACTTATATTGTCATTGTGACACATTTTACAGGGCCACATACTGCATTTCAAACCACCAAAATGGCAGATGCCTAACCTTCTCCACTGGACATCAAGAATCACCCGTGTCTGTCGGCGGAAGTCGCCTAGGCAGTAGGCAGTTTTAACCACGGGAGACACAGCCATAGACTAATGTTGTTGACTGTGGCAGTTGCGGTCCAATGGCTGTGTCCATCGGCAGTGATGACCTTGTCTGTGACGTATGTGTATGCCATGTTGTGCAAATTGAGTCACTTGACTCCTAACACTACTGCCCGCAACACCTCCACCACTTCAGCTGCTGTGTACGGCCTCTGGGACCAATCATACAACATCCAGCATGTGAAAGGGCCCCTTCCTTCTTTCCAGAGGAGCTGGCGAGGCTTGTGAGTGAGGTCCTTCCCCTGTATTGACAGCTCTATGGCGCACCAGAGGAGCACATAAATAGCTCATTAGCACAATTGAATCTGTTCAAATGCATCCTTTCTCTCCTCCTAGGCTACAATGCATCCCTGTGTGCCATTTAGACTACTTGTTTGTCTGTGGTAGCAGTCTATGTGGTATCAATGGAATGTACATGGTACAGGTATTGGTGACCAATACTATGGGCCTGATTCTGACCCTGGCGGTTGACTACCGCCAGGGCAGAGTGCCGCGGATGCACCCCCAACAGGCTGGCGGTGCATCCATGGGCATTCTAGAAACGGGAAACCGGCGGTGTCCCGCCGGTTTCCCGCCGGTTTCCCGCTGCCCTAGGGAATCCTCCACGGCGGCGCTGCTTGCAGCGCCGCCATGGGGATTCCGACCCCCTTACCGCCATCCTGTTCCTGGCGGTTTTCACCGCCAGGAACAGGATGGCGGTAACGGGTGTCTTGGGGCCCCAGGGCCCCACTAAGATTTTCAGTGTCTGCCAAGCAGACACTGAAAATCGCGACGGGTGCCACTGCACCCGTCGCACGCCTTCAACTCCGCCGGCTCCATTCGGAGCCGGCTTCCTCGTTGAAGGCGCTTTCCCGCTGGGCTGGCGGGCCGCCTTCTGGCGGTCGCCCGCCAGCCCAGCAGGAAAGCCAGAATAATATTTACTGTGCCACAGATCTTTCACCCCACATCTGGCCTTGCCAAACTCTTTGCTGGAAGGCATATCATGACTCACTGTGCCCTTCAGACTGCCACGCACGCCACAAGCCACATTGCTGATGGCCACATGATGTACTGTCATGCATGGAAGTGATGGAAATGTGAATGCTATGCAGGTTTTATGTACTCAGGCTACAACCGGGTTAGTCTGCAGGTGAATCCAAAAATGTGCAGTCTTGTCCCTGTACTTATGTGTGCTTTACACTTTTGTAGTGTTGACAATTTGACCAACATCTGCTTGGTTTTCCTGACGTGTGGTACACACCATTTGGACAAAAACTTGTGTTTGTAAACACTAGATTTGTCTTTTGTATCCATACAGGTCAATGCCTATCAGAAGAAGGAGAGTTTGCCCGGAAGGTAGAGACTCTGGGGGTCCACAGCCGGCGGAGTAGAAATTGTTGCAAGAGGTGGAAGGACCTGAGATGCTGCACCCGGAAGATCGTGGAGGTCCAGCTGGGCCTGTTCTCCCAACATGGGCAGTGCACAGGTTGGACCATGACCCCCCTAATGTCCTGCATCCTGACGGTGGCATACCCAGACCTTGATGGGCATTTGAGGGGAGCACAGCAGCCACAAGGGGGTGAGTACAGGGCATAATCATACTTGTCACATAGCCATATTGTTTTGTTAGGTTCTGACATGTGTGACACACTAGATGAGTACATTTGTGTAGATATGTAATGTAGTGCATACTGATGTGCCTTGTTTATTAGCCCAGGGTCCTAGGACACTACAGGGTACAATTCACAAAAATGTCCTCTTGTGGGACAAAACATGGCTGTGTACATTGCTCAATCAAGTAATGTTTGTTGTTGTAGTGGGGCTAGATTCAATTCAACAAACCACTACTCCTCAGTGTTACAGCCCAAAGAAAAAGAAGTGATGGTTCACTGTCATCAGTCATGTATCTGCTCAAGTGAGTAATTTGGCATCTGCCCCCCAGAAGCCACTTGTCTTCAGTGTATGACGAGTGCTGGTGCCCCACAACTGTCTATGGGCTTGATTCACAAAGGTAAACTTAGATCAAAAGTCTAACTCATAGTAAAGGTAGACTTTTGGTCTAAGTTGAGACTTTTGGCCAAAATGTAGACCAGAAGTCTAATGAGTAAAGTTAGACTTTAGGTCTAAACTTAGACTTTTGGTCTAAACTTAGAGTTTTGGTCTAGGTTTACCTTTGTGGATCGGTTCCTATCATGAAGATGGCCATCATACATGTGACAGAGCATATGTTGTTCTTTGGGTGCTGCTACAAATCAAAACTTTTCCTTGGTAAGTGGGGAATGTCCAGGGAATTGATTTATGACCCATGACTGGTGCCAACATTTACTGTGCCTATATCTTAGCATATGTCCCTTTCTCTTTTAACAAAATGTGTACACACTTGTTTCATGCATGGTCTACCTGTGTTCATTGAATTATTTTTGTATTCCCTCACATATATGTGCATGCCAATGTGTTTTGGATCAGACATTTGCAATGGAGCTATATTTTGTGTGGTACCACAGACAGGAGTGTGTCAGCATTGACTGCTGGCTCACACATACCCTCACTGTTCATTGCATGTCATTTGGTATGTCCAACTGTAGTAACAATGAGGGACATGACAAGAAGGATTTTAGTTTTTACACACAATGTGAATTTCCATGCCATTGATGTTGGATCATGTGGAAATGTGCACTTTACGAGTGTAATGAGGAAGGTTTGTTACCCGACTGTTGGCATGCATCATAGACTGGCTTGCAGTTATGTTGGGATTGCATGTGTTTGGGTACAACCATTCATCCACGGACATCTAGGTTTGCAGGACCAAAATGGAGATAGTGATGTAGCTTACCATTGGGCAACATGTTGAGGGCCTTCTGCAAGTATCTGAGAATCCCTGGGTCACTCCAACATACAAAGGACTAATGGCTTCTACTGATGCACTCAGAGTATGTCGTTATAAGGGATTCCAGACAGTAGTGGTCATTTCCCTGGGGTTTGCATATTCATTTAGTTGTGTATTTTACACACCAATCTCCTTGACAATATGGATATATGGTCAACAGTGTATATTTCCATGCTGGATGTGCAGTATATCTGAAAAATATTAGTACTACCTCCATGGCTCTATTTGGACAAACAAACATGGTGAAGTGCTCATTGTTGATATGTTTCCAGTGTGTCATGAGTATCTCCATGATCCCTTCTTCAGGCTACAGTACTTCTGTCAGCAACATGCCAGGATTTTGGAGCATCATTTCTCATTATTGTGTTATTGTATATATGACAAATAGATGTCTGCTTGACCTTGTGGCGGATCTGTTGGAATGAACTTGGCATTGGGCTACAATTGTATTATAACAGGTAACTGAGGTATGTTCCATGAGGCAAAGTCTTGAAAGTATTGTGGCCTCTTACTTGTTCAATGGTTACTGAGATAGCACAACGTCAGCCATGCACTTGTAGTTGTATGAGATCGTGATTTTCCTGTGGGCAACTAATGACAGTTCAGATGACATGCATGCATGTGGTATGGTGCATGTAGGAGGCACTTTGATGTAGTTTGTTGCGGAGGCCTACTTGACGTCATGGTAATGTTTGCTAATCACAGCTGTTGTTCAGTTGTGATTAAGAACATATGGTGACCCTTTTCTATTTGTCTTTGCAGCATCAGCCCAGGCAAGAGAGGGAGACAGGGCACAACAAGAAGGGAAGCATCTGGCCACAGTATCTCCAGCCATTACCCAACTGACATGGAAGGACTAACTGGCCCGGAGGGTGAGGGAAGTGCCACGGAGGAGACAGGACCAATGTCATCATCGGATTCTACCTCTAGTGGCCACTCCCTAGTGGTGGTGGACCCATCAAGACCTGCTCCTATACCATCATTGACTGCTATCCCCAGTTCTATCGCCACCCTCCCTGTTGCTCCCCACCCAGTTGGCTGTGCATGCTCACCCAACAGGGTGGACGTCTCATTTGCCACAGACACCTCCGCCCCATCCCTTGTTACCCCTGCTGCTGTGAGTGAGGAGGCTAGTGACCTCCTGAGGATTATCTCTGTGAGGAAGACTGCCATTGTGAATGCCATCCAGGAGTTGGCTAGCCAAATTCAGCCAACCAGTGATTTTCTGAAAGGCATTCATAGTGCCATGTCTGGCCTACAGAAGATCTTTTTAGGGCCTGGCCTCCTCACTGATGGAAGCCAGTCACTCCCCCCCCCCCAGTTTTTCCCCCTCCACCTCCCTCTTTCCAATCCAAATCCCCTATTCCCTTACTTGTCCCAAGCACACAGACACATCCGTATACAGCCATCTCAACACACACAAGAAGCACACATCAACACAAACACCACAGGACACATCGGCACACAGGCACTCAGTATTCACTCATGAACACCACATCAGTCATCACTTCTCCAGACATCCTCACCGGCCCACACACCATCTCCAGCATACCCACAGATACCACCATAACAGTCGGTGACACTTCCACCACACCCACCACACACTCAGACTAGCTCACACCCCACGGACCCACACACTTGAGATACCATACCACTAGACACTAGCACAACAATCACAGATACATCCACCACATCAGCCATACCCACAGACATCACACCAACACATACAGACACATTCACTACATCAGCTGTATCTGCAGACACTACCCCAACACAGACACATCCACCGCATCAACCACATCAACCATACTGTCAGAGTCACCAGATCCTCGGGGTCTGTGCACGTTCCCAACACGTCCACCACTGAACAGCTCCAAGACTCTGATAGATAAATCACAGAGACTGAGAGAGTTCAAGAGGGGAAGAGGGGATTAGGAAGGGAACAGCTGGGAAGGAGACCTGTAGTAAGAAAAAGGTTAGAATACACAATATGAAAATTATGGGGGTCATTCTGACCCCGGCCGGCGGCGGTAGCCGCCGGCCTGGCTGGGACCGCCAGAAGACCGGTCATTCTGGGTTTCCCACTGGGCTGGCGGGCGACCGCCAAAAGGCCGCCCACCAGCCCAGTGGGAAACACCCTTCCACGATGAAGCCGGCTCCGAATGGAGCCGGCGGAGTGGAAGGTGTGCGACGGGTGCAGTAGCACCCGTCGCGAATTTCAGTGTCTGCTGAGCAGACACTGAAATTCAAAGTGGGGCCATCTTACGGGGGCCCCTGCAGTGCCCATGCCATTGGCATGGGCACTGCAGGGGCCCCCAGGGGCCCCACGACACCCCATACCGCCATCCTGTTCCTGGCGGCCGAAACCGCCAGGAACAGGATGGCGGTATGGGGGTCGGAATCCCCATGGCGGCGCAGCAAGCTGCGCCGCCATGGAGGATTCCCATGGGCAGCGGAAAGTCGGCGGTACACCGCCGACTTTCCGTTTCTGGCCGCGGCTGTACCGCCGCGGTCAGAATGCCCAAAGGAGCACCGCCAGCCTGTTGGCGGTGCTCCCGCGGACCCCGACCCTGGCGGTTTTTACCGCCTGGGTCGGAATGAGGCCCTATATCTCCTGAAATCAATACTAGACTATGATTCTAAGCCTAGTCACTCTGAAAACATGAACAATCTAAGAGTTAAGTTTAAAATGACTAAGTTTCAAGATGGCCGGATACCTGTAGAGGAATCCAGATGAATTAAATGAAAACTTTTTTATTCAAGTACTTTCCTTTACATGAGAATCAGAAAAAACATTCTGACTAAATTTTAAACCAGTCATATAAATCCTGTTTTGAGAATGTATACTAGGACCATACAATATTGCATCTAGAAACTCTGGCCTTTGTGTACTCTTAAAATGTTTCAACTCAAATTGCGCATATTGCAGATATATATATATATATATATATATATATACATATATATAGTAAACACCATAAAAGGATTGTGCACCATGAATAACACAATATGGATTCAGGAAACAAATCACATAACTTGTCAACTCAAATATTACACAATAGATATCTTAGAATAGTGGCATACAATAAACAACATGAATTAAACTCGAGGAGAGAATCGTGCGTCTTGCCAATTCGAGTGTTACCATGTAAAATACCAAGAAATGGTAGCATGCAATGAATGTCAAAGTCAAATCATCATTAATCGAATTGCGCGTCTTGCCGATTCGTAAAACACAATGTAAATGTCAAGGAATAACAGCTCACAATAAATAACAAGATCAAAGTATAATGAAATGAATTGCGCTTCTTTTGCTGATTCCTAAGCCACCAAGTAAATGTCAAGAAATGGTAGCGCACAATGAACAACAAAGTTAAATGCTCATGAAACGAGTTGTGCGTCTTGCCAATTCGTAAAACATCATGTAAATGTCAAGAAATAGTAGTGCGCAATGGACAACAATGTTTAAACATCATAAAACTAATCGCGCGTCTTGCCGATTCTTATGCCACCATGTAAATGTCAAGAAATGGTAGCGCGCAATGAATAACAAAGTCAAACCTTTATGAAATAAATTGCGCGTCTTGCCTCTTTGTAAACTACCATATAAATGTCAAGAAATGGTAGAAATTTCTTAAACCAAGAATTTGAAAATTCTCAACAACGGTGTCGGGACAGTCCAACCACCGTCTTACCGCCTGGAACAATGATCACCAATGAAGGATTAGGGCAGAAGACTGGAAGATCCAAATAGGCCACCGAGACAGGAGCTCAGGAAGAAGCTGCTGCTCTGCACCTTGACCTCCGAATAGTGAGCACTGGGAGTTGGGCTGGCTCTCTCTTTTATAGAGTCTTGGCCCAGCCCAGAACCACGCCCAGGCATGTTGCAGGGAAAGTCTCTGGAAGGTCCTGGAAAGGGGCCACACCCTAACACACTCTGAAAACCTGCAGCAATACATTGCAAAGGAACAGTATTTGTAAGCATATTAAAAATAAGTTTTCAGGATTGAACTCTGCAATGCAAAAGGTTAAAGCACAACATATCAGCACAATGCATACATTACTTTGTTTTGAGAGTGCTGGGTTTTTGCACTTTTGTCGCCTATAAACCCACAGACCACCCCAACAGACACCCACACATCAACTACTCCCACACCAGCCAAGACCTCTGCCTCCCAGTCCCCAGAGACGCAAATGCCCACACTCACACACCCAAACAGAGGCATACCTCAAACATGCACACACCCAAAGCATCTACAGCCACACACAAGACAACCACTCCCTCAACCTCCAAATCCCCTTTTGGATGACCCTTCCCATTTTCCCAAAGAGAGTTCCCTTTTCAAGCTTACCCTTTCCCTCCAAACCCACTTCTAAACCAGAGGCTCCCACCACATCCCACCCAATCACTTCACATCCACGCCCTCTGTGTCACACATGCCCCCCTTCAAGCACCCATACCCATCTCCCAAAGAAGAGGCCCACCTCTCCCAAGAAAAATATTTCCCCTCCCAAACCCAAAGTCTAACCAAACGATCCCAAATCTGACCTCATCCCCACCAAGGATGATCCTTGAGGTGCCTGCCTGCCCATTTGATGCACCTTCCTGTGGAGATTCCCTGGTCGTGATTGGAATCAAGTGTGGGCACAGTAACATGCATGGACATATATGGACTGGCCAACAGCCTTTGTTCCTAACACATTTGGATATAATAAACCCAAGTTCTTTTTGTGGGTACATATTTTTCCTGCAATTATATTTCTACCTTTATGTGTTTCCTGAGTAAATTATGTTGTGTGTCTACAGCTGTGTGTGTTTTACCCTGATTGCTGATCCATTTGCTGTTGTTTGCCATATCTGACTTTGTGGGCAGTGCTGGTGTCACCCACAACAAAGGTAGATGTTGACAGGATATGCCGGTGGAAATCCAATTGGGGTGTCACTGCACTGTGTTATGTTTGGTATGGGAAGTATTTAATCTTGTGTTGTCCATTATCAGTACGTTTGGTGTTCAAGTTGTCCCCCTGAAATGGATTGTACATTTGTCTCAGGTGTGAGCTAGAGTTTTATTTGCCCACACATGGAGGGTGTTTAGCTGTACTAGCTTCCTTTGCATTTGACTGAACATGTGTCCATTTTGATGTGTGTACCCTGCAGGCACATCACCTAGATGTATGGCCCATGCTGTTGCTGCTGTATATGCTTTCTTTACTTGCACCCACACATTATGCAGATGGACCTGTCACTTGGCTATAGGATTGTTTGTCCCTGAGATACCTGAAGGGCCAATTCCTGTGCATGTCCCAGAGCAGCATCCTTCTTGGAGTGCCCCTGATGCCTCCTTCCCTATTGTGCAGGTGTTGTTTGCATTGTGAGCTTTGGATATTTGTCTTTCAAACGGTTGTGCATCCCATTGACCTTCCATTGTGTTGCAATGAGGGTAATGCATAGGTCCATTGCGGTACTGTTTCATGGGAGGGGTGGTTATGTTAAATGGCACATCCATACAGGTGTCTTCAATCTGACTACAGTCCATGGCATGTGATCAATGTGTGGGTGTCATTTAAATTATGTGTGATGTTGCTGTGGTGTTGCTTTTGTGCAGCAAAATGTTCTGTCTACTTCACTGTTCCTGTGCTTAAGATGGGCAGATGTGTGTTTTTTTGGAGTGTGGCAGTGCAGTGTCAGTGATCTGCCCAAAGGGGGCGTTTGATGGCTGCGAATGTTTCATTCTTTGTGGATGACTCCGACTTTGTACACAATGACACGTGTACTTTGTGCCCGTAGCGTGAGCCCCATATCATGTGGATGAGGGCGCGATGATCTGTTGTTGACCTTAATGACACAGGTAGTTTTTTTTATCTTACTGTCAGTTGGGTCCATGGCAGGTGTGGAGTTTGGGCACCTTAGATGAGCAGCAGCAGCACCAGGACGTGTGTTATGGGCTCCATGCTGACACAGAACATGTAACGCTGCCTGCAGGTGAGTTGGTCCCTTTATTCTCTTCATTTCCACCTGCTGGAATGTGGTGGTTGGACTGCCATGATCACATTGGGAGTGTACAACATCATAATGTGTCTGGAATCACTGACTCCGTCGGCATGTTTGTCATGCCTCTTCACTGCGGCAGTCTGAGCTGCCTTACAGTGCCAGCAGGAATACATCAGTCTTTTCTCTGTGGGATTGCCAGCATCCTAATACAGTCATCCGACCACCAAGCCGATGGTTGGACTGCTGCTACATGGACTGCCAAACTCGTAATCAGGCCCTAAGTTTTTATCCATTAACATTTTCAGGTTCTTTTCAATCTGAACTGGCATAACACAGTTGCCCAAAGTAGTAGGCTAGAAAGCAGGTTCTGAGATGTTAACCCTTGATGACACAAGCAGAATCTCTGATTTTGAAGGATTCCGTTTCAAGATAATCCTGCCCATACACAACCAGAACTTGTGGCTACCTGATTGTTTTGGGGACTGAGCCACTAAATGTGTATCATCTACAGATACACATGAAATACTCTTAAAATTGTGTGGCATACCTGATAACAATTCTTGATTCAGTTCTCTTAAGTCATCTCCTTCACAGCTATAAGAGAAATGTTTACCTGTTCAAAATACTTCATAAATCCTTCTAAGCAGCAGTTTTCCAATCTGTGTCTGCCAGTTGCAGGACAAACAGCAGCAACCAGAATGTGCAGTAAGAGTTTGTGAATAACAGAGATGGATGGTTGCAATGACCTGGGGCATGTGGACAGATGCTCAGCAAAGGGAAGAGGTAGAAGCATGAATGCAAGCAGGGTGGCACTTAGGACAAATGCACATTAGTGCCCCATTCATGAAAGTTGCATGCAGTACAGGGTGCAGATGTACATGGGTTATATAAAACTCAGCAATGTATTTAGGAAAGTGTGAGAAAGGGAACATCAGTAAGGGTGGATAATAATGCACCACAAGTAATAATGGCATTATTTTTTTTAGGTCTAGTAAATTCAGTAATTTACACCTGAGCTCAAGCACTGGTAGCTATGGTGCAGGGCAGACAGGGTTAACCTAAGGAAATGTGTAAAGCATTTAGAAGCACTAAAATAGTTTAAAAAAAGTCAAAAACACAACACATTGAAAAGCCCATTCAATTTTTTTAAATAACACGAAAATGACAAAAAACAAATAAGGCAAACCAGAGATATTATTTTTTTAATTTTAAATGAAGATAGTGCCACAAACATTTCACATAACAGCTGGCAACTGGTCACACTAGACAGACAAAAAGGTATATTTTAAGGCCAACCACAATGAATCACGGAACAGATACAAGGGCCAGGTTGATCCCAGTCAAAGAGTTACATTCAGGCGTAGGAAATTTCAAAGAAGCCAGCATGCTCAGCAGGGCAATGCTGCAGGCTGGATCTGAAGATGGGCTCGTTGACCCTGGGTTGTGAAAGGAAGAGGTCTCAGTAAAGTCAATAATGAAGGCAGGAAAACCTCTGAGCAGCAAGAGACCAGAATTCATGCCCAGGAAGCCATCGGCATTGATCAGATGCGGCTTGACATAATGCATCGTGAATTATTTTTACCTTTGGACTTACACTCAAATTTGAAAGTCAGATTTACAAAGCAGAGCAAACCTGCAGGCTGTAGCTGAAGAGAGTTCAATATCATGAGATGCTGGTAGGCAGGAGGCCCACTGAATCAGACTGGCTGCAATGAAGAAGAACGTAGCATGAGCTGTGGCAAAGTCAGGCCCACTGGTGATGCACCCTATATCTGAGCTTTTAGTGTTAGGAGGGAGAAGTACACTCTGGCATGACTGAAGGATTCCAGGACCTCAAGAACAGCACTTGGCGGTCAGTACTCACTCCACCAGCAGGTCCTGTTGAAAATGGACAGGACCTGTCCTGTTGAAACTAGTCCGAAAAATTGGCTTCTTTCAGCTTTTGTGTCCATTTAGCCTAACAGGGGATCAGCCAGTTGACCCTTTGAGTATACTTCTTAGTCATTAGTACAAGTGGAGGCAAGTCCAGTCTTTCTTCTGTCTTCCACAGGGTCAGTAGTGTTCCACAGAGGGTGACAAGGAATGCCACATTTATGCATGGCACCAGCCTGTGTATGGGAGTGACTGCCGGCCTATAAGGAAAATGTTCCCTGAGATAACACTACCCACTTTTGCAGACGTTTCTGTTTGCCCTACTTCAAACAATTCTACACTACCCATCTCTACACGAATCTAAGACAAAAGAACCTATCTACACCTGCGCAGAGCCATAGAGGTGTGTCAAAGCAAACCTTCCCCTATTGCAAGTCAAAACTGGCTCTGCTCACAGCTCCGTTCCCACTAGGTTTGGTATCTGGCTAGAAGGACACTAGAGGGGTAGACCTAGATGTGAACTACATCTGCCTGCAGTAGGGCAGGCCCCTTTGAAGATAAGTAAGTTACTGGACACTGGCCAGCTGGTCATCCTGTCATGGAGACAGGACATTTTCTCACACCCAAGCTTCTTGTATCATCTCCCCTTTGTCTCATCTCTGCGAGCCAATTCACATCTAATCAAGGAGCTATTTAGCAGAGCTCCTGGGTGACTGTTGGAAGCTTAGACAAATGGGCTTCTAGAGGCTTTAGGCAGGCTAAAGGTAACTTTTTAAAGTTTCCTTTGTGGTATATTTCTTACAAATTCGACTTTACTGATGAATTTGATTTGTAATAAATGTTTTGAAGTTCAAGAATTCACTTTTTATTTGTTCCTAGGTGGGTATAACTTAATTATGCCAGTGCTTTCCCATTGAAAAGCTAGCCCTGCTACAGAGAAAATAGCTTTTAGGGCATTGTTACTGTAAGGAAGTGTTTAACAAGCATCCTGCCTTATAGACATTCCTAGTCATATATTTAAAAGGAAAGTTTAGGATATTCAAACTGGAGTTATTTTTGACAGGTCAACTTTGCAGATTAAACCTGCACAGTCATGTTACTGGTGGCTGGCCTGCACCCATTTTTGCATTGCCCCTTTTGCGCTGCAGTCCACAGTGGCACATAGCTTACAGGCCCTGGAAACACTTTGTGACATTACCTAGGGATTTAAAGGTAAGTAAGTTACGTATGCCAATTAGGTGTGTAGTCAATTACAGCTTGTTTTGAGGGTCAGAGCACATACACTATGGACTGTGTAGCAGTGTCCCAGTGCACAGAATATTAATACAAATAAAACAACAGCATTATTACAAAACAAGTGGGGGTGATCATGTATAAAGATGCATTTTTCTTCAGAATGGAAATCATTAAAGTAAAGAAAAGGATTTGCTTGTTAGGGCCTTGGAAGAGGTGCCGGCTAATGTATAGTACCTATAACAATACTTTCACTAATCATAAATCAATGAGCAATACATATTAATTGATGTGCATGCCTCAATACTAGGTGCTATCTGTTTTATTTAAGTGCCTCAATAACCCAATCATCCTGTTATTGTGCCTTCGAAAGGGTATGCTTGTAGGAAAGTACCATCTTGCCTGGCATGTTACCCCCATATTTCACTGTATATATGTTGTTTTAGTTGTATGTGTCATTGGGACCCTGCCAGCCAGGGCCCCAGTGCTCATGAGTGTGCCCTGTATGTGTTACCTGTGTTATGACTAACTGTCTCACTGAGGCTCTGCTAATCAGAACCTCAGTGGTTATGCTCTCTCATTTCTTTCCAAATTGTCACTAACAGGCAAGTGACCAATTTTACCAATTTACATTGGCATACTGGAACACCCTTATAATTCCCTAGTATATGGTACTGAGGTACCCATGGGAATTGGGGTTCCAGGAGATCCCTATGGGCTGCAGCATTTCTTTTGCCACTCATAGGGAGCTCTGACAATTCTTACACAGGCCTGCCACTGCAGCCTGAGTGAAATAACGTCCACGTTATTTCACAGCGATTTTACACTGCACTTAAGTAACTTATAAGTCACCTATATGTCTAACCTTTACCTGGTAAAGGTTGGGTGCTAAGTTACTTAGTGTGTGGGCACCCTGGCACTAGCCAAGGTGCCCCCACATTGTTCAGGGCCAATTCCATGGACTTTGTGAGTGCGGGGACACCATTACACGTGTGCACTATACATAGGTCACTACCTATGTATAGCTTTACAATGGTAACTCCGAATATGGCCATGTAACATGTCTAAGATCATGGAATTGCCCCACCAATGCCATCCTGGTATTGGGGAGACAATCCCATGATTCCCCGGGTCTCTAGCACAGACCAGGGTACTGCCAAACTGCCTTTCCCGGGGTTTCACTGCAGCTGCTGCTGCTGCCAACCCCTCAGACAGGTTTCTGCCCTCCTGGGGTACAGCCAGGCTTGGCCCAGGAAGGCAGAACAAAGTAGTTCCTCAGAGAGAGGGTGTTACACCCTCTCCCTTTGGAATAAGGTGTCAGGGCTGGGGAGGAGTAGCCTCCCCCAGCCTCTGGAAATGCTTTGATGGGCACAGATGGTGCCCATCTCTGCATAAGCCAGTCTACACCGGTTCAGGGATCCCTCAGCCTTGCTCTGGCGCGAAACTGGACAAAGGAAAGGGGAGTGACCACTCCCCTGACCTGCACCTCCCCTGGGAGGGGCCCAGAACTCCTCCAGTGTTCTCCAGACCTCTGCCATCTTGGAAACAGAGGTGCTGCTGGCACACTGGACTGCTCTGAGTGGCCAGGGCCAGCAGGTGACGTCAGAGACTCCTTCTGATAGGCTCCTTCAGGTGTTGCTAGCCGATCCTCTCTCCTAGGTAGCCAAACCTCCTTTTCTGGCTATTTAGGGTCTCTGCTTTGGGGAATTCCTTAGATAACGAATGTAAGAGCTCATCAGAGTTCCTCTGCATCTCTCCCTTCAAGGAGTCGACTGCTGACCATGCTGGAAGCCTGCAAAACTGCAACAAAGTAGCAAAGACGACTACTGCGACATTGTAACGCTGATCCTGCCGCCTTCTCGACTATTTTCCTGGTGGTGCATGCTGTGGGGCTAGTCTGCCTCCTCTCCGCACTAAAAGCTCTGAAGAAATCTCCCGTGGGTCGACGGAATCTTCCCCCTGCAACCGAAGGGCACCAAAGAACTGCATCACCGGTCCTCTGGGTCTCCTCTCAGCACGACGAGCAAGGTCCCTTGAACTCAGCAACTCTGTCCAAGTGACTCCCACAGTCCAGTGACTCTTCAGTCCCAGTTTGGTGGAGGTAAGTCCTTGCCTCCCCACGCTAGACTGCATTGCTGGGAACCGCGTGTTTTGCAGCTACTCCGGCTCCTGTGCACTCACCGAGGATTTCCTTCATGCACAGCCAAGCCTGGGTCCCCAGCACTCTAACCTGCATTGCACGACCTCCTGAGTTGTCCTCCGGCGGCGTGGGACTCTCTTGTGCAACTTCCGGTGAGCACCGATTCACTCCACTTCTTAGTGCCTGTTCTGGCACTTCTGCGGGCGCTGCTTGCTTCTGAGTGGGCTCTTTGTCTTGCTGGATGCCCCCTCTGTCCCCTCACGCAATTGGTGACATCCTGGTCCCTCCTGGGCCACAGCAGCATCCAAAAACCCTAACCACGACCCTTGCAGCTAGCAAGGCTTGTTTGCAGTCTTTCTGTGGGAAAACACTTCTGCACGACTCTTCACGACGTGAGACATCCATCCTCCAAAGAGGAAGTTTCTAGCCATTGTCGTTCATGCAGAATCCTCAGCTTCTACCACCCAGTGGCAGCTTCTTTGCACCCACAGCTGGCATTTCCTGGGCATCTGCCCACTCCCGACTTGATTGTGACTCTTGGACTTGGTCCCCTTGTTCCACAGGTACTCTTGTCTGGAAATCCATCGTTGTTGCATTGCTGGTGTTGGTCTTTCCTGCAGAATTCCCCTATCACGACTTCTGTGCTCTTTGGGGAACTTAGGTGCACTTTGCACCCACTTTTCAGGATCTTGGGGTGGGCTATTTTTCTAACCCTCACTGTTTTCTTACAGTCCCAGCGACCCTCTACAAGGTCACATAGCTTTGGGGTCCATTTGTGGTTCGCATTCCACTTCTAGAGTATATGGTTTGTGTTGCCCCTATCCCTATGTGCCCCCATTACATTCTATTGTGACTATACATTGTTTGCACTGTTTTCTATTGCTATTACTGCATATTTTGGTATTGTGTACATATATCTTGTGTATATTTGCTATCCTCATACTGAGGGTACTCACTGAGATACTTTGGCATATTGTCATAAAAATAAAGTACCTTTATTTTTAGTATATCTGTGTATTGTGTTTTCTTATGATATTGTGCATATGACACTAGTGGTACTGTAGAAGCTTCACTCGTCTCCTAGTTCAGCCTAAGCTGCTATGCTAAGCTACCTTTTCTATCAGCCTAAGCTGCTAGACACCCCTCTACACTAATAAGGGATACCTGGGCCTGGTGCAAGGTGTAAGTACCCCTTGGTACTCACTACAAGCCAATCCAGCCTCCTACAATGCCACCATGCTTGTAATAAGATAAATGAAAGTAAATTGTTACAAATGTGTATTCTAGTCTTGGTCATGTTAGCACCATAAAGCTTATGTGCTATGCAAATATTAATCCTTATATTGAGTGTCAAGTCACACATAACTTAAAATGCAATTTTCACACAACAGTAGCGTGATAAATTAAATGCATGATTTTAGGACAAAAGAATTTGAATAAATAAAATGTTCTCCAATACCTGGGTGTGAAACCTGTAGACTGTCACAAAGGGACTCACAAATAACTAATGTTCTTTTGGTCCTCTTAATTATTTTTTAACCTTGCCAGGAATCCATGTACCTAAAACAGGTGCACTAGAGAACATGAAACTAGTGCATTGGTCACAACATTAGGCAGTGAAAACATCTACCACCAAAACTTCCCTCCCCTGTTTTCTGGTGGTAGTAGGGCTCAATAAGCCCTGCAGAACCCATCTATCATACAAGCTGGACCCAATGATGTAGCATTCCACCTAGATTGGTGAAAGTTCTATTATTCTTATTTGAGATGCCCTAGGCAGTCACCAAGAATGCAAATACTGGACATATGTTAGCCATGATCCTAACTATTAGGCAGAGCATTACTTGTGGAATGCTGCATCAGTTGCTGTAAGTATGTTGAGACAGGAACAATGTGCAATGGACACATTTGAATCTCCAGATGCCTCTATTTCCTCTCTGTTGAGGGTATTTGTATGTTGATACTCTATGGTAATCTGACCCACAAAACCTTCCTGAGGTTACCTGGATGGTCTCTGCACTAAGTTCCATGAAATGGTGTAACAAACTGATGCATCAAACCCTGTTATGGCAGGGGAGAAGACTTTACCATATTTCACAGCTAATAGTTTTCTTCTAATAGTATAGAATAGGAATTACAAACCAGGGAGACGTCTGGCAGAGATACCAGATTTGAATATTTCAAGACCTACAAAGTCAGTTCAACCTGTCACAAACCCATTTTCATAAATACCTGCAGCGCCGACACACGTTAGCTGGCTATAAAACCCAGCTCACGGGACTCACTGAGCACAACCCACTTAAAGCCAAACTACTAATGGAAAAGAGGCATATCACAAATCCACAACACTCTGGTCAATTACACCCCTGATGGTTTTTTGACCCTAATGCAGAAATGAGAGGAAAGGGTGTGCCGTTTTGGTGACCTAGAATGGTGACTAGTCCGTATGGCCTCCCTAGAGATCACCACATCCTCAAATCTCAAATTGATCCAACTAAACTACCTGTAAATACCTTACTCATCATTGTCTGTGGCACTCTGGCAAAATCCACAAGCTTTCTGTTTCTGTTGTGCATGTCCCGATGTGGACATCTTTCATGTAACATAGCATTGCCCCCCAGTTAACATTGGATGTTTTTGGAAATGTCAATAAAAATGTCATCAAAGTAGGCCCTATAAGAGTGTTAGATGAACTTGGATGCACCTGCTGAAATTGATCCATGGTGTGCATGGCCAACTTGATTGCTAAATGAGATTTTGTCCATAAATGGAGATCCCCAAGCGCCCAATACTGACTGAATGGAGGAAGTGGAAGAGCCCATTTATATTGCAAGAGGTTGCCCTCAAAAACACACCTGATTTGGGGAAAATGGTAGGAGTCTTACAGACTAGGACCTATGTAATCAAATGTAATTGAGACACATTGTTCTTCCTTACGACCCTGGCGGTTGTTGGTAATACCGCCAACAGGCCGGTGGTAACTATCACCAAATTATGACCATGGCAGAAAGATCTCCGACAGACAGCCAAAGTACCACACCGACCACCAGGGTGAAAACAACAGCCACCCCGGTGGTAGCCGCCTACAGCCAGGTGGAAGTCAATGTTCCGCCCACCATATTAAGACCAGATAATCCACCACCTTTTCTGGGGTGGTACCACCGACATCAAAAGCCTGGCCGAAACTGAGCTCAAAGACCTCACCACTGGAGACACAGGGAACAACCACGCCGCCATGGAACCTGAACTGCATATCTTCCCCACAATCTTCTATGTTCTGCTCTACCACAAGCACCAATACCAGCGAAAATGACAACGGTGAGTACAGCCGTCTAGCACACAAGGGAGGGGGGGAAGGAAAACAAGAGTGAGAAACACACGCACCATACGCACCCCACACACACACACGCCGTGCACACAATCAACTGTTTACAATTTTTTTTTTACCCATAACTCGGATGACTAATGCAAGGACAAAACGATTTCGCAAAAGTGAATGTAATGAGATCAACACAGCATGAAAAATAAGTTAGGCAAGATAATAGACAAATACATATGTACAGAAAAAGGGACACAGCCCAGTCCACAACTTGTGTAGGCCACATGGCCACAGGCCAAAGTCCAAGGCTATCATGTCACCTGCTTCAACACGGAGAGAACACTGCAGGGGCATCAGTTGGTAAAAAGTCAGGCACCTCAGGGGGACAGGGGATGGGGGGTACATCAGCTGGAAGATGTAACAAGACGACTGGTTCTTGGGGGGGGCAACATGCCCTGTGCTTGCCCCTGGGGAGTGCAAGGCCACAGCCTCTCAAGTGGGTGTCTTCCCCACTGGTTCTGGAGGGGGCAACCTGTCCTGTGCTTGATCCTGGGGAGTGATGGGCCACAGTATCTCAGGTGGCTGTCATACCCACTGGTTCTGGAGGGGACAACATGCCCTGTGCTTGATCCTGGGGAGTGACGGACATGTGGGTGTCTTACCCACTGGTTCTGGAGGGGGCAACCTGCCCTGTGCTTGATCCTGAGGAGTGATGGGTCAAAGTCTCTTAAGTGGGTGTCATACACACTGGTTCTAGAGGGGCAACATGCCCTGTGCTTGATCGTGGGGAGTGATGGGCATGTGGGTGTCTTACCCACTGGTTCTGGAGGGGGCAGCCTGCCCTGTGCTTGATCCTGGGGAGTGATGGGCATGTGGGTGTCTTACCCACTGGTTCTGGAGGGGGCAACCTGCCCTGTGCTTGATCCTGGGGAGTGATGGGCATGTGGGTGTCTTGCCCACACGTTCTGGAGGGGGCAACCTGCTCTGTGCTTTATCCTGGGGAGTGATGGGCCACAGTCTCTCAGGTTGGTGTCATACCTACTGGTTCTGGAGTGGACAGGCCGCACAGCAGCTCATTGAGGCAGGATTACATACCATCCGCCGGAAGTGACTGCTGCACAGTGGTGGTGCCGCTGATGGGGGGAGGCTCCTGCCCATCCCCTGCAACCTCAAATGGCTACACAGTGGTGGTGCTTCTGGTGGGGGAGGCTCCTGCCCATCCCCTGCAACCTCGGACGGCTGCACAGTGGTGGTGCTGCTTGTGGGGGGAGGCTCCTGCCCATCCCCTGCAACCTCGGACGGCTGCACAACCATGGTTGGTAGTGGGGGCTCCGTCACAGTTCCAGGCCCCTTGGTCTCCCTGCCTGCTTGGGCAGGCTCCTTTCCCTTCTTGCCTGCTGGGGCAGGCTCCTTGGTCTTCCTGCCTGTTGGGGCAGGCTCCTTTTACTTCTAGCCTGCTGGGGCAGGCTTCTTAGTCCTCCTGCCTGCTGGGGCTTGCTCCTTTCCCTTCTTGCCAGCTTGGGCAGGCTCCTTGCCCTTTAGGCTGGCTGGTGCAGGCTCCTTCCCCTTCAGGATATGTGGCCTGGGTCCCTTTCCACCACGAGTGGGTGTGGTGACGACTGGGCCCATGGACTGTATGGCTGAGGTGCTTGGCCGGGTTCTTCCTACCCTGGCCATACGTGCAGGATGGGGGGGAGCGGTAGGGAAGAGGTCAATGGTGGATAGGAAACATTTTTTAGGGACATTGGGGTGGGAAGAAGGAGAAGGAATGGGAGTGGAGGATGAGGGAGTCGTTGTTGGAGGTGTCTGTCTGCTGCTTTTGGGTGCAGGTGCAGGGGCTGTATGCTGTTGTGAGGTGGATGGCTGTTGGGTGTCTGAGGGCTTATGTTTGTGTACTTTAGGAGGGGGGACCGACACAGTGGGAGATGACACAGGGGACGTATGCATGGATGTTGTGGAGGTGTTTGTCATTGAGGTGTGTGTTCTGCTTGGTGTGGTGATGTTGGTAGTGGATGATGATGTAGTGCATGCAGGTGTGAGTCTGGACGGAACTGGGTGGGAGGTGGAGGAGGAGGGTGAGACAGTGGAGACAGTGGATGTTGGTGTGTCTGCAAATGAATGGTGTTTGTGTGAATGTCTGTGGGATGAAGTGTGGTGCCTGTGTTTGCTTGTGACACTCTTGGGTGTTGTCTTGTGTGCATGTCTGTCTGGCTGTGTGCTTGGGATGGGTTGGGGTTGAGGGGAATGGGACTGGGCAGTGGAAGTTGGAGGGATGACGGTAGGAACAGGAACAATGGCTGCCATCAGAGAGGAGGCCAGAGCGTGAATTGATCTCTGTTGGGCCGCCATGCCAGTGTCAATGCCCTCCAGTAATGCATTAGATTGTTGCATCTGGGCTGCCAGCCCCTGGATGGCATTCACGATGGTTGACTGCGCTATGGAGATGGATCTCAGGAGGTCAATAGCATCCTCACCCAGGGCAGTAGGGCTCACTGGGGCAGGGCCTGAGGTGCCTGGGGCGAAGGAGATGCCCACCCTCCTGGGTGAGCAAGCACCGGCTACTCACTGAGGGGCTGCTGGGAGGGTGGTGCTGGTACAGGGGTGATGGCTGTACCTGTAGCTGGGGTGGTCACAGACGTGTGCGCCACCACCAGGGAGCTTCCATCGGAGGAGGTATCTGTGTCAGAACTGTC
The DNA here is from genome assembly GCF_031143425.1 of Pleurodeles waltl. Taxonomy (NCBI): domain Eukaryota; kingdom Metazoa; phylum Chordata; class Amphibia; order Caudata; family Salamandridae; genus Pleurodeles; species Pleurodeles waltl. The sequence goes on along the minus strand of NC_090444.1, from coordinate 1,680,066,885 downwards.
CCCTCTAGTCTCCGTCGTGGTGCTCCCCTCTCCCTCCATCCCACTGGTGCCCTCAGCGTCTGTGGACTCTGCCTTATGGGTCCTGTGGGATGGAGCTCCCTCCATCACCTCTGCCTCTGCTCCTCCGCCAGATGATACTAATGCACATAAGGACAGGATGACAAAACAAAAAAGGGGGGGAGAGACAAAGGTACACTTGGTCAATGGCTGCACCAACACCACCGTTGGCATACACAGCACCCTCACACACGGGGAACAACCCTACACAGTATGCCATTGCACTAACAGAGAAATAGCTAGTGACCAAGGCATGGGGAGGGGCACACACACCGCCAAATGCAGCACACCTGGGACCCACACAGCCCTGACCAGTAGTGGATGCCTACGAGCTAGGTTGCAAGATATTCCATTCTGAACCCTAGCCACCAGGGGACCTACGCTGCAATGTCAGGCCTGGCCTAGGGGCACCCACTGACACACATCCCCCACCCGGATACCAACCTAACATGTGTAAGTTGCAATGATGGGCACCTTAGTCACCCCCTTGTGGCTGCTGTGATGCCCTCAAGCGCCCATCAATCTCAGGATAGGCCATCACCAGTATGCGGGCCATCAATGCAGTCAGGGTTTGATGTGCACGCCTTCCTCATTGGGAGGCCATCCCCAGCTGGGCCTCTGCCATCTTCCATGCCCAGCGTTTCAGGTCCTCCCACCGTTTCTGACAGTGGGTGCTCCATCTGCCATAGACCCACAGGGTCCGCATGTCCTTGGTGATGGCACGCCATATACCCATCTTTTGATGGGAGCTGACCTGCAGAGGCAATAGATACAGAAAAATAGATTTAGACAAACAGTTCTGCCTGTTAAACATATTGCCAACCATACCCGTTTTCATCACCATTTACACACACATGGCCCAGCACACAACCTGTATGCCAACCAGAGGACATCCATCCACCCGCCTTACATGAGGCCTTCACACACACAACTCCATGCATTCATGCCACATGCATCGTACCCACAGTGAACTCACCTATTGATCTGGAGGCCCATAGAGCAGTCCATACTGGGGTAGGACCCCGTCCACCAGTCTGCCTCCGAAGTGAAGACTGGGGCCCTTTCCCAAGTGTCACGCGGGCCATGGTAGGTTCCTGACACAGGTCACAGCAGCACATGCAGTGTAGGTCCTCTCCCATTGAAGGTCAGGTGGCAGGTGAGTAATATGATAGAAAATAGCGGTCACGTCAGTAGCGGTGCATACTGTCACTGCCAGAGTAGATCATCATTGGCCACTGTACCCCATAGGGCCCAATGTTAAACAATGAGAAGTTGCACAGCGGTTCCCAACCGCCTCCCGCAACGGCGCACACCGTCAGTGGAATTACCTCACTTCCACCTGTCCCTCGACACAGGACAGGCAGATGCCATTACGGGGGGGAGGGGAGGGCAGGCCCTGGAATAATGCTGTGTCACAAGAGATATTAAGATATACTTGACCAATCACAGTGGCCCATTAGACGTTTACAGGATGCAAAGTTCTGTTTTAGCACCATTGTTCAGTTTGTGACAGGTTCCTCACTCTTTTGTCCCTTAGATTGCTACCGCTGCAGATGAATAGGAGATGGAGACATACAACGTGTACAGACCCCTGGTGGACTTGGCAACACTGGAGGACAGGCACATTATCTTCACTTATAGACTGGACAGGGCCAAAATCACAGAGCTCTGTGTCCAATTTGAGCCTGACCTGATATCTGCTATCCGTCACCCCACTGGGATCCCCCCCTCTTGTGCAAGTGCTATCAGTTCTCCATTTCCTGGCAACTGGTTCTTTCCAAGTGACAGTGGGATTGGCAGCAGGAATGTCACAGCCAATGTTCTCAATAGTGCTAACAAGAGTGTTGTCTGTCCTGATAAAACACGTGCAGCTACATTGTTTTCCCCCAGGTTGAGGATTTGGCCAAAGTGAAGGCCGAGTTTTCTGCAATGGGACATATCCCCAACATAATTGGGGCAGTTGATGGTACACATATTGCATTTTTACCCCCTGCCAGAATGAACAGGTGTTCAGGAATCATAAGAGTGTCCACTCTATGAATGTTCAGATGGTGTGCTTGACGGACCAGTACATCTCCCACGTCAATGCTAAGTATCCTTGGTCAGTGCATGATGCCTTTGTCCTGAGGAATAGCAGCATCCCAAATGTGATGGCCAAACTACAGAGGCACAGGGTGTGGCTAATAGGTGAGCCTTGGTCCCCACCCCGTTTATGTTAGTGTATGCCTCTGGTGTTAACCTCATAGGATTGTGTGTGGCTAAATGTTGCCCCTCAATATTTGCAGGTGACTCTGGTTATCCAAACCTATCATGGCTGCTGACCCCTGTGAGGAATGCCAGGACAACGGCAGAAGAACATTATAATAAGGCACATGGGCAAACCAGAAAGATCATTGAAAGGACATTTGGCCTCCTGAAGGCCAGGTTCTGGTGCCTCCATTTGATAGGTGGATCCCTGTGCTACTCACCCAAGAAGGTCTGCCAGATAGTAGTGGCATGCTGCATGCTGCACAACCTGGCCCTCAGACGGCATGTCCATTTTCTGTAGGAGGAGGAGATTGGAGATGCCCCTGTGGCAGCAGTAGACCCTGTGGACAGTGAGGATGAGGAGGCAGAGGATAAGGATGAGGACAACAGAACATCAGTTAAATGACAGTACTTCCAATGACACACAGGTAGGACAGTGTAACTTTACATTTCAATGACTTTGGTTGTAATCTGTGTGGCAATGGCATGCTGATATTTCCCACTTCTATGCCCACTTACTGTTCCCTCTGGCAATTCATTTTGCAGATGTTGGTGAATTGACATATAATTCTGGTGTGATCACTACAACCAGCTACAGGTCATTAATCTATGCTCATCGTATGTACAATTGATTTGCAATATTTTTACCTGTTTCAAAGAATACATATTTGATATACATGACATACTCCAAATGGAGTTCTTTCAAAGGGTGTTTATTGAAGTGCTAACATATAGGGGGAAAGTGCAATGGAATGGGATGATGATGGAGGAAAGTCCAGGGTGTTCTTCCAGTCTGTTCGTAGCACTGGTGCATTGTCCATAGGGACATAGGAAGGGGAGCAATGGCAGTTCAAGGTGGACATGGTGACTGAGTGGGACGCAAGGGTGACAATCAGGAGAGTCTAATTTCCTGGCGGGGGTCTTGGCAAGTGTCTCTGGCTTCTGTCTGAATCGCAGGGAATGTTTGCAGGGTGGTTGACCTTCTGCAGGGGGAGGGGCAGCAGAAGTGGAAGGCTGTTCAGATGTCTGGCTAGTGGCAGGGGCCCACTGGTGTGAGACGGCCTCCCTCATAATGTTGGCCATGTATGCCAGAACCCCTGCTATGGAGATCAGGGTGTTGTTGATGGTCTGCAAGTCCTCACTGATCCCCTGGTACTGTCCCTCCTGCAGCCGCCTGTTCTCCTGCACACTGTCCAGGATCTGGCCCATCGTGTCCTGGGAATGTTGATAGGTTCTCAGGATCTATGCAAGTGCCTCCTGGAGAGTCGTTCCATGGGCCTGTCCTCCCCCTGGCACACAGCATTCCTCCCATTTTCCCTGTTGGACTGTTCCTCTGTCCCCTGAACTGTGTGCCTACTGCCACTGACCCCAGGTCCCTGATTGTCTTGGGTATGATGTGTGTCCTGGGGTCTCTGTAGAGGTGGACACACTGATGATTGATGTGTCCTGGGGATGGACGTGTGGGTACGCTGGGTGGGTGCTGTAGTGGTGTTTCCTGATGGGGGAGGCTCTGTGGTGGAGTGTGACTGGGCTTGGGTAACCGGGTATACCACGGAAAGTTAGTTTGGCAGTACTCGGGCTCTATGCTGGAGCCCCAGGGAAGCATGGAATTGTCACCCCAATACCATTCTGGTATTGGGGTGACAATTCCATGATCCTAGACATGTTACATGGCCATGTTCAGAGTTACCATGGTGACAGTACATACAGGTATTGACCTATATGTAGTGCACGCGTGTAATGGTGACCCCACACTCACAAAGTCTAGGGAAATTGCCCTGAACAATGTAGGGGCACCTTGGCTAGTGGTAGGGTGCCCTCACACTAAGTAACTTTGCACCTAACCTTCACTAAGTGAGGGTTAGACATGTAGGTGACTTATAAGTTACTTAAGTGCAGTGTTAAATGGCTGTGAAATAACGTGGATGTTATTTCACTCAGGCTGCAGTGGCAGTCCTGTGTAAGAATTGTCTGAGCTCCCTATGGGTGGCAAAAGAAATGCTGCAGCCCATAGGGATCTCCTAGAACCCCAACACACTGGGTACCTAGGTACCATATACTAGGGAATTATAAAGGTGTTCCAGTGTGCCAATCAGAATTGGTAAAATTAGTCACTAGCCTGCAGTGACAATTTGAAAAGCAGAGAGGACATAAACACTGAGGTTCTGGTTAGCAGAGCCTCAGTGATACAGTTAGGCACCACATAGGGAACACATACAGGGCACACTTTATAAGCACTGGGGTCCTGGCCAGCAGGATCCCAGTGACACATAGGCAAAAACAAACATACATACAGTAAAAATGGGGGTAACATGCCAGGCAAGATGGTACTTTCCCACAGTATAGGTGTGAGTAGTGTGTGGGTCTAGTTGTGTCAGTGGTCTTGGTGTCTCTCTGCTGGCAATGGTTGGAAATGGCAAAGAGTTTGTGGGTGGGTGTTTTATAGTGGTGTGTGGGTGTGATGTGTGTATGGGTGTCAGGTGTTTGTTGTTAAAATTGACCAATGTAGTGTTGTTTCGCTTGTGTGTGTCCATTTTGAGCGCGGCGGTGTGTACCGCCAATGGTTTAACACGATTGAATGTCCGCCATGGTGATTCATGGGTCATAATGTGAGGGCCATTGTTCTGTTGGCGTAACGGTGTGGGTTTTGATTCCGCCAGTTTATCACTGACCTTTAGTGTGATGAAATTGTGTGTGTGGCTGATTTCTGTTGGATTGGTTTATGTGTGACATAATATGGTGAATGGATATCTGCCGCCACCGCAGTAAGTTTGTGGCCGTCAGTTTGGTGGTAAGCGGGATTTACCACCAATGTCATAATGAGGGCCATTATCTTGGTATCACTACAAGTGTGTGTATAATGGTGATATTACATATTCATCTTATATGTTCAAAACGATAAAAAAAGACTGTTAAGTATTTCTCTTGAACTGCTGACCTCAAAATAAAGATTGATGACTGTTTGACCTATCAGGATTTATTAGGGGAAAACTATGAGTGTGTGATAATGATCACAGTTAGAAATGGGTTCTCTGGTTGGCAGTCAGTTTGTACTCTGTCCAAGCAGGGACCCTCACTCTAGTTAGGGCAATGGACATACACACTTAGATGACCCCCACTCACCCTCTTGGAAGCTTGGCATGAGCAGGTAGGCTTAACTCAGAAGATATGTGTAAAGTATCTGTACCAACACACACACAGTAATACAATGAAAGCACTACAAAATAGACACCACACCAGTTAAAGGAAATAGGTTATGTTTATCTAAATGAACAAAAACCAGAATGACAAAAATCCAACATATATAAGTCAAGATATGAACTTTCAAAACAATAAGAGTCTTACTCCATAGGAAACAATGGAAACATTGACTTTACACAATTATCTGGTTTGTGTAAAAAATAAAGCCGCACAGGCGAAAGAAAATTCAGTGATACGTTGATTTCTTACTCATAAGTGAGGCCATGCATCATTTCTTCTCTGGTCAGGTAGTCGCTGCATCATTTTCCTCTCCCTCAGGAGAGAGATGCATCAATTTCCAGACAGGGCACCTCATCTCCGCGCAGGTTCACAATGACATTGACGCCTGGCGACAATGCGTGAGAAATCTGGCTGCATGGTGTTGGAAAAGTGCGCTGCATGGTGTTTGCGTCATTATCAGCAGCCGAAAGCAGATTTTGCATCATTTCTCCAGCTGTGATGCGGCAAGCCCCCAGCCGCGATGCAGCTGGAGCGTCAAGTAGCTGAGAAGTGGGTGGCTCATCATTTTTCAGCTGCGTTGCTGGTGGTGCGTCAACAATTTCCCTGCACAGTGTTCTGTGCGTGGATTTCAGTCCTTGTTCTGCCAAGGTAACCTCTCAAGGTCCCAGTGACTGGATAAGGAACCACTTGGCAGGGCAGGAGTCTCAGGGGAGAGTCCAGGTGCTGGCAGAGGAAGTCTTTGATGGCCCTGAGACTTCAAAACAGGAGGCAAGCTCGATCCAAGCCCTTGGAGATTCTTCACAAGCAGGAATATTCCACAAAGTCCAGTCTTTGTCCTCTTTCAGGCAGAAGCAGCAACTGCAGGCCAACCCACCAAAGCACAGTCACAGCCAAGGAGAAGTACTCCTCCTCTAGCTCTTCTCCTTGGCAGAGGTTCCTCTTGGATCAAAAAGTGATTAAAAAATCTGGGGTTTTGGGTCCATTACTTATACCCGTTTCTGCCTTTGAAGTAGGCAAACTTCAAAGAAAAGTCTAAGTTGGTTACAGGATTCTGCTTTGCCCAGGCCAAGACCCCAGACACACACTAGGGGTTGGATACTGCATTGTGTGATGGCAGGCACAGCCCATTCAGGTGTAAGTGACCACTCCTCCCTCCACTCTAGCCTAGATGGCACATCAGGATATGAAGGATACACCCCAGTTCCCTTTGTGTCACTATCTAGACCGGATTCACAAACAGCCGAACCACCAGTCTGACCCAGACATGGAATACACAAGCAGAGAGAGTCACAGAATGGATTAAACTGGCAATTTAAACATCAACCTTACAAAGGATGTAATTTTAAATTGAGAGTTCAGAGACCCTAAACTCCAAATTCCTATCTGCTCTCAAAGGGAAACCGCACTTTAAGTATATTTAAAGGGAGCCTCCATGTTAACCTATGAGAGAGTTTGGCTGTGCAACAGTGAAAACCAAATTTGCCAGTATTTTACTGTTAGGACATGTAAAAACACACAAGTACATGTCCTACCGTTAACATACACAGCACCCTTGCCATTTGGCTGCTTAGGGCCTACAATTGGAGTCCCTTACTTGTATAGGAAGGGAATGTTTGGGCCTGGCAAGTGGGTACACTTGCCAGGTCGAATTGGCAGTTTAAAACAACACACACAGGCACTGTAGTGGCAGGTCTGAGCCATGTTTACAGGGCTACTTATGTGGGTGGCACAATCAGTGCTTGAGGCCCGCTAGTAGCATTTGATTTACAGACCCTAGGCTCCTCTAGTGCACTTTACTAGGGACTTACAATTAAATCAAATATGTCAATTATAGAAAAAGCCAATTACACGTACAATTTCACATAGATAGCACTTGCACTTTAGCACTGGTCAGCAATAGTAAAGTGTCCAGAGTAAGAAAAAATGCAAAAACAGAGTCTAGCACACCACAACAACCTGGGAAGTAGAGGCAAAAGGTTGGGGGAGACCACGCCAAGGATGCCCAGGTCAAACAATCACACAACTTGTAATTCCAATCCTTATGCAAACAAGTGTTTACACAACCATCAGAATGTAGCCCTGCACTTGTGATCAGGACCTGGGTCTCTCTTTTCACCCTCTGTCATTACCCTTTCAATGTCTTTGTTACATTGATTTTCTCTTCTCCACTGTCTATCTCCTCCATTTGGTCATCTTTCTTCTGATCATTTTCTATATCAAATTGTCCATGCTACCCCTCCCTATTTTCAGTCTTGACTGCCTCTGTCTAATTAAACGTTGTCTAATTATCACTTCCTCACAGCTACCATTCTATCTGTCAGCTCTTTCTTACTCCTGTTTCCCACCCACCTGTTTGTCATGTGTCTGGTCCTTTAAGGCTCTCTCTCTCTCTCTCACTTGCTCTCTCTTTTTCTTTCTCTCTCAGCTGCCTCGTCTCACCTTTTTATCAGGTTTCTCATGTTTGCCTCACATTTTGAGGTGGCTCATACTCACCTGTGTTTTTACTATCTCACTGTTACTCATTAATCTTCCTCTCACACAATCAACATTGTCTCTTTCTCGGGTTTCTGTCACTTTATCACTAGTCTCTAACTTTCTCTAGGCTAGTTCATACTTTAACACTTCACTCCCACCTACCACCATCTCTTTCAACTCTCTTCCTCCAGTGTCTGTCTCTTTATTACTTCTGTCACCCGTCGTTCTCATCCTTGTATCAAATTTCCCTTTATCACATCTTTTCCACCTAACAATCTCACATCTTATCCTTTCTTGCCTGTCTCATCCTTTCTCTCTCAAATCTCTTTTGTTATATGGTTCCACAAAAAGTAAGATTGAGTATTAGGATGAAAAACTTTCAGGTTGTAGGGACTGAGTCCACCTACACTGTCAGGAAATGTCAACCCAATTCGCAGTCCTTCTTTTTGTAACGTTACCTCACAATGGGTGCCATGGTTTACGATTCTCACAAAATGTAGGACTGCGAATTAGGATGAAAGAACTTCAGAATTTATGGATGGAGTATGTCTACACCATCAAAAAAAGTTGGCCCAGTGCCTAGTTAGCTCACAATAACCCGCCTGATCCCCTAACCATCCCAGTGTAACAGATGATTCCGGCAACCTTGAACATGACCACTCTAACTTCCAAGGAAGTTGTGAAAACAGATCTTACCCTTTCCTTATTTATTCATGAATGCCCAGAGTAAATATAAGGAAAATAAGAATAAAGGTTTTCAAATATTTATTAAAATAATAATTCTTATCTAAAGAGAATGAGCTGCGATTACTAGCTGATGAGACAAAGCATTGTAACTAGCTGTTAAAAATGAGGTTTCTGGTTGGCTAGGGTATGCAACTCATCTAGGCAAAACCCACCACTCTAGTCAGGGCAAGTAAGTTACACACAAGAGATAACCTGTGCCTACCCCCTGGTAGCTTGGCACAGAGCAATCAGCTTATCCCCAGAGGTTATGTGTAAAGCATTTGCACAACAAACTCACACCAGTGACACATAGCAGGCCAGTTCATCCCCAAAATCGGAGGTGGTAGTCCCTCTTTCAATCCAGCTAGCAGCAGGGCATTCCAATAAGGCAGGTTATTGGGATGATGGTGTCTCCTGGCACGCAGCAATATTTCAGTAGAACCTAAAGGGTGAGGGTCAGGCCACAACTGATAGCAGGGCAACAAGCAGAAAAGCAATATAGTGAGTCCTTTATGCCACCCAGCAGCAGCAGGTAGCAGGACAACACAGATGAACAGTTCAGATGAGTCCTTTAGCAACTCTGCAGTCCTTCTGGCAGAGGTTCAGTCCCAGTTCCAACGTGCTCTGAAAGTCATGAGAGCAGAGCCTCTATACTCATGCTCAAAAATGTCTTTGTTCAGGGGGTGACTTCAAAGGATCCCTTTCAAGACACAACACCCTTTCAACCCAACCCTGTCTAAAGACATCATTAGGGGATAATCAGCCCATTGCGAGGGCAGGACAGCCTATTCACATGTAAGGTATAAAAGACCCTTCCTCATCCCCCGTCTGGGAAAACTATTGGTATGCAGATGCCTGTTCTGTCACACGCAGCCCTCCCGTATGTTAGCTGTCTGGAAAGTATGGACCAAATGTAGCAATCACTCTGCCCTAGATGTAGATTGGAGTCAGATTGCCAAGCACTAGAGTTATAAACGCCTACTTTCTAAAAGTGAAATTTTTAAAATAGTAAAGTAAAATCCACCTACAACAGTAAGCAGCATTTTCTCATTAGAATTCCAAACATGCCAAACATGCCCCTGATATTCCTCATGGAGCAGAAAGTACCACTTAGACATAAATGAGGCACTTTCCAAAGCAGACCCATGAGGAGCAACACTCATAGCAGTTAAAAATAAAATAGGCAGTTTTTCACTACTAGAACAGGCAAGAAAATAAAGGCACATGACCTACCTTTTACATGCATAGCACCCTCCCTATAAGGCTATTTAGGGCCTACCTTAGGGGTGACTTAGTTGTAGTGAAGGGGGAGTTCAGCCTTGGATAGTAGTTTAACTTGCCAAGCCAACGTGGCAGTAAACTATGCAAGCAGGAGCTCTAGTGCAGGCCTGAGACAAGTTTGAAAGGCTACTTCTGTCTGTGGCACAATCTGCGCTGCAGGTCCACTAGTAGCATTTAATTTACAGGCCCTGGGTATATGGTATACCACTTTACAAGGGATTTACAGGTGAATTAAATATGCCAAACAGGTGTAAGCCAATTATGCCAGGTTTTAGGGGAGAGAGCACATGCACTTTAGCACTGATTAACAGTGTTAAAGTGCCCAGATTCCTCAAGCCAACAAAAAGAGGGTCAGACAAATAGGAAGAGAAAGGCAAAAGTTTGAGGATAACCTTGCAGAAATGGCCATTCCCAACACTGGTATTACTAACATGATGAGCAGAATAAATAATCCACTGCCAGATCTCGAAGGATAACCTGAGCCCCCCATACTTGGATAGTTGAGCCAGGGAATTTGTCTAGGGCGAAGCTGGCAATCCTGCAAGGTGACGAGTCAGCATCAGCGGAGCTGCATTTGAACTGTGGATTGGTTCCAGGACAATCATGGCCTGAGTGCTCCTCCGACCCCTGTGCACCATTTACATAATCAAAACTACTCTGTGTTAGAGGTACGGCTCTGATGTGATGAGATGTCTACATTCCATGAGCTGTCTCTAAACAGTCAACGCAAGAACTAGGATATCTTGTTCTATGTTTCTAGCCTTGGACAGAGTGTACAGACTACATGGCAAGAAAGGAATACTAAAAACAAGCAACATATACAGCCTATACTCAGAATATTTTCGTGCAATCATAAACATGCAAAATAAATTTGCTAAAATGATGTCAACCAAAAAACTTGTAAAATATAAATCTAAATTGGAGAGCCAAAGTGGGTCCAAGAAGGCCACATGATGCTTTCTTACTCACCTCTTTCTTGTCATTTCTCTCTAATGTATCTTACCCATTTTGCAGCTGTCTCTCACCTGTCTAGCTCCCTCTTTTTCATCTCAACCCCCTATTTCTCTCTCAGTTCTCTTGCTTTCCTGTCCCGTTTTGTCATCTGTTAGTCTTTTACCCCATTCTCTACTGTCTCTTTCTAGTGTGTCATCTCATAAACACCTTTGCTCTTGCACCTTTCTTTTTCTTCATTTCTCTTTTACAACTGTCACAATCAGGGCTGGCTTTAGCGCTGGTGTCACCCTGTGCAACATTTTTTTTGGCGCTCCCCATTACCTCCATGACCACCTCCTCGGATTCACTTACTAACACCTAGCACGTGTGCCACTTATCTCTCCATAGCCCCTCTCAAATACATTAATTTGTTTTAAAGCAAGTGTAAAGGCTGGCTTTACTAATCAACTCAGCTGTCCACATAGAATACAGACCTGCTCTTTGCATCAGGCATGTTAACCCTCTGTGTTACTTTAAGGCGAGTCAAAGCTGCCACTAGACAAAACTCCCATCTCTCTCTCTCCCTAGCAGGAAAATTAATCGAAAGAGGTATCTTGACATTTTAATTGTTTCCTGGAGGCTGGACGCACAATGAACTTTTCAGCAGGTGCTTTTAATTAGCAAGTTTCGTCAGTATTTGCTAAACACAGAGCCCCCTCTGAGTTCAGCACTCAGTGCGGCTGCACCGCTCGCACCACACTAAAGCCAGCCCTGGTCACAATATGGCACAATCTCTGTTGTTCCTGCCTTTCTCTACCTCATTATCATCTCTCGTACTTGTATCTTTCTCTCTCAGCATTCTGCTTCTCACCCTTCTGTCTCTTTGTCAACCTCTCACTTGCTCCCCCAGCTGTCTTTCTTTTTGCATTTCTCTTTATCATGTCTTAAAATCTCTTACATATCTACCATCACCCTCCTGGCCAGCCTCTTCTACAAACTATGGTGGTCATTACTCCCCTGCCGGACGGTGTTAAAGCAGCGGTAAAACTGCCAACAGGCCGGCGGTAAAACAATTGCAATTACGACCGTGGCGGAAACTGCCAACAAAGACAGCCACTTTAACACTCCGACCGCCACGACGGTACAAACAAACAGCATAGCGGTCACCGCCAACAGACAGGCGGGAGACAATGTACCGCCCACACTATTATGACAGGCCAATCCGCCACCTTTTCTGGGGTGGATTCACCGCGGATAAAAACACGGCGGAAACTGGAATTTCGGAGAGAAAACGCTCACCTCTACACACCCCACGAGGAACGAGGACACCATGGACCCAGAACTCCAAATTCTCCCTGCAATAGTCTTCCTGCTCCGCACCAGGAGCACGAACGCCGGCGACAAAGACCACGGTGAGTACTGCATCTACGACACAGGAGAGGGGGGAGGGAAAAAAACAGGGACACAAACACGCAACACCCACACCCTCACCCACTACAACACACACAAATGCATATCAATACATCACAGTAACACCCCCCAAACCCCCTGGAAGAATGCAAAGACAATAGAAAATTAGTGTAACCATTGTAATATATTAAAAACAAGTAGGCAGAAATATATATATATATACATCATGTACAGAATATATACCAAGCATAGTAGTGCAGGTAGTGCACTAAGATAGTCCGTGGAACACTGGGACCACACGGTATGGGCGAGGCCCACACAAGATCCCCGACCATGACGGAGAGAACACTGCAGGGGCATCAGACAGCAAGAAAACAGGCACCTCAGAGGGAGAGAAAGGGGGGGCACCTCAGCCGCTTGAGTGCACAACGCCAAATCCATGAGTGGGCCACATTCCCACTGTTCAATCCTGGGGAGTGCAAAGCCACAGTCTCTCAAGCCTCTACAGTGGGTGGTCTGCCCACTGTTCAAACATGGGGAGTGCAAAGCCACAGTCTCTCAAATCTCTACAGTGGGTGGTCTGCCCACTGTTCAATACTGGGGAGTGCAAAGCCACAGTCTCACAAGTGGATGTCAGTCTCCACTGTTTCTGGAGGGGGCATGGTGCCCAGAGTGCTTCATCCTGTTAAGGACAGAGGTAGTGGATGTCAGTCTCCACTGGTTCTGGAGGGGGCATGGTGCCCAAAGTGCTTCATCCTGTTAAGGACAGAGGTAGTGGATGTCAGTCTCCACTGGTTCTGGAGGGGGCATGATGCCCATAGTGCATCATTCACCCCGTGACGGACTCAGTTGCGTCAGTGCCCCTGCCGCTCATGGGCTAGCGGTGCCCTGTTCAGCGGTGCTTGAGATGGCGGTGCCCTGTTCAGCGGTGCTTGAGATGGCGGTGCCCTGTTCAGCGGTGCTTGAGATGTCTGTGCCCTGTTCAGCGGTGCTTGAGATGGCGGTGCCCTGTTCAGCAGTGCATGAGATGTCTGTGCCCTGTTCAGCGGTGCTTCAGATGGTGGTGCCCTGTTCAGCGGTGCTTCAGATGGCGATCTCCATTGCAGGGTCTCAGTTGCTGGCGGTCCTTCACGGCCCAGGGGGGATGGCACTGGCGGTCCTTCATGGCCCAACGGGCCTTTTGCTGGTGGTCCTTCATGGCCCAGCGGGCCTTTTGCTGGTGGTCCTTCATGGCCCAGCTGGGCTTGTACTGGCGGTCGCCTCCTGGGCAGCTGGGCTTGTGCTGGCGGTGGCCTCCTGGGCAGCTGGGCTTGTGCTGGCAGTGGCCTCCTGGGCAGCTGGGCTGGTACTGGTGGTGGCCTCCTGGGCAGCTGGGATGATGGTGGTCTTCTCCGCCGTGCAGCTCTTCCCAGACTTGCCGGGTTTCTTGTGGCCCTTCCCCACCTTGGAAGGTGTCACAGCTGACTCCACACTCCCAACGGGACCCCTGGGAGCGGCTTGGTGGCTGGAGTCTTCACCCTCTCCCGCAGTGCAATGGCCAACTTCTGATGCTTCACAGGTGGGGGACTGTCTGTGCTGTGGCTCCGTGCCACACTGGCTGCCCTGGTGGCCGGTGCACTCCAGATTCCGGTGACTACAGGCACCACTGGTCCCGAAGATGTTGTGGCTGAGGTGCTAGTTCGGGACCTATGAGACGGATGGGGTGGGGGAGGTGTGGGAAAGAGGTCAAGGTTGGACAGGAAATGTTTTTTGGACACACTAGGAAGGGTAGCTGGAGGGGGTTTGGGAGTGGAGGAAGAGGTAGTGGTTGTAGGAGGTGTATGTTTGGTGACTTTGGGTGAAGGTGCATGTGCTGGAGGCTGTCGTGAGGTGGATGGCTGTTGGGTGGGTGTGTGCCTGCGTTTGTGTATCTTGGGAGGGGGCGTCAGAGACACACTGGGAGAGGACACAGGGGACGTGTGAATGGTAGTGGGGGTTGTGACTGCACATGAGCGGGGTGTGGTGGTGGGTGTGCTGGAGAGGGACGTAGTGGCTGTAGAGGTACTGCATGCAGGTGTGAGTGTAGACGAGACTGGGAGGGTGGAAGGAGATGAGGAGGACGGGGACACAGTGGAGGCAGTGGATGTTGATGTGTCTGCATGTGTGTGATGCTTGTGTGATTGCCTGTTGGATGTGTGGTGCTTATGTTTGCCTGAGCTTCCCTTGTGTGTTGAGGTGTGTGCATGTTGGTATGTAGGTGTGCTTGGGATAGGCTGAGGTACAGGGGATTGGGTCGGGGGTGAGGAAGTTGGAGGGGGGTGGCTAGAGACCGGGACAATGGCTGCCATCAGTGCTGAGGCCAGAGTCTGAAAAGCTCGGGGAAGGGCCGCCTGAACAGAATGAATGCCCTCCAGGAATGCATTGGTTTGTTGCAACTGCCTCTCTACACCCTAGATGGCATTCAAAATGGTAAACTGCCCAACAGTGAGGGACCTGAGGAGGTCAATGGCCTCCTCACTGAGGGCAGCAGGGTGACTGGGGCAGGGCCTGAGGTGCCTGGGGCGAAGGTGATGCCCACCCTCCCGGGTGAGCGGGCACGTGGCAAAGGCTGAGGGGCTGCTGGGAGGGCGGTGCTGGTAGAGGGGGTGGTGGCTGTACCTGTAGATGCTGGGGGCACAGATGTTGCCACCACAACAAGGGAGCTCCCATCAGAGGATGAGTCCGTGTCACTGGTGTCAGCTCCTGTCCCCGCCGTGGAGATCCCCTCGCCCTCCGTCCCACTGGTGAATTCAGACTCTGTTGTGTCGCCCTCCAGGGCCATGTGGGATGCAGCTCCCTCGTGCTCCGTTGCCACTGCTCCTCCGTCTGATGATGCTAATGCACACAAGAACAGGGAGACCACAAAAAGTGGGGGGAACGACAGAAGAAAGACATGTTGAGTGCATGCATTACCGCTACCGTTGGCGGACACGACAGACACAGAAGCCCCCTGCACTACGTCGCGCTCGTGGGCTCCACTGTTCAGTTTCTGGGAAATGGCCTACAAGGCTATGGATGACATCTGCACACATAGATGACACAGGGGCATGACTAGCTGTACTTGTCACTCTAGAGAGGTGGGCTGGGGTGCCACATGGCCTGACATACAAAGGTGCCTTGCCTACGGAACTCGTCCTGGCCTAGGGAAACCCACAGCCCTCCTCCCCCACCCAGACACCTCCACTGAGCGCAAAGTCAGCAGAATGAGAGTGTACTCACCCCCTTGTGGCTGCTGTGATGCCCTCAAGCGCCAATCCAACTCTGGGTAGGCCGCCGCCAGGATCCTTAACATCAGGGGGGTCATGGTGCGACAGGCACCCCTCCTACGCTGGGAGGCCATCCCCAGCTGAGCCTCCTCCGTCTTCGTGCTCCAGTGGCGAATGTCCTCCCATCTTTTACGGCAGTGGGTGCTTCGTCTGTGGTAGACCCCCAGGGTCCGGACGTCCTTGGCGATGGCACGCCAAATATCTTTCTTCTGGTGGGCGCTGACCTACATGAAATGTACAGGGGAAAAAGAGAAGTTATTACCAACTGCACCGTCGAAGTGATTGGCCCCATCCCTACCCTTGCCATGTGGCACATGCATTCACTGTCTTTCATGCACGCAGCACTCTCCCCCCTTCCTTCTTCCATCCAGCCCTCTCCAAACAGGCATAGCCCATACAGCATGCTCCCAGTGTACTTACCTGTTTGTCTGGAGGACCGTAGAGTAGCGTGTACTGGGGAGGACCCCATCCACGAGTTTCTCCAACTCCTCCGATGTGAAGGCAGGGGCCCTTTCCCCAGACACTCGAGCCATTATCTCTTCCAGACCGAGGTCACAGTAGCACTTGCAGTGTAGGTCCTCTCCTGTCGAAGATCAGGTATCGAGTGATTGTAGTGATAGAAAGTGGCGGTCACGTCCGCGGCGGTGCGTACCGTCACAACCGGCGTTCATCGCCATTGGCTCCTGGGACCCATAGGGTCCAATGTTAACCAATGCAGCATTGCGCCGCGGTCTTCGACTGCCGACCGCGACGGTGTACAACGCCAGTGCAGTTACCTAACATCCCACTGTCCCACTTTACAGGTCAAGCAGCCGCCATTTCAGGGGCCCACATGGCTTCATTTACTCATACCTAGGCCTAGACTCAACACACATACAGGCCACCTTTTGTGTATGATAGGTGTTCTGTGTAAACTGTGGGTACGTACCTCTGAGTTGTTTGACTCTGTGCTTGCTGTTGTCCTTCATAGGCACCGTCCGCTGGGACATGTGAGGAGATGGCGGCATCCTCCGGTGTACCGACCGTTGGTGGACCTGTCGACCATGGAGGAGCGACATTTGATTATCACCTACAGGCTTGACCGTGCCACAATCCAGGAACTGTGTACCCAGTTGGAGCCAGCCCTGATGTCAGGAATCCCCCATCAAGTGCAGGTGCTGTCAGTGCTCCATTTCCTTGCAAGTGGTTCCTTTCAGGCAACAGTGGCCATGGCATCAGGGATGTCCCAGCCTATGTTTTCCAACGTATTTTCCAGAGTGTTGTCTGCCCTTCTGAAACACATGCGGAGCTACATTGTTTTCCCTCAGGTGGAGGATTTGCCTACAGTGAAAGGGGATTTCTATGCCCTGGGACACATCCCCAACATCATAGGTGCCATTGATGGGACACATGTGGCTTTGGTACCCCCCCACAGGAGTAAACAGGTGTACAGAAACCGGAAGAGTTATCATTATATGAATGTACAGATGGTATGTTTGGCAGACCAGTACATCTCCCATGTGAATGCCAAGTTCCCTGGCTCAGTGCATGACGCCTACATCCTGCGGAATAGCAGCATCCCTTATGTGATGGGTCAACTCCAGAGGCACCGTGTGTGGCTATTAGGTGAGTACCTGGAAGCAAGTCAGTGGGAATGGTTGTCTGGGTCTGGGGATAGCCCTCCAGGTTAGTGCGTGTCTAACAGTTGTCCCTCACCATTTGCAGGTGACTCTGGTTACCCCAACCTGTCATGGGTACTTACCCCAGTGAGGAATCCCAGGACAAGGGCAGAGGAACGCTACAATGAGGCCCATGGGCGAACTAGGTGGGTGATCGAGCAGACCTTCGGCCTCCCGAAGGCCAGGTTCAGGTGCCTCCATATGACAGGTGGATCCCTATTCTACTCACCAAAGAAAGTGTGCCAGATCATCGTGGCCTGCTTTATGCTTCATAACTTGGCTTTGTGACGACAGGTGCCTTTTCTGCAGGAGGATGGTCCAGATGGCGGTGTTGTTGCAGCTGTGGAGCCTGTGGACAGTGAAGACGAGGAAGCAGGGGAAGAAGACATGCACAGCAGGGACTCAGTGATCCAGCAATATTTCCAGTGAGACACAGGTAAGAATACAGAGCTGCCTACTACATGTACTTTAACAATACTAACTCTCTACTGTGTGTCATTTCACCCAGTGTATGGTCACTGAGTTGTCACTTTCCTTTACGATTTCACAGATGTGGGTCCCACCGTGTGACATCTGCTTAGATTCGTCATGAACTAGAGCTGTGTGATACACATAGGTATGTTGACATTAAACTTGAAAGAGCATTTTGTCACTGTAATTGCTAATACACTATTTCAAAATCACAGACAGACTCCAGATTGTTTTGTGCTTTAAGTGTGTTTAATTAAGTGCTCAATATTGGAGGAGGTAGTGAAATGGTGAGGGGTGATGGCAGAGGAATGTCCATGGCAGATTCCAGTCTATTAGTCTCACAGGTGCACTGCCCATATGGGCATAGGAACTGGAGCTGGGGCAGTTTCAGTATGGACAGGGTGACAAAGTGGGACATTAGGATAACAATCAGGGTGGTCTCATTTCTTGGCGGGGGTCTTGGCATCATGCTCTGTCTTTGTCCTTGATCTCAGGGACCATTGCGAGGTGGGTCTCCCTCTGCAGGGGGTGGGTTGCTGGTGTGGTGGTCCTGTGGTGGGGCATCCTGTCCACTGGCGCCGGCGGAGGTGGTGAGCAGTTCATCGTCCATGCTAGAGTCAGGGGCCCCTTGTAGTGCCACAGTGTCCCTCCTGGTGTTCACAAGTTCCTTCAGCACCACTACGATGGTGCCCAGGGTGGAGCTGATGTTTCTGAGTTCCTCCCTGAAGCCCATATACTGTTCCTCCTGCAGGCTCTGGGTCTCCTGAAACTTGGCCAGTACCGTTGCCATCGTCTCCTAGGAGTGGTGGTAGGCTCCCATGATGGAGGAGAGGGCCTCGTGGAGAGTGGGTTCCCTTGGCCTGTCCGCCCCCATCGCACAGCAGCCCTCCCAGTTCCCCTGTGTTCCTGGGCCTCCGTCCCCTGGACCGTGTGCCCACTACCACTGCCCCCAGGTCCCTGTTGTTGTTGAAGTGGTGGGTTATCCTGGGTTCCCTGTAGTGGTGGACACACAGCTGATTGATGTGCCCTAGGGACGGAAGTATGGGCCCGCTGGGTGGGTGCTGTGCTGGTGTTTCCAGAGGGTGGAAGGTCTGTAGTGGCCTGTGACTGGGTGATGGGAACCGACTGTCCCGAGGTCCCCGATGGGCCGAGCTGGTTATCTAGATCCAGTTGGACAGAGGTGCTGTCATCACTGTGGGCCTCTTCTGTTGGTGGTGTGGACATGTGTGGACCCTCCTTTACGGTGACGTTGGGTAGGGGTCCTGCAGGGGTATAAAAGGATGTTTATTACATGTGTGTGTGTCATGGTGTGCAATGGGTGGGTGACTGTGTACCCCAGTGCTTGCATTCCTGTGTGAGACCTTGTGTGAGGATGGTTTAGGGGGATGTATGGGTATGTGCAGTGGGCATGCTTTAGTGATGGGTGTCCATTCTTTGTTGTTGCATGCAGGGCTTGGTGTTGGGATGGGTGGTTTGTGATATTGGGACATATGTGAGGAGTTGCGGTGCTGGGGGTGAGGGTGAGGGTGGGGGTATGTGATAGCATGCAGGTAGGGTGGGGGTTGTAATAGTTAAGATTTGACTTACCAGAGTCCATTCCTCCACCTACTCCTGCGAGGCCCTCAGGATGCAGAATCTCCAAGACTTGCTCCTCCCATGTTGTTAGTTGTGGGGGAAGAGGTGGGGGTCCGCCGCCAGTCCGCTGAACCACCAGGTGGTGTCTTGAGACCACGGAACGCACCTTCCCCCGTAGGTCGTTCCACCTCTTCCTGATGTCCTCCCGATTTCTTGGGTGCTGTCCCACTGCGTTGACCCTGTCCACTCTTCTTCGCCATAGCTCTATCTTCCTTGCAATGGAGGTGTGCTGCACCTGTGATCCGAATAGCTGTGGCTCTACCCGGACGATTTCCTTCACCATGACCCTGAACTCCTCCTCCGTGAACCTGGGGTGTCTTTGCTGTGCCATGGGGTGGTGTAGGTGATGTGTGGGGTGGAGTGTGTGGTGATGTGTGCTGATATATACTGGGGTGTTGCATGAGGTGCGTGGAAGTTCTGTGGGTGATGGTGTTGTGTGCCTGTAGATGCTGTTGTTCTTGCTGGTGCTCTCTCTCTGGCCTTCTCTCAGTAATTGTGGTCGTAGGGGTTTGTGGGTGATGTGGGTGTGTGTTTTATATTGTATTGGGTGTGTGGGAGTGGTGTGTGTATGTGTATCAGGTGTGTGTATTTTGAATTGTCCAATGTGGTAGTGTTTTGTAAGAGTGTGTGTATTTTGAGAGCAGCGGTGTGTACCTCCAATGGAATACCGCGGTTGAAAGACTGCCGCGTGGATTCATGTGTCGTGATAGTGTGGGCGTATTTCTGTTGGCGTGACAGTGTCGGTTTTGTTTTTGCCAGTTTATCACTGACCTTTGGTGTGGCGGACTTGTGTGGGTGTCTGAATAATAGCTGTGGTGGAATTCCACGGCCGCGGTGGTGTGTTGGAGCTCTTCTGCATGGCGGTAAGCACCTTTTACCGCCAATGTTGTAAGGACCGCCTATATCTGTTACTTAATCACCTTCTCTTTTTTGCCTTTCCCTATCATTCTTTACTTTGTCTCTGTCTCTGTATCAACTACTGTCTCTTTATCATCTATTTCACATGTCTCTTTCTCCCTCACCCAGCTGGTTTTCAACAATCTATTTATCTCCCTCTCTTTACACCTTTGCTTTTTGCTGCATCTCACAACTGTCTCGCAGTATTCATTTACTTTCCTTTGTCTTTTCATCTTGACACTTCCTGTCTATATTCTTTAAATGCTGTGGAGTATGAACATTGAGCATTCCCTGGAAGCGACAATGGCTCGAGTGTCTGGGGAAAGGGCTCCTGCCTTCACTGCGGAGGAGTTGGACAAACTGGTGGATGGGGTCCTCCCCCAGTACACGCTACTCTGCGGTCCTCCAGACAAACAGGTGAGTACACTGTGAGCATGATGCGTAGGCAATGCCTGTTTGGAGTGGTGTGGTTGGAAGATACATGTTGTGGGGGGCTGATGGCTGCATGTGAGGATGGTCAGTGTATGTGTGTCAATGCATGGTTGGGAACTGGTGGGCAATGAGTATGACGGTCCGGACTGGTGAGTAATTACCTTTCCTCCTGTACCTTTCCTCTAGGTCAGCGCCCACTAGAAGAAGGGTATTTGGCATGCCATTGCCAAGGAAGTGCGGACCCTGGGGGTCTATCATACTATCATAAACGGAGCACCCACTGCCGCAAGAGATGGGAGGACCTGCGCTGCTGGAGCAAGAAGACAGCGGAGGCCCAGCTGGGGCTGGCCTCCCAACATGGAAGGGGGGCCCGTCGCACCATGACCTCCCTGATGTTCCGCATCCTGGTGGTGGCCTATCCAGAGTTGGATGGGCGCTTGAGGGCATCACAGCAGCCACAAGGGTGTGAGTACAGTGTCATAAAGCTGACTCTGCACGGTTTAAGAAGTATCTGGGTGGGGGATGTGGGCCGTGGGTGCCCCTAGGCCAGGGCGAACATGGCAGTGTAGGTCCCTTGTTGAGCAGGCTCTGAAGCACTTCAACCCCAATAGTGTTATTGGGCATCTACTACTGGGCAGGCACCTGTGGGTTTCAGGTGTGCAGCTAATGGCGTTAGGCATTGTAACCCATGGGCTGGTGACTTTCCTATCTACTGGTAGTGCATGTCCTAGTGCATAGGGCTGCACCCTGTGTGTTGTGTCCGCCAACGATAGTGGTGTTGCTGGCATTGACCATGCGTGTTCTCTGTCTCCCCCCCTTCTTGTTTTGTTACCCTGTCCTTGTGTGTATTAGCATCATCTGGCAGAGGAGCAGAGGCACCGGCGACAGAGGCAGCTGCTTCCCACATGGCTAAGGAGGGTGAATCCTCAGAGGGTGAATGCACCAGTGGGACGGAGGGCGAGGGGAGCTCCACGGCCCGGACAGGATGGGCATACCAGTGACAGCGACTCCTCCTCTGATGGAAGCTCCCTGGCGGTGGCGGACACCTCTGTGCCCACACCAACAACAGGTACAGCTGCCACCCCCCTACCAGCACGCCCTCCCAGCGGCCCCTCAGCGAGTTTCCCGTGCCTGCTTACCCAGGAGGGTGGGCATCTCCTTCGCCCCAGGCACCTCAGGCCCTGCCCCAATCAGCCCTGCTGCCCTCATTGAGGAGGTTGTTGACCTTCTGAGATCCCTCCCTGTTGGGCAGTCAACCATTCTGAATGCCATCCAGGGTGGCGAGAGGCATTTGCAACAAACAAATGCATACCTGGAGGGCATTCATTCTGGTGTGGCAGCCCAACAGAGAGCATTTCAGGCTCTGGCATCAGCACTGATGGCAGCCATTGTCCCTGTGTCCAGCCTCCCCCCTCCAACTTCCACTACCCAGACCCAATCCCCTCTACCTCAGCCTATCCCAAGCACACCATCAGGCCAGCATGCACACACATCAACACACAAAAGTGCCTCAGGAAAACATAAGCATCACACATCCCACAGTCACTCAAACAAGCACCATACCCATGCACACATACCAACATCCACTTCCTCCACTGTGTCCCCCTCCTCCAAGTCCTCCACCTCTCTCCCAGTCTCGTCTCCACTCACACCTGCATTCACTACATCATCAGCCACTGCCTCCATCACCAGTACGCCCATCACAACATCACGTGCAATCACCACCCCCGCTACCATTCACGTGTACCCTGTGTCCTCTCCCAAAGTACACAAACGCAGGCGCACACCCACTCAACAGCCATCCACCTCACAACAGCCTCCAGCCCATGCACCTTCACCCAAACTCAGCAGACGTACACCTCCTACAACCACTACCTCTTCCTCTACTCCCACACCCCTCCATCTTCCCGTCCCAGTGTGTTTAAAAAAACTTTTCCTAGCTAACATTAACCTCTTCCCTACACCTCACACCCCGTCATTCCCCTAGGGCCAGGATGTCTAGATCCCAGCCCAGCACCTCAGCCACCAAATCTGCATCCGATGTGGTCCCTGCAAGTCTGGTACGATCGAAGGGGGCATCCATCAGAGCTGCCAGTGTGCCACCGACAGATGTGAAGGACCACCCTATTCCGCCACCTGCAAAGGTAAAAAAAAGGGCTGGCTTCCAGTAGGGGAAAGTCACACCACCCACCCAGCAAGGCCTCGCCCAAACACTGAGCGGACAGTGCCAAGGTCCCTGCAGCAACTGCCAA
Organism: Pleurodeles waltl; assembly: GCF_031143425.1. Lineage (NCBI taxonomy): Eukaryota > Metazoa > Chordata > Amphibia > Caudata > Salamandridae > Pleurodeles > Pleurodeles waltl. The sequence goes on along the minus strand of NC_090444.1, from coordinate 1,680,043,926 downwards.
GGTGGAGAAGGGTCACAAGCCAAAGGGCAAGTCACCTCAGGGCACAATGCCTCCTGGTGAGGGGCTGGTGACCACCATATCATCAGGGATGGCAGCGACCTGCACCACAGTCACCACCGCCGCTGCGACCACCACCTGCACCGCCACCTGCACCGCTGCTGCCACAACATCAGGCTGCAGCATCCTCCCCAAGGATAAGCCATCCGAGGCTACCGGAGATGGTATGGTGTTTCCCTCCACCCCAACAGACACTTGCACCATGGCCAGCACTGGCAGCATCTCCCCCGCAGCCAACCCCACCTCCACCACCATCAGCACCGCCACGTGCACAGCCGATACCGCTCTGTCGGATCTCAGCACCATCCCCCGTGGGCAGCCGTCCAAGTCTGCAGGTGACGTCCTGGACCCTGGACACGGCACTTCAGGCACCACCTCCAGCACTGACACGCCGCAGGATGGAGTGTAGCTCTGCCTCCATGGAGTATCATGCTACCTGTTCCAGGTACATTGCGTGGCTAAGACACCCAGGTGAGAGGATGTCAACTGCCACACCCCAGGTGCAGCACCACTGGCCACAAAGCCCCCTCCAGAACCAGCAGAGAAATGCATCCACTCACCCAATCCTTGGCAGGATGAAGCAGACTGGGCACAAAGCCCCCTCCAGAACCAGTGGAGATATGCATCCAGTCACCCTATCCTTGGCAGGATGCAGCACTCTGGGCACAAGGCCCCCTCCAGAACCAGTGGAGAAATGTATCCACTCACCCAATCCTTGGCAGGATGAAGCAGACTGGGCACAAAGCCCCCTCCAGAACCAGTGGAAAAATGCATCCACTCACCCAATCCCTGGCAGGATGAAGCAGACTGGGCACAAAGCCCCCACCAGAACCAGTGGAGAAACGCATCCACTCACCCAATCCTTGGCAGGATGAAGCAGACTGGGCACAAAGACCCCTCCAGAGCATGTGGGCAAACCACCCACTTGAGAGACTGTGGCTTTGCACTCCCCAGGACCAAGCAGTGGGCAAACCATCCACTTGAGAGACTGTGGCTTTGCACTCCCCAGGACCAAGCAGTGGGAAAACCAACCACTAGAGAGACTGTGGCTTTGCACTCCCCAGGACCAATCAGTGGGCAAACCACCCACTAGAGTGACTGTGGCTTTTCACTCCCCAGGACCAAACAGTGGGAAAACCACCCACTTGAGAGACTGTGGCTTTGCACTCCCCAGGACCAAGCAGTGGACAAACCACCTACTTGAGAGACTGTGGCTTTTCACTCCCCAGGACCAAGCAGTGGGCAAACCACCCACTTGAGAGACTGTGACTTTGCACTCCCCAGGACCAAGCAGCGGGCAAACCATCCACTTGAGAGACTGTGGCTTTGACCACCCACTTGAGAGACTGTGGCCTTGCACTCTCCAGGACCAAGCAGTGGGCAAACCACCCACTTGAGAGACTGTGGCCTTGCACTCTCCAAGGCCAAGCAGTTGGCAAACCACCCACTTCAGAGACTGTGGCTTTGCACTCCCCAAGACCAAGCAGTGGGCAAACCACCCACAAGAGAGACTGTGGCTTTGCACTCACCAGGACCAAGCAGTGGGCAAACCACCCACTAGAGTGACTGTGGCTTTCCACTCCCCAGGACCAAACAGTGGGCAAACCACCCACTTGAGAAACTTGAGAGACTGTGGCTTTGCACTCCCCAGGACCAAGCAGTGGGAATGGAGCCCCCTCGAGGAGCAGTGGCGTCGTACCATCATCCGGCTGAGGTGCCCCTCTCCCCTTCCCCCTGAGGTGCCTGTTTTTTTTTTACCTGATGCCCCTCTCTGTTTTGAGGCAGGTGTCATGTGTGGGCTTCACCCATTTTCTTTGGGACTACTGGCCCACAGACATTTACAAGGGACAGTGTACGGACTTGTGCACTTGCTGTAAATATTTGTGTATACTGATTATTTGCTTTTCTCTTGATCTTTCTGATTGTTCCAATATAACACTAGTTAAACTCATTTGTTTTGTCCTTGCGTTCTTCCGGGGGGTGACAGGGTGTATCTCTGATGTTGTTGGATATGTTTGTGGGTATGTTGTTGCGGGGAGGGTGGGGGTGTTGCGTGCCATGTGTGTGTGTCACTCTCTTTTTCCTCCTCCCCTCCCCTGTGTGCTAAGTGCAGTACTCACCATTGTGGCCGCTGCTGCCGCCTTCTTTCCACTTCGTGGTGTATTAGTAGATACACCAACATGGGTAGGATCTGCAATTCGGGCTCCATGGCGCCCTGGGTCTTCGTGGAATGTCGAAAGGTGAGTGGTTCCCCTTCGTTGTTCAGTTTCCGCTGTGCTTTTGATGACGTTGGTACCGCCCCGGAAAAGCTGGCAGATTGGTGCCTTGTAATAGTGTGGGCGGTACATTGTCTTCCGCCTGTCTGTTGGCAGTGACCGCCACAGTGTTTGTTGCTACCGCCGTGGCGGTCGGAATGTTAAAGTGGCTGTCTATGTTGGCTGTTTCCGCCATGGTCGTGATCCCATCCTGGCCTGATGGCGATATTACCGCCACTTTAACACCGACCGCCAGGGTTGTAATGGGGACCAAAGTCCTGGAAATGCTTGGGTATAAGAGACATCCTATTAAATCACAGTTGGCCAAAGACTGTTTCACAGCAATGTGATAGTGAGCATTACTGCTGGAAAAACCATCTATTAAGATACCACAACCAATGTTCATTCTGTATGATACCAAATCTGTCACTCTAATAAAGCTTGGTTGGGTCCACTTCTGTACCTGATAGGTTGATTATTTTAAACTTTCTCTGCCAGTAATAAGATGTTACCCCCTCTAGTAGCTACAATTCTACTTCGGAAAGATAGCTCCTAGTTGAAATTGACTTCCATAGGAAGCCTTAAAGACACAAAAAACAGCAAGGCAAAAAAAAAACTTCTAAAGTCTAGTGACTAAGATCAGGGCCAGTGCATAGTCCAGCCAGAGACAGGAGACTGGAGAGAGAATGAAGGTCAAGGGACAGGGAAGACTGAAGAAGCAAGGTTGCAAGGTTTGAAGAGCCTGCAAACGTAGGAGATATCACCAGGAAATGGCAGGCAAAAAACTTCAGAACCTTTACCTCCATGATGGATTGAAAGGGTCTCCATTGGATACAAATACATGGCAGCATCTTGAAGCAGGCAGAATATCTAATTCAGAAGTATTCATTGTAGAACTCTGGGAGTAAAAAGAAACCCGGCCAACGTGGCGCTGAAAGCGTCTCTTAGCTGGAACCACCCGATGGCAAGGAGTAAAGAACAGTACACCGGCAGGCTGGCCACAATAAGATAAGTTTATTTAGGGAGCCTGGTTTCCTGCTGGTGCTTTCAAAACTCTTCCAGGTCCAAGGAAGCAATGTTTCCAGTCCACCCAAGGTGGTCTCAAGGGCAGAAACTGAGCAAGACACTGGTGTCACAATACAACTCATACATATCACTCCATTACTGTGAGAAATTGGGTTGTTGATTGATGGGTTGTGAGCCCTAGTCAAACAACAGCCACAATCCATTGCATGGTGAACCACAAAAAGTTATTAAATTAACCTGCGCTTAACCCTGGGTAGCTTGGCACAAAAAGCAGCCAGGCTTTACTTCGAGGCAGCCTGTAAATTGTATTGTATTGTAATCATATTTATATAGCGCTTACTACCCCTGACGAGGCGTCGAAGCGCTTTTCGATGAGTAGCACGCTACTCTGGAACCCAACAAGAATTAGTGATGGATTAGTATAGTTAAATAATGAGTACAGTTTTAGTATTATTATGAGTTAATTTGAGCCGCGGATATGAGAGTTTGTTAGTTAGATTGACTGGGGTAATGGAGGGGTGGAGGAGGAAAGAAATCCAGAAGTGTTAATTGGGAGTATATCCTTCATTTACTCAACCCAAAGGCTTGGGATGAGTAAAGGGGGTCGGAGGGGGAAGAGTATGGAGATCATAGTAGCAGGGTGAGATAAATGCAGGAGAATTAAGTAGGGTTGTGTGGGAGGTCACAGTAGTAGAGTGAGGTTTGGTGAGTTAGATGTGGAAGCGGAGGGAAGAGCTTAGGCAGAGATATTTAGGAGATGAAAGTGGTAGAAGGGATTTGGGATGAGTCAGAGTGAGAATGGAGGATAGTTTGATAGAGACATGACATAAGAGTGATGAGTAGATAAGTGTGATAAGATGAGAGCAGGAATTCATAGATATCTAGTATAACAACCCACCCAGGAGCCATGCAATGATCAACGAACATGCCAAGCACAGAAACAACATATGCACATACATACATATATATATATACACACACACACATGAATACACACACATTTGCACATACAATACATAATTAGAATCATGGGTAAAAAATACTTAGTCAGACAGGTTTAAAGAGTGTGTGTGTATTTTATTGTTATGACATAGTAGCAATACATATTTTCTAAAGAAACTATAAATAAATAGGAATATACATATAATCTGAAAAAAATATTTATCAACATAGGCATATGCAGTTCATAGTTGTTTGAAAAAGGTGGTTATGAAGGAAAGAGCCAACTCTTGAGTCGTTTTCTGAAGACAAGAAAGTTATCTGTGGCTCTTATAGTTGGGGGTAATGAATTCCATAGTTTGGCTGCTTGGACGGAGAAGGATGTACCACCTATAGTCTTTTTCTTGTATGGTGGTGTTCTAAGGCGGGGTGCCAATCTTGAGCGGAGGGTTCTTTGTTGGATGTATTTGGTAATTTTCTTTCTGAAAAAAAGCGGTCCTGTTCCATGTATAGCTTTGTGGGTGATACAACGCAGCTTGAAAGTGCATCTTCTGGCAACGGGTAACCAGTGTAGTGCTCTCAAGGCAGGGGAGATGTGGGCTTGCGGCTTTATATCTAATAGTAGCCTGGCTGTGGAATTCTGGATACATTGTAGTTTTTTCATAACAGATAGAGATGATCCATGGTAGAGGCTATTGGCATAATCCAGTTTGGATAGTACAAGCAAGATAGTAGCTTGCACCTTGTGTGGAAATCCGAGGTGGGGGAAGATGCGTCGTAAAGTCTTTAAGGTGATGAAGCTTATGCGTGCTAATTTGTCTACTTGGGCATTCATAGTTAACTTGGAATCCATGGTGATTCCTAGGTTTTTAACTTCCTTGGATAATTGAGGAGGTGATCCGAGATCGTCAGGCCAGACGCACAGAGGGTCATAATTTTTCCAGTCACCACATATGAGTACTTCTGTTTTGGAGGTATTTAGTTTGAGATGGCTCCAGGTCATCCACTGATCAATGGCTCTGAGGCAACAGAAGATTTGTGAGTTTTCAATGTTTTTAGGGCATTCTAATTTAAGTAGTATTTGTGTGCCATCTGCATAGTTGTAGCATGTGAGATGGAAATCATTGATCAGTTCTGGTAAAGATATCATGTAGATGTTGAAAAGCAAAGGTGAGATGATTGACCCTTGGGGGACCCCTGCTTTTGTGAGGTAGGGTTCGGATGAGAAGGGGGCGAGTGGATGATATTCGATCTTTTTTGAAGATAGGAAGTAATCCAGTCGAGAGCAATCCCTTGTATGCCGGCTTTGTGGAGTCTTTGAGTTAGGGTGTCATGGTCAACCGTATCAAAGGCAGCTGAGAGGTCCAAGAGAAGTAGTGCAGCAACTCCATTTCAGCCGACTGTGTTTTTAAGGTCGTCCCAGATTGCCATAAGTGCTGATTCAGTGCTTCTTCCTGGGCAGAATCCAGTTTGGAAGTCTGAAAGTATAGAATTGTCTTCAATGAATTGTGACATCTGGGCGAATGCTGCTCTTTCTATCAATTTTCCCAGGAAAGGTCCATTTGTGATTGGTCTGTAGTTGTTGGGGTCTTGCGGGTCTAGGTTTGTTTTCTTTAATAAAGGTCGTATGTATGCCTTTTTCAGGTCTGCAGGAAAAGTTCCTAAAGTTAAAGAGTTGTTGATGATTCTTCTTACAGGTGTGGCAGCAGAAATAGATAACATGATGTTCTCGAAGATTTGTGGTAGGCAAGGGTCAGAAGGGCAACCAGAAGGTCTGCTTGCTTTGACCAAATCCATAAATTCATCCTGGGATATTTGTTTGAAGGACTGTAGAGGTTGGGATGGTTTATTCTTAAAGGGTATTTTAGGAAAGGGGTTGGTGCTAATGGTTTTCTTCTGTTTTAAATAGGAGTCCAATGCGTCTGCCTTGGTTGTGTAGTGAGTTGCCAATTTGTTTGTGAACTCTTGAGTATTGGGATGACTTCCTTCCATGCATGTAGGTTTTCGAAATTCATTGAGAATTTTATAAAATTCCTTGGTTGTAGATTGAGCATTTTTAATTCTGTCTGAGTAGTACCTTTTTTTTAGCTTTTTTGATTGATGATTTGTATATCCTGTTAAGTTTGTGTAGCTGCAGTTTGTCTTGACTGTTGTTTGTTTTGAGCCAGTTCCGCTGCAACTTTCTGATTTGTTGCTTTATCTTTTTAAGTTCTGTGTTTCTCCAAGGTGTTGGTTTTCTTTTGTTGTGTTTAGTTTTTCTGAGTGGTATTAGGACATCAAAAGCTTCCTGTAGCCACTCATAAAGTTTTGGTACAGAATTAATTGTATCTAGATCTGTGTTTGCTGTTAGTTGTGTCTCTAAGTGATCCAAATTGAGTTTGCTCCATGGTCGATAGGTGTATGTATGTAAGTAGTTGTGGGGTGTGTTGATTTGTGGAGTTGCATGTCGGAAAGTTATCATATGGTGGTCTGACCAGGTGATTGGTGTGATACTATGAATAGTAACGAGTTCAGGCTTAGCAAAAATGACATCTAGGATGTGTCCAGCGATGTGTGTGGGATTGTGTATAATCTGATGTAGGTTCAATGCGAGTAGGCCAGTGGTGATAGCTTTTGGATGTGGCATATTGGGTTTGTCAAACCAAATGTTTAGATCCCCAAGAATGCATAGATTGGAGTGTAGTGTAATAAGGTTTGAGACTGTGTCTAGAAAAGCATCTGGGAAAGGGGAGTTGTTAGGTGTTGGTCTGTAAAGGAGAAGAAAGTTACAGGAGGAAGTTGGAGTAGGGTGGCATCTAGTAAGGAGGGCTTCACAACCTTGTATGGAGATGTTGTCTGTTTTACTGAGGTTCATTGCCTGTTTGAATATAATAGCTAGTCCACCTCCTCTCTTGCCTATATGGTTTTGAGTGATGGTTTAATAGCCCGGAGGAACGGCTTTGTGCAAAACTGGTGCCATGTCATCTCCCAACCAGGATTCAGTAATGAATAGTAAGTCAGGTTGTGTGTCTGTGAGCAGGTCGTAGATGTGGTGCTTGTTTTTTGAGAGTGATCGAGCATTTATGAGCTGGCAGTTTAGAAAGGGTGTGTTAGTGGTAGTGTTGTTTTGTTTAGTTGAAGGGTAAGTAGTGTAATGTGAGCTTGGAGCAGGAGTGTTGCTAGTTGTGATAACTGTTTGAGGTTCACAACAGTCTTGCTTTTCAACATAGTGTTCCTCTTCCAGCAGGTTAAGGAGGCATTTTGTTGGGTCTGTGTGTGTGGGTGGTGGACTTGGTGGCAGAGAGAGCCAGGAAGAGTGTAGTGTTTTTTGTAGGGTAGTTTTTTTATGTAACAGGTAAGGGGATGCAAGGTTGCTATGAGTGGCATGTTTTTTATTTTGTTTGCGTTTGTTTAGTGTAGATGGAGTATGGGTTAGGGGTGGTGGAGGAGCATGTGGATCATGATGTAAGGCTCTAAATTGTGCAATGGAGGAGAGGCGAGTGAATGAAAGTTGCTGGGTTGGGGTGCTTGTGGTAGGTGTTTGTGAAGAGTGGGGGGGTAGGGGTGGAGAAAGGATGGAATTTGTATTCTTTGTGTAGTCCTGGGGGTGGGAGTGGGTATGACGATGAGTGTAATGTAAGTTTGTGTTGCTTTGATTTGCTGATGTTTGTGGTCGGTATTGTTTTTGTGGAATAATGAGAGGGGATATTGGTGTAGTTGTTTTTGGTGAGGGATTTGTATGTGAGTTAGTGCTGCTAAGTGGAATTTGAGTGTTAGATGGGGTGTTGATGTGATTTGGAGATGAATGTCTGAGGTGTGTAAGAGGTGATGGGTGTGTGTCAGGCAAGTTAGTATTAGTTGTGATGACCGGAAGAGGTAATATGTGTGGTGGAGTGAAATGTGGGGATTGTATGGTTGTGTGTAATTGGTGAAGAGAGGGGAAGAGTGTTTGTAGATGATGTGTTTGAAGGCAGGGTTTGGGCATTGTTATGATGACAGGTGGTCTGTGTGGAGCGAACAGCGGATAGTGTTGTTGGTTAGTATCAGCAGAGAGTGTGTATCTGGGAGACTGAAACTGAGAGAAATGTATGTTGTAGTTTTGTATTGTGTGGGTGGTGGCAGGTTGTGTTAGTGGGGGTGGACAGAGTAGTGTTTGCTGTGAGAAGGCAGGTGTTGTGGGGGATATGTGTATATGTGTTGTATGTAGGGTATTGTGTTGGGTGTAGGGACAATGCAATCTGTCTGTGGTCAGTTTGTGATGCATGAGTTGGATGTCTTTGCAGATAATGTGTTTGCATGTTGAGGGATGTGTAGGGACTGAAACCATTCATGGTCAAATGTGAATTGGGCAGCATTTCTGGCCCTAGGCCCTAGTCCCTACCTGCTCCGAACAGGCCCAAACAGACAACTGCCCTTGTCCTCTCTGCCCTTTGCATCGACGCCCGGGCTGAGACGCCCTGAGTCCTAGCCTTTTATAGCCCTACTAGCCAATAAGAAGCTGGTCCTAACCCTAGCCAATCCAATTTCAAGCCCTGATTCAACCAACTCATGGGAGACCCCAGCCCTAATCACCAATCATAGCCCTAATCCTGAGCACCAATCACAGCCCCAGCCCTAAAAGCAGCGACCAATCAGAAGCCCAGCCCTATCCACCAATCACAGCCCTGGAACCAACAGCCAATCAGAATCTCAGACCTATCCACCAATCACAGCCCTAGAACCAACAGCCAATCAGAATCTCAGACCTATCCACCAATCATAACTGCAGCCCTGGAGCTAGCAACCAATGAAACACCGTCTCCCAACAACCTATCACAACAGCATATGCAACAACCAAAAGGAACTTATATAAATAGCAAGTTAACTGAACTCCAGTCCCTGTGGGCAGGGGGAAAGGCAACTGCTGCTCTATTCAGAATCTCCTTGGATACAGACAGGCTGAATTATTAATGAAGTATTAATGCTTCACACAAACAGCAATAAAATGAACACAACACAAGAAAAAATCCCAACTTAATTTAGCAAAAAACACAGTATATTTGAATAAGTTATTTTACATCAAAAGAACAAAACTGCAATCAGTAGAACTCGAGTTATGAATATTTAAAGTTTAAGGTTCAAAATAGAGCCTAAAAGGTGACAAATCACCAACCGCAGACATCTGATCATCTTTAACACCACAACCAAAGGTCTAGGAGTGTATGATAACTCTTAGGGATTCAGGACTCACTCTGACTGGGTCCTGATGTGGGTTCAAGATGGTGACTGGCTGTTATGTCCCTGTGGCTCTAAATAGAAGCCCATCAAACTAGCCCTTGGAATCATTTCTGGTGGTTCTGGGTGTAGGTGAAGAACTAGGCCTCAACAGCAGGGTTGTCCTTTGTGGGCTCAAGGCAGGCTCCAGGCAGCAAAACAGTTTTTCCAGGTACAATAGCAGTCAATATCAATAAATAACTTTATTTCGGATGAAAGCCATAAAAGTATCCAATAAATAACAGACAATTACCATGCAATGAGATTATAAATGATAAAAAACACAATTTCCACATAAAACATCAAAAAGGGGAACAATAATTATACTTAATTAAAAATATAAAACTCATTTGTTAAATCAATTACCGGACAACTATCTAATTTTATAGATCTAAAAACCTACCTAAAATTTATTCCATAAAATAGTCTATTTCTTCCTACGGTAGATTGTGCAAAAATAAGCTGTTGATACACACAGTTATAACAACAATGTAAAACTAGCTACTAACGTCAAATTTCCTTTTTCTTTGCAACAAACCTTCGTAGTTTCATGCCCATAATGATCCACAGAGGCCTAGGGTAATTATAGCTAATCCAATCAGTCAGCAGTGTATTCTCTAGTTCGTATGGCTCAAGCGTTTTGTAGGTACTTGACAACGGCAAAGACCACCTTATCACTTGTGTCACTAGAAAGGATTCGCAAGGATATACTATGTTTCCTTATCCCCATTGATCTACATAAGGGGATTATCCACTTCTTCCTGGGCTTCAGATACCTAGGACAAAAAAACATAAAATGGGCCAATGTCTCAGATTGCTCAGGACAGAAGTGTCAGAATCTTGATTTATGCACCTCGCTGCACCATCTTGTAGTAAACGTATTAAGAGGCAATACCCCTAGCCTAAATTTAATTAAAAAGTGTTTTGGCATAAGGGGGATTGATATTATCCATAAAAGCCTCAAACTTAGGGCTACACTTATGATCCAAAAACTGTAACATCCTACTACCATGGTCGTTTTTGGACCAAAGTTGGGTCAAAATGAACTCCCAGTAACACCGCCTTATTTGTGCCTGTGCTTCCTTCGTCACGCTATGGGGGTCTGACAACACCTCGTCCATTATAATAAGTTGGCACGTATCTCTGATGTATTTAAGCCAGGGAACTTTTAACACACCGCGATCCGCTAAGAGCTCAGCAACAGCTATTTGGTAGGGGGACAAGTATTCGGATTTCCAAAGGCGGACCCAATAAATAAGGGGTCTTAAGGCAGCCTCGTTGTGGATCTCATTTAAGGCTAAATCCAGTCTTAAAGGTATGAGTGGGGTGCTTGTTGGTAAGTGCAGAAAATTACGCATAAAGCGATTTTCCACTTTCGTCAAGCTGCTAGTATTGCAGTACCCCCATAATTCAGCACCATAGATTGAAGCAGCCACAGTCGCTGCCTTATATACTGTGATAGCGGGTGAAATTTCACCTTCCGTAGTATTAGCAGTTTTTCTAGCTATCACAGTCGACCTCTGTCGTAGGGTGGAACCACTCTTCTCAATCTGTGCCAACCAGCGTTGGTCGTCAGATATCCTAATCCCCAAATAATCAAATTGCTTAACTTGCTCTATCAGTTGGCCTGCAAGAGTCATTTTCCCCCTAAAGGACTTATGAGGATTAAAAGCCATATATCTAGTCTTAGAAAAATGTATTTCTAGGCCCCTCTTTACACAAAATTTAAAAAAGGCATCGAGTTCGTTTTGAAGGCTCATTGGAGTTCATGAGATCAATAAGGTATCGTCTGCAAACATTAAAATAGGGACAGGGGTTCCTGCTAACTTTGGGACGTCATGATTACAGTGCATCAGCTGGTCAACTGCACCGTTAATATGGAGATTGAACAGAGTGGGGGCCAGAACTCACCCCTGTCTGACCCCCCTGTCAATTGGAATAGCTTCTTTCAAATCTCCACCTTGGGACCAGTGCACTCATGAAGATACCTAATCAGTTTCAACATCTCACTGTCTAGCTTATAGTACTCAAGGGCGCCCCACAGTAAATCCCTTGGGACCATATCAAAAATGCAGCTTTTAGGTCAATGAAGGCCACGTACAAGTGGCCCTTAATTAGTGTCAGATATTTCCAACAGAGAAGGTTGAACCTAAATGCCTGGTCGATGGTACTCACACCCTTTCTAAAACCTGCCTGGAGGCAAAAAACTTCATGGCTAATGTCAATTAAGCTTATTGGCCTGTAGTTGGAAGGAAGTTCCCTGACGCCCTTTTTAAAAACGGGAACTATAATTGCTCCTTGCCATGTAGAAGGAAGCCCACCACCTCTCAAAATCTCATTACTAAGTGTGTTTAAATATAAGGACCAGGTTCTAGGTTGGGACAAGTACAAATCACATGGGATACCATCTTACCCTGGGGCCTTCCCTTTGCATAACGTTTGGAGTGCCAAGGTTGTTTATTTTAAAGAAAATAGAGCCAGATCGAATTTTGGAGCAATAGCTAGCCCAGAAAAAGGTGGATGGGAGGACTCCTCAAGGGGTGACGGGGCAGTAAAACTACCAATTTGAGCCACACTATATACAGTTCCAAAATATGATACCCAAAGTGCTGGTTGAATTGCTGGGTATATCTCTGCGTTGTCAGAATAACCTTTGTCTGCCACCAACTTCCAAAACAATTTTGAGTCCTTTGCTTGTAAAGCTTCTACCAAAGTCTTCCATTGATTGAATTCCCACACTTTTTTTGTGTTTTTCAATTCTGCTTTATATACGGACCTGGAGGCTTTTATCGCACCGCAGCTCCCTACCTTCAAAGCTTCCAAAAGTCGTGATTTAGCCGATCGACAAGAGCTAGTATACCACCTCAAAGGTCCAGCCCTAGTTTCTACCCGCCTTAATTGGTTGACCATGATATTATGTAATTTAATTAAGTCCACCGGTACCAAGTCAATGTGCTTCAAAGGGGAAAGCGTTGATTTCACCACTTTATATATTGAGGCCTGAAAGTGTATATCATCAGCTACCATTTCCCACCTTACATTTCTAAAGTCATTTGTTGGAACTAGTGCGCTACCCTTCACCCGCTTAGGAAGTGAACTACATTTAAATGGGGAGATTGAAAAAGATGTACAGAGAGCTAAATGATCGCTGTTGTCACGTGGGAAAACTGCCATGTCAATGAGAGAACTCCAAAGAAAACCGTCTACTAAGACATAATCTAAGCGGCTCTTGTATGAGCCTCTCCTATACGTAGGTGACGCAGGGGTGTCTGATTTCGTGTTTCCATTGACTATTCTAAGGCCCATTGTTTTTGTCAAGTCCTCCACTAGATGTATTACTCCCCCTGATGGTTTTATTACACATTGGACCGGACCTGATCTGTCCCATGGATGGGCAAACTGAATTCTTTTTTTGCTGAAAATCAACCTCACAGTTCAACTGCATGTTAAAGTCTCCTGCAACAAGTAAGCCCTGCCCCCCAGATGAATAGTTAAAAAAATCTATTAGCGTTTTTACCTGGGCGGTCTGAGACTTATGCGGGGCAGGCCTAATATATATATTTACGAGAACTATGCGGACTGGCCCCCTTGGGCTGCTGAGCACGATCTCCACAGCTAGTATATCCCTCGAGGGGGAGGGCAACTCATTTGCCTTGGGAAACAAATCATGTTTAAGCCAGATTACTAAGACCCCAGATGCTCTACCCGATGGAGACGGAAGTGCAGCTTTCTGGAAAGACCAATATCCTACTCGGTGGATTGTAGAGGGGGCCCATGTTTCCTGTATAAAAATAATGTGTTGTTGATCCATAAAACTACACCACTCTGGGTTGGTTATCTTAAATGACACACCCACCACATTCCACGATAAGAGATTAATTGAAGATTCATTGTTGGTCCCAATATTGGACAATCTCACTAATCGCTTTTCTTGGGGAGTAACTCCGCTATGCCACCTATCTACATGGACATTGTAACACACTCCTGACTCTAGTCCCACAATGCCCAGCGGAGGGGTACCTGAATCACATTCTTCCAAGGGCTTTATAGCAGAAGTGTCATCCTTCCCTACCTCAACTGGTGGAGCTTTATGTCAATCTAAAGTTGAAGTTGGACTCATCGGTCCCCGTCTTGTGATATATGATTTGGGAGAAGATCTCAAATTGGGTCTATCTCTGAAGAACTGATTAGCCATTGGAAGGGGGATCGACTGGACAAGAGATACTTGAGAAAAAGCGTCAAGTCTTGATCTTAGCTCAAGAGCTAAAAGGCCCTTTACTAAACTCTGACTATTCAGCTGTAACCCTATGAGGTCTGTTTCTGAGGTATCACTTGTGAATCTCTGGGCAGTTATTAAATCGTCCCGTATAACGGACCTACATTTTTTCACACCCCTTATCCAGTGAATTACTTTGTTCTTCAGTGAAGCCTCTAGTTCCCTTAAACCATGTCTCAACTTGGGGATATTATAGATGTCACACTGGCCCTGCAGCAACTTGTTAGGCAGAGTGCTTGGTTGAGAGGCTTTGATAACATTGTCTAGGGACTTAACACTATACTTCTCTTGGTTGGCCCCTCTAAGCAATTTAACATCATATTTATCTGAATTAGCCACTACAGGAGCAATACCCACTTCCCAGTGACAGGGTAGTGGGTTACTCCAGCATCTTTTCCCCTGTACGTTCCCTTCGTAGATATTTCAATTTGCTGAGTTTGTGTGAGTGAAGAGTCAAGCTTGGGGTTAAAAGAAGATTTCCTGATTTCCCCGATAGCTGCTGTTAATCCATCAAGCTTCATGTGGACAATGTGACCAAAGGAAGTGAGGTACTCTTTTAAACTCATTATTTCGGATCTTAATTGTAGTAACTGAGCCTCTATGGGCCGATCCATGTGAGTGGCTAGATGTACTGTTGGCTCCTCATTTTTCCCTGCAACATCTTTCTCAGGGCTGGGGGTTACCAATGAAGCCAAAGGTAAAAAACGATTAGAACAGTTCGTATAAGTAGGTACACTATCCTGCTCAATAGCCACATTCGGGTTCGAACTCTCTATACAATTAGTCAAAGTGTCGGGCATAATGTGATCTATTTGGGACCCTCGTGATGGTACAGACAAGGTCTTATTGTTCACAGAAGTCACGGAAGTAAAGAAAGATTTTATATCTTTGGTCGCAACATCAGGTCTTCCTTTAGGATGTTTAGACGGTTTGCTCGCAAGCATACTTTCTACTTCTTCAATTAGATCATCAATTTGGGATAGAGTACAATTTTCAGCGGCATGGCGAGGTACTTTCTTCGCCCCCCCTGCCCTGTAGAATTGCCACTGGCTTTCCTTTTCCCCATCCTAACTGCAATAGAAAACAAAACCAACACTTCCCAATAAGCAAGCAAAGTGTCAAGTTTATAGGGGCTTGAGCCACCCCGAATTACCACAGTCAGAGTCCAGCGCTCTCCTGTGCGACCAGAGCACAAAACAGTTCTTTGGGGGCTATACCCGCCTCCAATAGCCCCAGACAAGAGAATTCCACAAATCTTTACCAACTGAAGTTAGGATGTAGAGTAACTATAAAGATGAACGGTCCTTGATAGAGATAAGAGAATAATTTGGAAGGGTACCTTCAGGCAGCAGTGACACAATGGCACAATCGTAGAGTAAGTGTCAGGGGGGTGGCCCAGCCCAGCCTCTTCCTGGCGATGACGGACCCAGGACGGGCCTGCCCTTGACCCGGGGTTCTCCCGGGCGCGTCCCGCAAAGCGGGCGCCCAACAAGTTTAAAGGGGCCTTTTGGTCCCGCCTCCTCCGGTTTCTCCTTAGTGCGACCTGCGGATGTGGGCGCGCAAACAGGTTTAAAGGGGCCTTTTGGTCCCGCCCCCTCCAGTTTCTCCTTAGCGCGACCAGCGTATGCGGGCGCGCAAACAAGTTTAAAGGGGCCTTTTGGTCACGCCCCCTCCGGTTTCTCCTTAGCGCGACCCGCGGATGCAGGGGCGCAAACAAGTTTAAAGTGGCCTTTTGGTCCCACCCCCTCCAGTTTCTCCTTAGCGCGACCATACATTAGCAGTCTGCATAGTGCACAGCAGGACACAACAGAAAGTGGTCCTCGGACTGCAGAAACCTAAGTGCACTCTTTCCTCCTCCCACCTCCCGTGGCCCAGCCCCACCCTCCCTGCACTGCTGGCTGAGCCAGCAGCAAAAAAATAAGTTTTATAGTTATATAGATATAGTTTTATTTTTCTGCTGCTGGCTCAGCCAGCATGGGCAACAGTACTTTGCCATAGCGGAGGAGCTGCCCCTGGTTGAGGATGTGATGTTCAGTTAAGGCAATTAGTCAATTCTGAGGAGTGCAGAAGCTGCAATGCGAAGTTTCTTCATCATCTTCAAAATTGCCATTGATGGGGATGCAAGGACCTTCCTTCAGGAAAAGCATCACATTGGCAGTTTCCAAGGTGATGCACCGGTCGCAAGGTGTGAGGTTCAGCAGTGAGGCAGTCTGGTAGCTTTGGTTTCGACCCACACAGTAGCGGTTATGTGCCGGTGCTGTTTGACACAACAGTGGTGATAGGTTGGGTCTGCTCCGGTAGCAAAGGATGTGTCAGATCTGCTGGAGCAAAGCATCTCCTTCCCAGGTCCGAGTATCCAGGACTGGATAGCACCACTTGGCAGGGCAGAATCACAGTGAGCAGAGTCCAGGTGCAGGAGCAGAGTGGTTGGAAGTCTTTTCTGTCCCTGAAACTTCAGATCAGGCGGTCAGCCAACTTGCCCATGGAGTCACTCTGGGTTCTCAGATGGAGAGATGCATGTCCAGTTGTCCTCACTCCCAGGCAAGAGGGCAGCAGGCACAGGTCAGCACAGCAAGGTAGGAGTCCAGCAAAACAGCAGTCCAGCAGAGCGGCAGGTCGTCAGCAGCACAGTAGTCTTTCTTACCGACATAGTATCCAGATGTCCAGAAGTTTACTGAAGTGGTGGTGTATGAGATCTAGTAATTATACTTTGGTGCCCTGGTCTTGGAATGTGGAAGAAGCTTCAAACAGGCTGGAATGACAATTCAAGCTAGTTAAGCCCTTTGTGTGTGGGCAATACACAGCATATTTAGGTGTAAGTGAGGCTGTGTCTAGCTCCTCTCTCCCATCCTGCCCAGGATGACTGATTAAGTCACTCCTCACACACCATTGTGTTTGACTGTCTAGGAGAAATACATAAAACTCAAATGCCAACCACACCCAACCATGTGACCAGAGAGGCCGCAGCCACCAAATGATTATGGCAAGAAAATTACAGCTTTATAAAAGTGGCATTTTCAGAATTGCAGCTTAAGGTCCCATTTCACCTTAAGTTAGGATTTTTAAATTGTGATTCCCATTTGAAATTTACACTTATAAGATGTAATAAGGCAACTCAAATGCTATCCAATGGGAGAGACAGGCCTTGCAGTAGTGAAAAACATATTTAATACTTTTTCATTACAAAGACATGTAAAACTAAAAAGTACATGTCCTACCCTTTGAATGCATTGCACCCTGCTCTATGGGCTGCCCAGGGCCTACCCCAGGGGTGACATATGCATTAAAGGTGAAGGGCCTGGCAAAACATTTATTTTGCCAAGTTGACATGGCAGTGTAAACTGCACACACAGCCTCTGCATTGACAGTCCTGAGACAAGTTTTAAATGGCTACCTAAGTGGGTGTCATACTCAGTGCTGTAGGATCACAATAACCATTTAATTTACAGGCCTAGGCACATGTACTGCACTTTAATAGGGACTTGTAGGTAAATTGAATATTGAGGAATAGTCCAATATTACCCTGTTTTAAGGACTGAGCACATGCACTTTAGCACTGACTAGCAGTGGTAAAGTGCTCAGAGTCTTACAACACACAAAAATAAGTACAACAAAATGGAGGAGGAGAAGCAAAAGGTTTAGAGGAGACAGGTTTAACAGTGCTAAAACTGAGTTTGGCACCAGAAAGACACCTTGGGCAGTGCTACCATATTTGCCTTTCCATAACTGTCTTGGCTCAACACAGCACCCAAACCAATGCCACTTGCATCTACTTTGACAATTGATCGGGCATCTATAAACCCTTAGAGGGGGAGGGCCTCAGTAATAATTATTTCCAACTTCCAAAGAGCTTCATTTCCATAATTTCCCCTCAGACACTGTACTCTACTGCTCAGCAACCTCCTCTGAGGATCAGCATGCAAGGCACAATTATCCACAAAGTAGTAATAATGCTCACAAAGTCCCAAAAACTATCTGATCCCCGTCTTTGGAGATGGGTCTGTCCCTAATAGCTGCGACCAGAATTCATTTGGGTATTATGTCTTAGCCTGAAGGTTTGTGGCTCATTTAGTCAATGTTATCCAGGTAGAAATGAGGTTCATCTTTCTTTATCATAATATAATTTAGATTCAAAATGCTTAAAATTTTAAGGTGCCCCTGAACTGATTTGGTGAATATTAGTATAGCATCCTGTTATGTCATGACCCCTTTTTAACTTCCAAAGATTCATAAACGTTTTACAACTAAGGTTATTGAGGGTAGCCCGAAAAGCAATGTTAAATGCCATAAGGGAATGTGAATTTATGGTAAATTTGACCCGGTGTTATGATGCTTTTAAACCCAGGGCCAAAAGGACTTTAGCAACACCCAATTGAGAAAACATCTCATGATTTTTGGATAAGGGGATGCAGCGTACAGGAGACAATAGGTTTATGCAAATGCTTGAGTCTCCTGTTTCTTTCTGTGCTATCAATATCAGAGAATCCACTGAGATTAAGAAATTATTTAAATGGCTCAACCTTTAAATATTGAAAAAATAACAGAGTACCCCCATACAAAATATTTCAGGTTCAGGATCTGGGAGACTGCAAACACAAAACCACAAGAAATCCAGCTCAACCTATATACATCGTAAAATTAAAACAAAACCCAAGTGGGAAAATCCATAAACCAAATTTACATTTCTTTTAACAAAAATTTTTTTTTTCATTTTTTCTCAACTTACACAAAACTTGGAATTTCAACTTATTTTTATTTAATTTTTTCATTTCTTTGAATTGACACATATCGTTCCATATATAAGTTACTTATAATAATTTCCTAAATATGTAGATCCTATACAAACCACAAAAAAACTGTACAATGTAATAAACTGCAAACATTTCTCACCCCCACTCATCAACACAGTCTCACAGTCCTACATCCAAACAAATTCATACCATCCTCACTCACACTTTAGATCCTCAGTCCAACAATGCCTGTACAGGAGTACAATAGAGTCTGTTTTCCTTCCACCTTCCGTTGTGGTGTCCTTAACCGGGTTTGTTCATAAAAATTGTCAGTACACATTTTGGTGGGTTTACGTGTTCTAAACCACCTTCTTCAGGACCAAGCATATATGTATATATTTTTTTCTCTATCCAACCAGTAAGACAAGCATGGATGTGTATTCTCCCATCACTCAAGCCCTAGCTATCAGCGGGCTGGACTATGGCAATGCACTTTACGCAGGAACAATCACCGAACTTATGAAGAGATTCCAGATGATACAGAAATCAGCAGCTAGACTCCTTCTTGACCTGCCCAAATGGACCTAGATCTCCCCATACCTCAGGAACCTCCAATGGCTCCCCGCCCAGAAAATATACAAATTCAAGTTATTGACACATGCCTTCAAAGCCCTCCACAATGTAGGACCAGCATACATCAACCATCAATTGAACTTCCACTAATCTTCCAGAAATCTCTAATCCACTGCCCTCAACCTTGCACAGACACAGGCTTTTTGACTGAACCAACCCTGTGCCTGGATACCCTCATAGGTGATTAACAATAATATACAATTACTAATTGATTGATGGAGCAAAGTGCCGATGTCAATGGCATGATGTATCAGTTTTTGTAGAAATCAGCTGCAGAACCCACACATGAGGCCTAGGACTGGAGGGGGCACCTCGGTCAAGTGTAAAACTCACAGATGGCAGAGTCCAGCAGCACCAGGAGATTTTCAGGCAGACTTTGATTTCCCTGAGACTGTGGAGAACAGGGGTCAGTTGAGTTCTAATATGATGGAATTTTGGGTCCATTTCTTACAACACTTGAGCTTTTGAAGTGGGGGTAGACTTCAAAGAGAGGGTCTTAAAAAGCACAAGGTCCCTGCCATTCCTTCCCTGGCTCCAGACACTGTATGCAGCCATTTCCATTTGTGTGGGCAGAGGCACAGCCCAATCCAGGTGTAAGTGAGGCAGTGCTAAGCGGAAGTTAATAGCTCATTAAGTCACACCTAAGCTCCCATTGTGTTTGACTGTCTGGACTGAATGCACAAAGCCCCTCTATCACCAACCCCAGACGTGACAGGCAGATGCACAGAATGGTTAAAGTAAGAAAATACCAACTTTCTAATAGTGGCGTTTTCAGGCTGACAATTTAAAAAAATCTGACCATAAATTGTGATTTTAAATTGTGGGTCCAGAGACACCAAACTCCACATTTCCATCTTTTCCCAATTGGAAGTTACAATTAAAGGCTGATTCAAGGTAATACCAATGATAACCTATGGGTGAGCTAGGTCTTGCAGAAGTGAAAAACAAAATTGTAAAACAACTAAAAAGGCAGGTTTGGGCATTGGGAGTGGGTATAGTTGCCAGGTCAAAATGGCAGTTTAAAACTGCACACACTGGTTCTGGAGTGGCAGGCCTGAGGCATTTTTACAGGGTTACTGTAGTGGGTGGCACAATCAGTGCTGCAGGCCTACTAGCAGCATTTAACTTACAGGCCCTGGGCACATGGGGCACTTTACTAGGGGCTTACAAGTAAATTAAATATGCCACTTGTGGATAAGTCAATGTTACCATATTTATAAGAAGATAGCACAAACACTTTAGCTCTGGTAAGCAGTGGAAAGGAGCATAGAGCCCTAGAGCCAGCATAAACATCGTCAGAAAACAAAGAGGAGGAAGGCAAAAAGTCTGAGGATGACTCTGCAGAACGGGCCATTTACAACATACTGAACACATTTAATGTGAATATGAAAACTCTTGAGATACAGACAGATTATTCAAGAATAACTTGGAAAGACCTGGTGAAAAACTAGCAACTTTATTCACTTCAAACTGAAAATGATGTGCTCAATAAAGAACAGCTTGAAAGAGGATTAGACCAAAGTACTTTTCCTCCAATCAGGTGCAACTTAAAAGTATCAGTCTAATGAGGTGTAAGTAGCACTGCAGCAACTGAAAAGTAGAAGATTGCTAACTGAGAACAACCAGACTATTATGAAATGAGAATCAGAACTGCTAAAATGTTCTTTTGGGTCAAAGGAGATAAAGGAAACAAAGCAGATATGGCTATTTTCAATCACTACACTGCACTCACCAGACTGTAATTCAGTGTGGTACCTAAGGAGAACCTGGTGGTGCATGGATCATGAAGAAGCCTGGATACCAGAGAGAGACTAAGATCACAGAGCAACCTCATTGGACCATTTGACCATAGGAGCAAAGACGACCCTTGCTGTAGCATCACCTCTAGCTTAGGAAAGGCTCATGCTGACATGAAGGACAATCACAGTAGCATCACCTCAAGCTAAGGAAAGGCTTACACCAGCACTGGCACTGTAGGAAATGTTGACAGTCTCTCATGCATAAGAAAACCCTACCTTATCGTTAAGTGAAGTGCAAAAAATGAAGTATTTTGTCTCCAGAAAGAAATTTGCTTGTCACATACCGTGACAAAGTTCTCAGTTAGATGGGTCCCTCTGCACCCCGATATATATTGGTATATTGCCTGGAAGATTGCTGAAGAATGTATCTCGGGTTATGTAGTTCTTGTTGAGTGAGCTAGGGTAAAACTATTCTCCAGCTCAGGGACAAAATTATGAAGTGATCCTGGAAAGAATCAGCCAGGAGACAAGGTGGTGCAAAAGAATGAGAAGTTTAATCCAGAAAAACAAACAGCACATGACGTCTCTGGCTCGGAGCTTTCCAATGCAATACAGGAAATCATTAGCATTTGAAACATGCACCAGGAGTGATGGCAGGTGAAACGTATACATTATAAGGTTAAAAGAATAGATCCAAATGGCTACCACAGTCTACAGATACAGAATACAACAGTGATTTAGAAATGGTCTTTTAAACAATGTCAAGTACATGTATTTTGACATGTGTTTGCTTCGGCTTCTGCTTGCAGCAGTTCAGAATTCCAGGTGCTGGCCTAATGCCACCTTTTTGAAATCACTCATTGAGTGGTGTATGTTCAGACTAGAGCTAATTTGTGACATCTGATTTATTTTGCCACTGATGACATTTCTGCACCACTTACCTTGTTCTTGCTGGCAAATCATCTATACCAAATGGGGATTATCAAAGTATTTTACAATCTAAGGGATCACAGTGTGTACAATACACAGTGTCAGGTATTCAGCACACCCAATCTCGTTGCCAGATCCAAGTTATACCACCATCGTCAGCCAAATAAAATTTAAAAAGTTGAGTAGTTCACCTGAACAGACTGATTTCTATACCACTGAATATCAGAGGAATCTGGACTAATGTGTTATTTGGACAATGAGTACTGTCAATTCATAATACACAAAGATGTATCACATTGTACTTCAATCCAAAATACTGTTTCATCAAATTTTTGTGTCCAAACTATTGTGACTGCAAATTATTGAGGGACATAATATTGACAGTGAACACATTTCTCTAATGTAATGCTACTGATGTTTAAAATCTTCCTTATTAAAATATTAAGTTATGTGATATAGGGGGTCATTACAACATTGTCGGTAAAAGCCGCTTACCGCGGTGCCGACCGCCAACACACCGCCGCGGCCGCGGAATTCCGCCATGGTCATTATGACCCACAGCTCGGAATCCGCCAAAATTTAGACACCCACACAAGTCCACCACACCAAAGGTCAGTGATAAACTGGCGAAAACAAAACCTCCACTGTCACGCCAACAGGAATAAGCCCCATACTATCACGACCCACGAATCCACTCAGCAGTCTTTCAACCACGGTATTCCTTTGGCAGTACACACTGCCGCGCTCACAATACACACACTCTTACAAAACACTACCACATTGGACAATTCCAAATACACACACCTGATACACATACACAGACCTCTCCCACACACCCAAACAATATAAAACACACCCGCACATCACCCACAAACTCCTACTACCAAAAATTCTGAAAGAAGGCCAGAGAGAGACACCACAATCTACAAACAAGCATGCACAGGCACTAAACACCATCACCTACATAACATCCACGCACCTCACACAACACACTACTAAATATCACCCCACACATCACAACACACACCAACCCACACATCACCCACACCACCCCATGGCACGGCAAAGACACCCCAGGTTTTCTGAGGAGGAGCTCAGGGTCATGGTGGAGGAAATCATCCAGGTAGAGCCACAGCTAAACAGAGCACAGGTGCAGCACACCTCCATAGCTAGGAAGATGGAGCTATGGCGAATAATAGTGGACAGGGTCAACGCAGTGGGACAGCACCCAAGAAATAGGGATGACATCAGGAAGAGGTGGAACGACTTACGGGGGAAGGTGCGTTCTGTGGTCTCAAGACACCACCTTGCGGTACAGAGGACTGGCGGCGGACCCCACCACCTCCCCCACAACTAACAACATGGGAGGAGCAGGTCTTGGCTATTCTGCATCCTAAGGGCCTACGGGGAGTAGCTGGAGGAATGACATCACATACCCGCACCCTCGTTCTCACCCCCATCACTCCTACTCCTCACACATGTCCCAACATCACAAGCCACCCATCCCAACACCAAGCCTTGCATGCAGCACCAAAGCATGGATACCCATCACCAATGCATGGCCACTGCACATACCCATACACCCTCCTAAACCATCATTACACAAGATCCTACACAGGAATGCAAGCACTGGGGTACACAGTCACCCACCCATTGCACACCATGGCACATACAGATGCAATCATCATGCCTTTACACCCCTGAAGTACCCCTACCCAACGTCACCGGACAGGAGGGTCCAGATATGTCCACTCCACCCACAGAAGAGGCCCACAGTGATGACAGCAGCTCTGTCAAACTGGATCTAGATGATCAGCCGGCCCATCTGGGACCTCGGGACAGTCGGTTCCCCTCACAATGGCACAGGCCACTACAGAGCTTTCCCCCTCTGGAAACACCAGCATAGCACCCACCCAGCAGGCCCATACCTCTGTCCCCAGGACACGTCAATCAGCAGTGTGTCCACCACTACAGGGAACTCAGGCTAACCCACCACCCTAACAACAACAGGGACCTGGGGGCAGTGGCAGTGGGCAAACAGTTCAGGGGACAGAGGCCCAGGAACACAGGGGAAGTGGGAGGGCTGCTGTGCGACAGGGGGAGGACAGGCCCAGAGAACCCACTCTCCACGAGGCCCTCTCCAACATCTTGGGAGCCTACCACCATTCCCAGGAGACAATGGCAACGGTACTGGCCAAGTTTCAGGAGACCCAGCGGCTGCAGGAGGAACAGTATTTGGGCTTCAGGGATGAACTCAGATCCATCAATTCCACCCTGGGCACCATCGTAGGGGTGCTGAAGGAAGTCCTCAACAACAGGAGGGACACTGTGGCACAACAAGGGTCCCCTGACACTAGCCTGGACGATGAACTGCCCACCACCTCCGCCGGCGCCAGTGGACAGGAGGCACCGCCACAGGACCACCACACCAGCACCCTACCCCCTGCAGATGGAGAACCACCCCGCAAACGGTCCCTGAGATCCAGGAGAAAGACAGAGAACGATGCCAAGACCCCGCCAAGAAATGAGACCACCCTGATTGTCATCCTTTTGTCCCACCTTGTCAGCCTGTCCATCCTCAAACTGCCCCAGCTCCACTTCCTATGCCCCTTTGGACAATGCACCTGTGAGACTAATAGACTGGACTCTGCCATGGACATTCCTCCACCATCACCTCTCACCGTTTTACAACCCCCTCCAATATTGAGCATTGAAATAAAAACCCTTAAAGCACAAAAGAATCTGGAGTCTGTCTGTGATTTCAAATTAGTGTATTAGCAATTACAGTGACAAAATGCTCTTTCAAATGTAATGTCAACATACCTATGTCACACAGCTCTAGTCCATGAGGAAACAAAGCAGATGTCACACAGTGGGACCCACATCTGTGAAATCGTAAAGGAACTCAGTGACCATACACTGGGTGAAAAGGACAGACAGTAGAGAGGTAGTAGTGTGAAAGTACATGTAGCAGGCAGGTTTGTCTTCTGACCTGTATCTCACTGGAAGTATTACAGGATCACAGAGTTTCTGTTGTCGATGTCCTCTTCTACTGCTTCCTCATCTTCACTGTCCACAGGCTCCACAGCTGCCACAACACCTCCATCTGGACCATCCTCCTACAGAAAAGGCACATGTTGTCGCAAAGCCAAGTTGTGAAGCAGACAGCAGGCCACAATGATCTGGCACACCTTCTTTGGTGAGTAGAATAGGGAACCACCTGTCATATGTAGGCACCGGAACCTGGCCTTCAGGAGGCCGAAGGTCCACTGTATAATCCTCCTAGTTTACCCATGGGCCTCATTGTAATGTTCCTCTGCCCTTGTCCTGGGATTCCTCACTGGGGTCAGTAGCCATGACAGGTTGGGGCAACCAGAGTCACCTGCAAATGTCGAGGGACAACTGTTAGAAACACACTAACTCTTAGGGATATACCCAGACAACTATTCCCACTGATTTGGTTCCAGGTGCTCACCTAATAGCCACACATGGTGCCTCTGGAGTTGCCACATCACATAAGGGATGCTGCTATTCCGCAGGATGTAAGCGTCATGCACTGAGCCAGGGAATTTGGCATTAACATGGTAGATGTACTGGTCTGCCAAACACGCCATCTGCACATTCATCGAATGGTAACTCTTCCGGTTTCTGTACACCTGTTCACTCCTGCGGGGGGGACCAAGGCCACATGTGTCCCATCAATGGCACCTATGATGTTGGGGATATGTCCCAGGGCATAGAAGTCACCTTTCACTGTAGGCAAATCCACCACCTGAGGGAAAACGATGTAGCTCCGCATGTGTTTCAGCAGGGCAGACAACACTCTGGACAATACGTTGGAAAACATAGGCTGGGACATCCCTGATGCTATGGCCACTGTAGTTTGAAAATACCCACTGGCTAGGAAATGGAGTACTGACAGCACCTGCACTTGAGGGGGGATTCCTGTGGGATGGCGGATAGCTGACATAAGGTCTGGCTCCAACTGGGCACACAATTCCAGGATTGTGGCCCGATCAAGCCTGTAGGTGATGATCACATGTCTTTCCTCCACAGGTCCACCTGCAGTCTGTACACCGGAGGATGCCGCCATCTCCTCACATGCCCCAGCGAGCGGTGCCTATGGAGGAGAACAGCGAGCACAGAGTCAACCAACTCTGCGGTACATAAACACAGCCTACTCAGAAAACTATTCATAAACCGAAATTTGCCTGTATGAGTGTTGAGCCAAAGCCTAAGTATGTGTGATGCAGTTAAAAATCAAGCCATGTGGGCCCCTGAAATGGCGGCTGCCTGACCTGTATAGTGGGACAATGGGATAAGAGGTAACTGCGCTGGCGTTGTACACCGTCGCGGTAGGCGGTCGAAGACTGCGGCGCAATTCTGCATTGGTTAACATTAGACCCTATGGGTCCCTGGAGCCAATGACGATGTACGCCGGTGGTGACGGTACGCACCGCCGTGGACGTGACCTCCATTTTCTATCTGTTCAATCACTCGATACCTGATCTTGGACAGGAGAAGACCTACACTGCAAGTGCTGCTGTGACCTTAGTCTGGAAGAGACAATGGCTCATGCGTCTGGGGAAAGGGCCCCTGCCCTACCACGGAGGAGTTGGAGAAACTCGTGGATGAGGTCCTCCCCCAGTACATGCTACTCTACGGTCCTCCAGACAAGCAGGTAAGTACACTGTGAGCATGCTGTATGGGCAATGTCTGTGGAGTGGTGTGGATGAAAGATGGGGGAGGGAGAATGAGGCGTGCATGAAACAACGGTGAGTGCATGTGCCACATGACAAGGGTAGGGATGCAGGCCAATGACTGTGACGGTGCAGTTGGTAATAACTTCTCTTTTTCCCCTGTACAATTCCTGTAGGTCAGTGCCCACCAGAAGATGGATATTTGGTGTGCCATCGCCAAGGACGTCCGGACCCTGGGGGTCTACCACAGACGGAGCACCCACTGCCGGAAAAGATGGGAGGACATTCACCGCTGGAGCAAGAAGACGGCAGAGGCCCAGCTTGGGATGGCCTCCCAACGTGGGAGTGGTGCCCGTCACACCATGACCCCCCTGACGTTCAGGATCCTGGCGGTGGCGTACCCGGAGTTGGTTGGGCCTTTGAGGGCATCACAGCAGCAACAAGGGGGTGAATACACTTTCATTCAGCTGATTCAGTGTGCATTGTAGGTGTCTGGGTGGGGAGGTGGGCTGTGGGTTCCCGTAGGCCAGAGCGAGTTTAGTAGTTAAGTCCCCTTTTTCGGCAGACCCTGTGGCACCCCACCCCACCTGGGTACAGTACCAACTACACCTAGTCAGGCTCCTGTGACATCCATGTGTGCAGAAATCGGCCATAGCCTTGTAAGCCATGTTCCAGGGATTGAATAGAGGACCCCAAGTGCGCGGCGTAGTACAGAGGGCTTCGGTGTCTGTCGTGTTCACCAATGGTAGCGGTATTGCATGCACTCAACATGTCTTTCTTCTGTCTCCCCCCCCTTTTTGTGGTCTCCCTGTACTTTTGTGCATTAGCATCATCAGGCAGAGGAGCAGTGGCACCGGAGCAGGAGAGAGCTGCATCCCACATGGCCCTGGAGGGCGAGACTACAGACTCCGAATTCACCACTGGGACGGAGGGCGAGGGGAGCTCCACGGCGGGGACAGGAGCTGACACCAGCGATACGGAGTCCTCCTCTGATGGGAGCTCCCTTGCGGTGGCGGGCCCATCTGTGCCCCTGCATCTACAGGTACAGCCACCACCCCCCCTCCTGCACTGCCCTCCCAGCAGCCCCAGGAGGGTGGGCATCACCTTTGCCCCAGGCACCTCAGCTTCTGCCCCTGTCACCCCTGCTGCCCTCAGTGAGGAGGCCATTGACCTCCTCAGGTCCCTCACTGTTGGGTAGTCTACCATTTTGAATACCATCCAGGGTGTAGAGAGGCAGTTGCAACAAACCAATGCATTCCTGTAGGGCATTCATTCTGGTCAGGCAGCTCTTCAGCGAGCTTTTCAGACTCTGGCCTCAGCACTGATGGCAGCCATTGTCCCTGTCTCTAGCCTCCCCCCTCCAACTTCCTCCACCCAGACCCACACCCCTGTACCTCAGCCTATCCCAAGCACACCATCAGACCAGCATGCACACACCTCAACACACAAAGGAAGATCAGGCAAACATAAGCACCACACATCCCACAGGCACTCATGCAAGCATCACACACATGCAGACATACCAACATCCACTGCCTCCGCTGTGTCCCCCTCCTCCTCGTCTCCCTCATCCCTCCCATTCTCGTCTCAACTCACACCTGCATGCACTACATCTTCAGCCACTACTTCCATCACCAGCACACACACCACCACACCCCGCTCACGAGCAGTCACCACCCACACTACCATTCACACGTCCCCTGTGTCCTCTCCCAGTGTGTCTGTGAGGCCACCTCCCAAGGTACACAAACACAGCCACACACCCACCCAACAGCCATCCACCTCATGACAGCCTCCAGCCCATCAACCTTCACCCAAAGTCAGCAAACGTACACCTCCTACGACCACTACCTCTTCCTCCACTCCCAAACCCCCTCCATCTACCCTTCCCAGTGTTCCTAAGAAACTTTTCCTGTCCAACCTTGAACTCTTTCCCTCACCTCCCCCACCCCATCAGTCTCCTAGGGCCCGACTCTCCATGTCCCAACCTAGCACCTCAGCCACAACATCGGCGGGACCAGTGGTGCCAGTAGTCACCGGATTATGGACTGCACCAGGCAGCAGGGCAGGCAGTGTGTCAAGGAGCCACAGCACAGACAGTCTCCCACCTGTAAAGCATCAAAAGTTGACCAGTGCCCGATGGGAGAGGGGGAAGACACCAGCCACCAAAGCCACTCCCAGGGCTACAGTTGGGATTGTGGAGTGAGCTGCGACACCTTCCAAGGTGGGGAAGGGGCACAAGAAAACCGGCAAGTCTGGGAAGATCAGCACGGCGGAGAAGACCGCCATCAGCCCCGCTGCCCAGGAGGCGACCGCCAGCAGCCACACTGCCCTAGACAGGACCGCCAGCAGTAGCCCCGCTGCCCAGGAGGCGACCGCCAGCAGCCATACTGCCCCAGACAGGACCGACAGCAGCTGAACCGCTGCCAAGGACACCGCCGCCACAAGCACCTCTGCCAAGGACACCGCCGCCACAAGCACCGCTGCCAAGGACACCGCCGCCACAAGCACCGCAGGCCCATGAGCGCCAAAAGCTCTAACGCTACTGAGGCCGCCACGAGCAGGATGAAGCACTCTGGGCACAATGCCCCCTCCAGAGCCAGTGGAGATTGACATCCACTTGAGAGACTGTGGCTTTGCACTCCCCAGGATTGAACAGTGGGCATCCCACCCACTGTAGAGACTTGAGAGACTGTGGCTTTGCACTCCCCAGGATTGAACAGTGGGCAAACCACCCACTGTAGAGACTTGAGAGACTGTGGCTTTGCACTCCCCAGGATTGAACAGTGGGCAAACCACCCACTGAAAAGACTTGTGAGACTGTGGCTTTGCACTCCCCAGGATTGAACAGTGGGCATGGGGCCCCCTCGTGGATTTGGCATCGTGCACTCAACCGGCTGAGGTGCCTACCCTTTCCCTTCCCCCTGAGGTGCCTGTTTTATTTCTATCTGATGCCCCTACAGTGTTCTCTCCGTCTTGTTCGGGTATCTTGTGTGGGCCTCGCCCATGCATTTTGGGCCCAGTGGTCCACGGACTTTAATATTCGAATACCTTGGACTTATAATATTGATGTATATGTTTGTTAACAGTGTATATATATTTTTTTAATACTGAATTTTAATATATTACAATTGTTCACCTCATTTCCTTTTGTCTTTGCATTCTTCCAGGGAGGGTTGGGGGTTGTAAATGTAATGTATCTACATGTACTTGTGTGTATGTTGTCGTGGGTGAGGGTGGGGGTGCGAGTGTTGCGTGTGTGTGTCACTGTTTTTTCCCTCCCCGCTCCCCTATGTCGTAGGTGCAGTACTCACCGTTGTCTTCGCCGCCGGCGTTTGTGCTCCTGATAGAGGAGCAGGAAGATAAAGGCTGGAAAAATCTGGAGCTCTGGTTCCATGGCGTCCTGGTTCCTCGTGGGGTGTGCAGAGGTGAGCGTTTTTCCTTCGAAGTCCTGTTTCCGCCGTGTTTTTGTTTGCGGTGAATCCACCCCGGAAAAGGTGGCGGAATGATGGGTTGTAATACTGTAGACGGTACATTGTCCTCCGCCTGTCTGTTGGCGGTGACCGCCGCTGTGTTTGTTTGTACCGCCGTGGCGGTCGGAGTGTTAAAGTGGCTGTCTATGTTGGCGGTTTCCGCCACGGTCATTGTTCCATTTTTTTCACAGCCGGCCTGTTGGCGGTCTTACCGCCGCTTTAACACCGACCGCCAAGGTTGTAATGACCACCATAGTAATCTAACATCATCATTTTATTGTTTATTGATATAATGTTTTTTAAAATAAATAATGGTTTTTGTCTATGATTTTCTTGTTATTTTATTTCTGTGCTTTATTCTTTGGGATGCAGGTTATTTTCAGGGTTAGAGTATGTAGTGCTGTATAAAAATACTTAAAGTGTTAATTTATTACAAATATTTACAGTAATGTATTTACAGTTGCAGTAAATTAATTTCTAAATTTTAGACTTGTTCAGAAAACTGGGATTCATTGTTTTTGTGGTGTATAATTACATTTCATATTTAGAGATTTGAATTTTTTTTATAAAATAGGAGTTAATATTTTTTGCAGATGGTGTCATTTATAAATGTATTTATAAATTATCTCTTGAATATATTTTAAATGTTAGAATTATATTGTTTTCTTTTGTATGTGTAAAAATGTTACACCTTTTTAAAAACTGAGGTTCAGTAATTTTGGGTTAATGCATTTAGGTGTTAAATTATTTTATTTCAAACAACCATTATCACTATTCAGCTATTCCAAAATGTATAATGAATTATATTAGAGTAAGGATATTAAACATGGCCATCAGCAAAATGTATAAAATGTCACCAATATTTTGATAGATTTGAGGTAGAAGAATAAAATATTCCTACCAAACCATTTATGCACCATCTCAAATGTTTGATAGATTATGTTTAGAATGGTAAACCTCACCCCCTCATATCATTCACTTTCCCCATTTATTGTTGGTCTGGACTTGGAAAATGAAGTCCCACCCCTCCAATTAAGGCACTTTCTCCAATGCTTGTGGGACAGGGGTTAGAATAGCAAATCTCACCCCCATTAATATATATATAATGCCCAATTATTGCTGTACTGGAGGTTACGAAATAGTCACTCTCTCCACACAATATATGCACTCTTCCCAATGTATGAATAGAAATGGGGTTGCATGTTAATTGAATCGTGTAGGAAAATGTATTATTTAACTCCTTGCATTGTTGTTGCTTTTAGACTACCTGTTTTGGGAAATTTTACTGTGAGTCCCACTAAAGGAGTTTCATTTGCTGTAAACTCTGTTAAAATGGATTGAGGGTGCTAGCCACCAGTGTCCATATTTTAAAACAAGGTCCTCTTCTGCACAACTGTGGTAAGAGGCTCAGTGTTGGTTGCACATGAACATGTATACACACATGTATATAAGCATGTGCAGACTAAGGGGGTCATTAGGAGTTTGGCAGACGGAAACATCTGCCCGCCAAACTCCCGACGAGGAGACCGCCATGGTGCTGGGGGTTTGCCCACTAGCCCCATTACAACTTTCCCACTGGGCTGACCAGCTGAAATCTTGGTTTCCCCTGGTCAGCCCAGTGGCAAAGGTGCTGCAGCATTGTTCCCGGATCATGGCAATGCTGCTGCATGCAGGGTGCACCAGTACCCTTGAAATGCACACTGTCTGCACAGCAGACAGTGTGCATTACATGGGTGCTGGCAGGAGGACCAACTGAATCCTACTGAAACTTATTTCATAACTCACTGAGCCAACTCGCTAATTTGATTTCTGTTTTTGAATTCCCCTGCTAGGCCAAATGAATGATCTGCTGCTCAGCTCAAAAGTGGATCAAAAGTATTTCTCATATAGGAGGGCCATTCATCAGGATTAGGCCTGGGTCTGGTAGAGTCACACGTGGTTCAGAAGTAGAATGTTCTAATGACCCTTTCACACTGACCTAGACCTGGATAGGCTCTTCACAAGTAAAACAGAGGAGGGAACCCAGATGTTTATGTACCCAACCACAGAAGGGGGGTGTCCTTTGAAGTTTTGGAGGGAAGGGTACCAGGTTGTTGTGTTAGTTAGGGTGTGGTTTTAGGCTATCAGAGAAGTCTCCCAAAAGACTGCTGCAAACCAAAATTTTGCAATGTCTGAAGATGCTGTGCAGGAGGATTGGGATGGGGTGAATTGATGATGTTTCATAGGGAGCATATCACACAAACTCCTCGAATATTCATTGTATTCTTTACCAACTCAACAGGTTTCCCAAAAATACATCAAAAGACAATTATTTTGCATTCATGAAACATTTCCTAGTTATAAAGTTACTACCATCTCCAAAGGTTTACTCACATATACATCATATACATCAGAAAACAACTACTTCATATTCCTATGATATTGACAAGATATCATTAAAATTCAACCAAACCTAAATATATCAACAGACACTGATTTTTAATGCACAGGATATAGATGCTCATTCTGTTTAATACACAAAACATAAGCTTCTTCAGGACTTCTGGTTCCTAAGCATGGGTGAGTGGAAACATGAGGATTTAATATGTGGTCATTAGAAAATTGTAACATTTGACATTATGACGTTGTGCTAGATGGAAAAAATAAAACACATTCAGAGCATTTAAAGTAGACAGAGCATTTGTGTGCTAAGACTCGTGATTAATATCTATTGAATGATTGACACATTGGATGCCGTAAGCGTAGCTATCCTTATGTAGAGGACTCATGGTGGCAGCCCTCAAGAAGCTGCAAGTATTGTGGTGAAACCCGTGTTGGGGTGTTGTGATTTTTCACTATATTCTATCAACTGCACATGGATTCAATTGATGCTGATGAAAAAGGATCTTTGGAGTCTACAGATGCTCTGAGAGTGTCCTAAACAGAATGAGCAGCTATATCCTGTGCATTAAAAATCAGTGTCTATTGATATATGTAGGTTTGCTATAAAAAAGGTAATTGTTGAAAAGTATTGAATGGGTGGGGCACCAGTATCGTAGGTGTGCCAATGCAGAACTAAAACTAATTCTGCTCCAAATTTAGGATTGAAGTGACAATGTGTTATCATAGGATTAGACAGAAATGGCAACCTTCTTTGCAGTCTCAGTAAAAAATCTCTGCCCCGGAGGGACAAAAGGGAAAGAGAAGCCGGTGTAACATAAACCCAGCTTCTGCCACCGGGAATTGCAACATAGCTGATGATGTGAGGCATTTGCAGCCCAAAACTAATGCACTAGTCATTAAAGATGACCCGCCATTGGAAGCTGATGCCTGCTGAAACTAAGGAGGCACAGTGTTGATAGTGAAAAGGCTGCCTGACGTAGCGAGGAAGGGGGAAGCCACCAAGGGGGAGGGCAAGAAAGCACCTGTTTGGGGAATTAGAGAGTGTTTTGGGCAGATGTCTCTGCATAGATAAGTGTTTGTTCTGGCATGAAAACTACAGATAGTACATACAACTTCCAACTTCCATTTCCAGGTACTAATCAGGAAGAGACCTGAGCATCGCAATTTTAGCAGGGGTACCTCCGTGAGGAGCCTTATGCAGGACTCATCCGCTCATATGGTGAGGAAAGAACTTTAGGTGTCAGCACTGGTAGTGCCAAAATAATGAAAAACTGCAGAAAACTGGCATTTTACTAAGTGGGTCATTATGAGTTTTGCGGTCCCAGGACTGCTATGTTGGCGGTGGTGGTCGTACCGCCAACAGGCTGGTGGAAAGGACCGCCATATTATGATCATGATGGTATTCACAACAGAATACAGCCAACGCACCACTGGCACGCCACTGTGGTCTGGCTGCCACCTGTAGACCATCGTGGACCATGTTTCCGCCAGAGAGATTACAAGGCTGCACACCTCCAAAGTTTCCGCTGCAGTCACACCACCACAGAAACCCAGGCAGAAACCAACTACAATCAAGGAGACACCCTTCTTCAGGAAGCCATACTCGTCAGGAGCCCCCCTGGCACCAGAAATACACATCTTCCCGCTGCTCCTGCTCGCACAAATACTTCGGAATCTGTAACAATGACAGCAACTGTCAGTATACACACTTATCTGTTGTTGTACATTGTCAATTTCAGTACACACACACACACACAACATACATACTGGAAGGGGTGTGAGGGTCACACTCACACCTAACAGCACACTGACACGCACACTCACAGACAGCCACACACAGCAACACACACACACAAATGGCACAAACACATACAGGTATGTACGGTAACTCAGCACAAGCCCACACTCACGCAGTACCACACAACCTCATACCACGTCACAAAAATTACACAACCTCATCATTTACAATCGCTTGGCAGGGACCCACACAGGACACTACCCAGGGACACATCACACAGGCTTCAGAAAGTAACACCAGTAGGCAAAACACACATATAAATACACAATCATATTACTTACCAATTTACCTACAAAGAACTCCGTGTCCAACATTTTTTGCACATAATTCTCACACAGTCAATGCACACAAAGCCACACAGCACATCAACCAACACATTACAACACCAACAACACATAATACCAACACAACTAAACCCCTTGAACTACCACTTTTGGACAAAATCACTTAACACAACCTCAACTACTGCCTAAACAACACACGTAGCCAAAGCGGAACACACACACATAAATACATGCAACTAATGTCATCCAGGAGCAACTACATACTATGGAAAGAAATGCATGACAAAGATATAACCAGGAAACCAACAACTGGTTGGTTTCAATTATTATTTGTAGCATCAAATTTGAAAAACAAAGGCCATAGGTCAGTCATTTTGTAAAAGAACACAATGGTGAGTGTCTGTTGGGGTGGTGACTGCAGGTATGGTGGATGTCCTGCATATAGGCATGTCTGTGGTTGTAGTGTCTGCAGATGTGGTGACAGGCTGGATGTCTGAGGGCCTGCTGTGGTGCTGAGGGTAAGATATGTGTAGTGGCTGGATCTGTGAATATTGGTGTGGTGTATGTTGGTGTGTCAGGTGTTGTGGCTGTGATGCTGGGGGTGGTGGGAGTGTCAGGGCAGGTCATGACTGTTGCTGTGTGTGCAGATGTATGTTGCTTGTTTACATGTCAGTGGTGTATCTTGTGGTGCTTGTGTTTGTCAGAGCTATCCTTGGATGTTGAATGGATGCATGCTTGTCTGTCTGTGTGCTTTGGCTGGGTCGGGGGAGAGGGGTTTGGAATTGGGAAGGGGAAGGTGGAGGGGATGGAAGACAAAGGGTGACTGGCTGCCATCAGTGTGGATGCTAGAACCTGAAAGGATCTCTGTAGGCCAGCCAGTGATGGTGGATGCCCTCCAGGAATGCATTACTCTGTTGGACTTGAGTTGCCAGTCCCTGGATGGCATTCATGATGGTCCACAGAGATGGACCTCAGGAGGTCAATAGCCTCCTCACTGAGGGCAGCAGGGCTGGCAGGGGAAGAAGTGCCTGAGCAAAGGAGACGCCCACCCTCTTGGGTAAGCGGGCACAGCCAACTGGGTGGGGAGCTATAGGGAGGATGGTGGTGGTAAGGGGATGGCGGACTGAGATGGTGTCTGGGTGGTCCCAGATGGGTCCTCCACCACCAGGGAGTGTCCACTGGAGGAGGGTTCTGATACTAAAGAACTGGATCCTGCCTCCCCTGTGGCACACCCCTTGTCCTCCTGGCCACTGGGTCCCACAGTGTCTGTGGTATCAGCACTCCAGGTCCTGTGGCTAGAAGCTTCCCCACTCAGCTGTGCCCCATCTCCTTTGCCTGCTGATGCTAAAGCACAGAAATAGAAAGAAGGAGTGAGGGTCATCACATACATAACATACACATTCATTGCAGCATACACAGTACTAACAACACATCTATGTCACATAGAGCCCCAGAAAGGAACTATTTAGAGCCTACATCATGTCACAATTACATACTTCCAACATTCCTCTATGACCAGTCTCTCTCACTACATAAGCCAACCATCTGACCACTACATCACCATCCCATCAATTCAGCAGTAACTCAAAAAGACCATGCACAAAATTAATTGGCTACATCTAAAGTCTCTCCCCATATCGATTATCACTGTGTATCAACACATCATTCTTAGTAAATACAGTTTACTAACAACACAGTATCATTCCTCCCCCTTCTCCACACTTGCCCAGTCCATCACCAGTAGTCATGTTCCATGAAACTAAACTCATCTCACTTCAAATACAAAACAGCATGTTGCCTTGCAATCACATACCTAACTGGTGAATCTGCCCATATCTTTCACAATGTCAAATACCCCAGATGAAGACACTACATGTGGCATACCCAAATAGTGTGTCTCACAAGATTACATAGCATGTCATTGAAATTACCTAAATCTATCTAAATCTATCTATCTATCTAAATCCTACAAAAATATTTCCAAAGAGTATCTGGATGCACATATCTAATTATTGACACATAGACAACATTTCAATGTCCTACAATAAGGGCCTCCTTAGCACACAGGATACATCCACAGACCTCCAAAACAATGGACACCAAACTATGTGCATGAAAGCCACAGCCAATTCCACTATACATGTTGATTAGAAACTTCTACATAACAACTACATCACTAACAACTGTATAGACATGTGAATCCCATCACCTAATTACCTAAGCCTGGAACTAATACTTAAATAAACTATTACTAATGTAACCATAAATGACACATACACCTAGAGTTAAGCAAACTGAATGAAAACATATACCATAAGACTAATATGTGTATGTCAAATGAAAACCATGCTACACTATTGAGTCAGGAAGAAATGAGCAGATCCATTACTAGAACTGTCAAAACAGCCTCAGATTAGCAAAGGTAAGTGTTAGAAATGGGGTCTTTGGTTGACAGTCAGGTTACCCTCAAGCAAGGACCCTCACTCTAGTCAGGGTAAAAGAGAATCACCCTCAGCAAACCCCTGCTTACCCCCTTGATAGCTTGGCAGAGAAGTAGGCTTAACTTCAGAGTGCTAGGTGTAAAGTATTTGTTCCAACACACACAGTAACCTAATGAAAACATTACAAAATGACACAACACCAGTTTAGTAAAATAGGAAATATTTATCTAAACAAAACAAGACCAAAAAGCCAAAATTCCGACATACACAAGTCAAGTTATGAATTTTTAAAGATTAAATTAAAAAATAGCTCTTAGAAACACAAAATGCTTCGATGAGGTGTTAACATGGCATCGTGACGGAGTCGTTCCCAACAAACTGACACCAGCGGCGCCGGACACAGAGTCGCTTAGACCCCCAAGTACAGTACCTTTGGTGAAGAGTGAAAACAAGTTGATGCTTAAAGTCGGGGATCGCGGCGTCTGTGAGAAATGTTGAATCTGCACACTTCGAGTGGCGTCGGTCATGACGTGGTGCGGCGACTTCCACAGAGTCGCAGACTTCAGCAGGGCTGCTGCGGCGTTGGGCATGCGAAGGTCGTTGCATTCCAGCGAAGATCACGGAGTTGGTTGCAGGCGGTGTCACCGGATTCAGCAGCGGCGTCGGTCCGAAGTTGTCTGAAGTTGATTTCCTTGGATTTCCACCAGCTTTCCTTTCAAGGGCCCAGGGACTGGATAGGACACCACTTGTCAGAGCAGGAGTCTCTCCAGAGACTCCAGGTGCTGGCAGAGAGAAGTCTTTGCTGTCCCTGAGACTTCAAACAACAGGAGGCAAACTCTAAATCAAGTCCTTAGAGATTTCTTCACAAGATGGAAAGCACACAAAGTCCAGTCTTTGTCCTCATATCTGGCAGAAGCAGCAACTGCAGGATAGCTCCACAAAGCACAGTCACAAGCAGGGCAGCACTTCTCCTCAGCTCTTCAGCTCTTCTCCAGGCAGAGGTTCCTCTTGTTTCCAGAAGTGTTCTAAAGTCTGTGGTTTTTGGTGCCCTTCTTATACCCAATTTCTCATTTGAAGTAGGCCTACTTCAAAGTAAAGTCTATTTTGAATGTGAAATCCGGCCTTGCCCAGGCCAGGCCCCAGACACTCACCAGGGGGTCAGAGACTGCATTGTGTGAGGAGAGGCATAGCCCTTTCAGGTGTAAGTGACCACTCCTTCCCTCCTTCCTAGCACAGATGGCTCATCAGGAAATGCAGACTACACCCCAGCTCCTTTTGTGTCACTGTCTAGTGTAAGGTGGAACCAGCCCAACTGTCAAACTGACCCAGACAGGGAATCCACAAACAGGCAAAGTTACAGAAATGGTATAAGCAAGAAAATGCTCACTTTCTAAAAGTGGCATTTTCAAACACACAATCTGAAAATCAACTTTACTAAAAGATGTATTTTTAAATTGTGAGCTCAGAGACCCCAAACTCCACATGTCCATCTGCTCCCAAAGGGAGTCTACACTTTAATCAGATTTAAAGGTAGCCCCCATGTTAACCTATGAGAGGGACAGGCCTTGCAACAGTGAAAAACAAATTTAGCAATATTTCACTGTCAGGACATTTAAAAAACATTACTATGTGTCCTACCATAACAATACACTGCACCCTGCCCTTGGGGCTACCTAGGGCCTACCTTAGGGGTGTCTTACATGTAAGAAAGGGTTAGGTTTAGGTCTGGCAACTGGGTACACTTGCCAAGTCGAATTTACAGTTAAAACTGCACACACAGACACTGCAGTGGCAGGTCTGAGACATGATTACAGAGCTACTTATGTGGGTGGCACAACCAGTGCTGCAGGCCCACTAGTAGCATTTGATTTACAGGCCCTGGCACCTCTAATGCACTTTACTAGGGACTTTCTAGTAAATCAAATATGACAATCATGGATAAACCAATTACATACAATTTACACAGAGAGCATATGCACTTTAGCACTGGTTAGCAGTGGTAAAGTGCTCAGAGTTCAAAAGCCAACAGCAACAGTTCAGAATAAATAGGAGGCAGGAGGCAAAAAGATTGGGGATGACCCCGCATAAGCACAAAAGTCCAACAGTCTGCAGCATTGCAACACTTCCTAATGGCGTCAGTGCGACAGAAGTGAACAAAACCATATTCAGTCCAACTTCTGATAACCAATAGATACAGGAAATTAAAATGGCTTCATTCACTGAATGTCAGGACAACGTTTGACAACATAAACTTCTTCAGCAATGTAGTGTAGTGCCCATGACTCCATGTTTTTCAGAGATAACAATCAATCAGTTAGCAAAGAGACTGTAAGGAGATGAACGTCTGCTGCATAACTGCAAATTACTGCATCATGGAAAACATTTATGTACACCGATGGAATACGGTGTATATCTGAGTGCCTCATGCTGAGTATTTGGATGTACAATACTAAAGTCGTGATTCAGATGTCTCAGTACATAAAGCATTGCATCACTGTATAACCGATTGCAACGTAACAGGGTCGTGTGCTATAAATACTGCACACAGCTGGAAACACGCTGAAGTCAACGCCCTACTGAAGAAACCTACGGCTGACCCAAGCGACCTGAAGAACTTCCGCCCCATCTCGCTCCTCCCCTTCCCTGCCAAAGTCATAGAGAAGACCGTCAACAAGCAGCTTACCAACTTCCTTGAAGACAACAACCTTCTCGACCCCTCTCAATCCGGATTCCGAGCCAACCACAGCACTGAAACCGCCCTCATCTCAGTCACAGACGACATCAGAACCCTGATGGACAACAGTAAAACAGTCGCCCTCATCCTCCTCGACCTCTCGGCTGCCTTCGACAGCGTCTGTCACCGCACCCTAATAACCCGCCTCCGCTCCACCGGGATCCAAGGCCGGGCCCTGGACTGGATCGCCTCCTTCCTCTCCAACTGCTCTCAAAGAGTCTACCTCCCACCTTTTTGCTCAGACCCCACCGAGATCATCTGCGGCGTCCCTCAAGGCTCCTCGCTCAGCCCGACACTCTTCAATGTCTACATGAGCGTCCTCGCCGACATCGTATGCAAGCACAGCATCATCATCACCTCCTACGCCGACGAAACTCAACTTATACTCTCCCTCACCAAGGACCCCACCAGCGCAAAGACCAACCTGCAAGATGGTATGAAGGACGTCGCAGATTGGATGAGACTCAGCCGTCTGAAACTGAACTCAGACAAAACGGAAGTCATCCTCGGTAACACCCCGTCCGCCTGGGACGACTCCTGGTGGCCCACGGCCCTTGGCACCGCACCGACCCCCTCAGACCACGCTCGCAACCTCAGCTTCATCTTGGACCCTCTTCTCACCATGACCAAACAAGTCAATGCCGTGTCCTCCTCCTGCTTCCTCACCCTCCGCATGCTCCGTAAGATCTTCCGCTGGATCCCCGCCAACACCAGAAAGACCGTGACCCACGCCCTCGTCACTAGCCGCCTGGACTACGGCAACACCCTTTATGCTGGGACCACCGCGAAACTCCAGAAACGTCTGCAACGAATTCAAAACGCCTCCGCCCGCCTCATCCTCGACATACCCCACAACAGCCACATCTCCGCCTACCTGAGACACCTGCATTGGCTTCCCGTCAGCAAAAGGATCACCTTTCGACTTCTCACCCACGCACACAAAGCCCTCCACAGCAAGGTACCAGAATACAGCAACCACTGCCTCAGCTTCTACGCCCCCACCCGTCTTCTCCGCTCCACCAGCTTCGCTCTCGCCGTCGTCCCCCGCATCCGCCGCTCCACAGCGGGTGGGAGGTCCTTCTCCTACCTGGCGGCCAAGACTTGGAACTCCCTCCCCACCATCCTCAGGACCACCCAGGACCACTCCGTATTCCGGAGACTCCTCAAGACCTGGCTCTTCGAGCAGCAGTAACCCCTTCCCCCTAGCGCCTTGAGCCCCGCACGGGTGAGTAGCGCGCTTTATAAATGTTAATGATTTGATTTGATTTGATTTGACACCATTCCAATGAGGAGAGCCCTGCACATTAGTACTGATAGCAAGACGGCCTAAGCTATGATTCTACCCAGCTAGGTCCTATGAGGTCACACACTTGTGACACACAAAACACTATTAATGTTCACTGGCATGCACATTTCAATATTTACTGGTGAGGAGCCAGTACACTGTCTGCATTATGGCAAGAACATGTACAGATTGTCAAAGGTATTTTATTGCACATACCACAATTTTGTTCATCCTCATTAAACATTATGTAAAAGGATCAAAATAAAATAAGAGCTATAAGGTTTTAATGGTGGAGAAATGAGCTCAATGTGCTCAGGGGAAAAAGGGAGATACGGCCTCACTTACGTGCTGTTGCTGTGTTTGCCACAGATATATTTTTTGATGATGCATGTATTGCAATACCTTTTAGTGGATGCTTTGGCATTTATAGATTGGAACTCCGGTGTCTTATCCACATTAGATTTTTTTGTGATATATGGTGGATACTCTTAATGTTGGCTACCAAGGAAGATATACTACACTTCAGTGCACAATATTATTCATATACATTCCCTAAAGTTCCTTTATCTTACCATTACATTAATGCTAAACTGATGACATAGAATGTAATGTTATTCAATTTTATTATTGTGCATGTTTGCCGATTATGCATTTGATTACTTTGGTGTGAAGACAACCAATGCCCATAATAGCTTCAAATAAAGTCCCCTCCATTCTGTTCTCCTCCCTTCCCCTTACCAAGTATCAGTGGTCATAGGGAATATGCATTGGCAATATGGAACAGGCTGTGGTCGCTCTCAGTGAAAGATGAGTTTGTGACAGAAAGATCTGTAGTAGAGCTATACTAGTGTAAACTGGTAAATGGTGAAGGGTCTGTGAGAAACAGCATCTGTGTAAGCAGGAGTGGTGCAAAGGTAATACTGCATAAGAGAAAGACCCTGAGAAGAAAGGTCTGGGAGACTGGTGTCCATATGGGAGGGATTCTGTGTGAATGCAGGATCTTTCTCAATATGTTCATGAGGATGTTCTTCCTCAGCAAAAGACTGAAGAAATCCAGAAGTGCCATCTAATCAGAATTTCAGATTATAGATGGATTAGGTTATTCACACAATAGTTTACCAAGAAGCTTGTGTTCTGTTGGAACTCAAAGAACATGAATCTCTAAAGAAATTAAGCTGAAAAACAAATATATTCAGTATGAGAGAGTATTGGAAAATAAATTATAATATTTGTCCTACAGGCATAAATAGATAACTTGCATTAAAAGTTCACTATTGTTATGCAATAATAAAAATATATTGGATGCAATGCAGGCAAACCATATGCATTACTGACTGTTTTTAGGTGGCAAAGTACTACTTTTAAAATATTATGTCAGATCATATTTAATGATGGGATCTAAACCTCAACTATTGTCACAATGTTAAAATAGGTGGTACCTAAACCTCAACTGTTACCACAGGCTCAAAAAGTCCATGCCAAGATGGAGTTTATGGCACAATCCTTGATGGCTTCAACTCTATGAAATGTTGTTAATATAAAAGATTTTTTTGCTGCTGAAAACTGCTAACTCCAGATAGAACCAGTCAGTAGCACATGTTTGGCCGCAGCTGACGAGTGCTATCTGTACGCATCAGAAAATAATCCCTGAAATTTGATAATGGGCACTTACAAAAATTGTAAATTGTTGCAGGTTGTGATTGTTGATTATGCCACTTTCACAGATATTATAGGGTGATTTTTCACACTGGTCTTTTTCAGAGTCAGCGTTTCCTGCACCGTTTTAAAGTTCAGGTTAGAGGTAGGGTTCAGGTTAAGGTTAGAAATTCAGTTTTGGACAAAGATTAGCATTAGGATAAGGGTAAATACTTGGAACAGTATAAGCTTAGTCATAATATTAAAATAAGGTTCTGGGTATTTGCCAACCCAAGAAAAATTGTATGAAGTGAGATTCTTAGTTTTTTTTTTTTATTATTAAAGTTGCATATATGTGTCATTACAATATTTGCTATAGTTTTGTCCTAACTGTCAACATACTTTAAAATAAAAAAAACGTCAGTATGAATTCTTCATTTCATATGTATCTTTGCTGTT
Source organism: Pleurodeles waltl (assembly GCF_031143425.1). NCBI lineage: Eukaryota > Metazoa > Chordata > Amphibia > Caudata > Salamandridae > Pleurodeles > Pleurodeles waltl. The sequence continues at coordinate 1,680,000,918 of NC_090444.1, read as the reverse complement.
TTTCTCCATTGCAGCATTATTAATTTTCAGATAGAACTACTCACTGAAGCTGCTCTTTCTGAAGTTAAGAGTTGGAAATGATACATTCTCTTTTGCACAGACCATGGCTTTTGAAATGACTACAGCTCTCGGAAGCATATTATTGAAAGCAAACATCCAGCCCAATCTTTGTGTTTTCAAGGGACTTTGAAATATAATTTTGGTGCCCTACACTATCATGTATATGTGGGAACTCACAGATGTCTTTAACTGTTCAGATAAAGGACATAAAGAACAACCGTAGCAATAGAGGAAAAGTGGCCTCTTCCTAAGATCACTGGATTTGTGAGTACATCTAACAATATCAAAATTATTATCCGGGCCATGTGTAAAAGAATTCAGAAAAAGGAGCTGTAGCGAGCACGTCTTTTCTAATGTAGCATTCACTTGAATACAGATGTGTGGTGCATTTGTAATAAAACCTTTTAAAATACACATATTTTAAAATATTTTTAAATATCTAATCAAAGTTTCAAAGCAATGTTAGAAGGTACTCCCATTGTGGCACTTCTGTGGGCCAGTTAGACTGTATCATCATTCTGAAGATTGGTCTGTCTCCCAAGTTTATATTATACATGTCTACTCACACAGGTGCATGCATGTTGCAACATAGGAACACATTCTTTGACATCATATAATATTTGGCAACTCTCTAAGTTTGATGTGATGATTATAGCACATGTAATTTACAAACTTTGACTAAGTTGCAGTGTTTCATTTTCCTTACAGGCACAGTTACTGACATACACTGCATGAAACGACTAATTGATGTTCACCATTTTTGTATGTTTTCTTTGTAATCATGGAAAAACGATGTACATTTTCCAAAACTATCTTCTGTTGTAATGTAACTTACCCATAAGGACCTGTGATAACTTTTTTTACATTTCACTGTCTGTATTATTATTATTAATTGTATACAAAACTAACAAGAATTACAATTAAAAAAATATACACCTCAAACAAATCTGTGACTAACTATGTTAAAAACCAGAAGTTGCATACAATATTGATCTCACCAAAAGAGAAACTAAAATAAAAAAAGGAGTATAAACAATACACCTAACGTAATAACACTAATTAATAAGCATTTCTCCTTATTCACAAAAACTATATTAGATATCTTAGCAGATGTGTTGATTCATAAATAAAGAATTAACCATATTTTAAAAAAATGAATCAAATGGTTTCCAAAGAAATTGGTGTGCAGAATTATTTGTATGAGTTTTTGGAAAAGATAGGTTAACACACTCCCTGTAAAAAATAATTATGGCCACCAAACATACAAACATACAAAGAGTAGAATAGCATTTTTTTAATTGGATGAGAACGATTTAATAGCAGTAGGAAAAAAGGTAATCAAATAATTTAGCCTGCATTTCAGAAAGAAGTAATTATCACAGATTTACAAATGACAGTGAGAAACGATATAGAGGTTCATTATGAGTTTGTCGATTGGACGAGCCAACCGCCAAACTCTTGGGGTTGAGGCGGCCATCAACCCGGCTGCCTCACCCCTGCCGTATTACAATGTTCCTATTGGGCTGACCGGCGGGAACATTGTATTACGACGTTCCCGACGGTCAGCCTGGCTACTGTATTGGTCCTTAAGGAAGCCCAGGACAGTACAATAGCACAAAAGCATCCTTGGAATGCGCACTGTCCGCAAAGCAGACAATGTGCATTCCGAGAGTGCTGGGCAGGGGGCCCATGGGCAATTCAGGTGCCCCACCGTGGCCCCAAGCCATTTGTTTCCACCAGCCATGGAAAAACTGGCAGAAATAGGAGTTGTGATCAGCAGGGTGGGAAGCATGTTCCTGGAGGTGACGGTTGTCCGACTGCCAGGGTCGTAATGTGGTGGTCCGACTGCCTGGAGTGTGGCGATCCCAGTGCCATTGCAAGTCTGACAGTCCTTGGATCGCCAGACTCGTAATAAGACCCATAGTATCTATGATATACAGAATCCCAAATACATGTCCAAAGTCTTCTCCAAAGTTCAACTAAAACTGGTCAATCAAAAAGAACATGTTCAAAAGAACCACTTCGATTTTTACAATATGAGCATAATGAGGAATCATGAAGTTTGGCTTCATGTAATTTTGCCAGACTCAATAAACATTTATATAGTTTCCAAAAATTGGTTTTATGTTAAGATACAGATACCATTAGTCCTACGTTTTGCCATTTATCAGAGTTTAACATACTAGATAATACTTCATTCCATAAGGAAGACATTTTATCCAGATTAGAAGAGTTAAGAGCACTACATTTGATTTATAATTTTGATACTAAACGTTTGGATTAATTCAACTGTTGGCTCCTGTGTCTCACAGACCCTCGACCCATTGATGGTAAGCCAGTGCCTGTACGTCTTAGTATTATCAGGCATGTGAAATTGGTTACCATCTTATTATGCCCCAGGGACACAGAGAGTTCCTTTGTACATGGGGTCTCCAATATTTTCTGTAATAAAAGCTACTTATGTTTAATGAAACTCATTCCAGAGCTTCTAATAGTAGTGTGGTAATGGTGACCGCACCAGACAAGTTTACTTTAGCGGTCACCATATGTAACTCGTTAATCAGGCATGGTTGCCAGCAGTCAAAGAGGCTTTTCTCGGTATGGAATGCCTTTACATGGGTAATACATATCAGTCATAGCAGCAATGACTCTGATTACAAAGTAACAAAGTATTGTAAAAACTTCCCAGTGCCACATCACATATCACTCAAATATTAGATTAAATATATTATGCAAATTCAGCCATTTGTCTCCAAATATCAGCTTATGAGGCTCTACGATAAACATATTTTTGTCTCAAATATACACTCTCAATTGTAGTATACACATGTTGATTCAACCAGTCAAAGCTTCTAATTTAGTGTGCTGGGCTGGACAGAGGAGACTTTCTTACAGATACTTACAGGTAGCTAGAGAGCTTTAAGTAACTCACAAACCACTCAATACAGAAGCCTGCTCTGCAGTATTCTTAAAGTTAATTCAGACAGTCTCCTCCTCAGAACTACTCTGTCAATAGGTAGTGTATGCTCACCTGTATGGGCCTTTGTCTTAAGGCAAAAGGAATCTCCCTTCTTGTCCCCTTGCTAGAGAGAGTCATAGCGCCAGAGCTGGAAAGGCTCCATGATTTCCCTCTCTCTAAAACTCCCTCCTGTAACCTGAAGGCGAATGGTACTCCCATCCCTGGAAACTCTTTTGGGGCCTTTAGAGAATTTCTTTTGGTTATTTTTGACTTCCTCCCTTCCTGTTCCTGTTGGGGACTTAGTTTAACTTTCTTGTGATCCCCCTTTTCCCCAGGTGCCTTCTTTGTCACTCTGGTGCTGATCCACAGGTCAGCTTCCTTTCCAAGCTCTTTGGCTCAGTGAGTTTGGTATCTACCAGAGGCACAACTCTGTAAATTAATTCCTTACAATGTACCATCATTACTAATGTGACTGCTTGTAGCTCTCCCTGAAATTCAAACAATTTATCTTGGGGGTTAAACTAAACATAGCGATTAGGGCTTTCATCATTGGAACATACTTCCTCTGATCAGCTACTTCCAGGTTCAATGAGGTATCCCTCCATGCAATGTGCATATACTTAAACATGTTGATTCTATGTACACTTTGGGGCCACCTCATATACTGCAAGCGATGTATGAATGCCATCTCCCACAACATAACTAGACACCAAGACTTAGAGGATGTGCACTTTTTTACCTTTCCTAGGCACTTCAATGTCACTGCCACCATCTTCACCAGACTCACAGGCACTCTTCAATCATCTCAAATCTGTTTTGCATTGACTCCTTTCATGGGCTAGCAAGGCATTCTTCTCCTCTAAAGCCAGAGTTAACTTATTGTCCTATAACGCACATGTTGCTGTTTCCGTTTCTCATCAGCCGCAAAAGCCAGTTTTTTCTCCTTCAAGGCAGAGAAAGGCAAATGTAATTTCAATGCCTTCTTGGTCTGTATGCCCTCCAGTTCAGATTGGGACAAACTCTGGACTGACACACTCTCTCTGCCCTGGATAGCAGAGGTGATGCTGCTCCTGGACTTACACACCCCTGTAGTACCTGCCCAAATCACTTTACTAGGGACTTACTAGTGAATCAAATATGCCAATCATGGATTAACCAATCAACAATACAATTTACACAGAGAGCATATGCACTTTAGCACTGGCTAGCAGTGGTAAAGTGCTCAGAGTTCAAAAGCCAACAGCAACAGGTCAGAAAAAATAGGAGTCAGGAGGCAAAAAGATTGGGGATGACCCTGCTTATGCAAAAAAGTCCAACAGTAAGTCTGGCAAAGAAGAGGTTTCAACATAACAATATGCATGAAGTATCAACTGACACATGATGTAGGCACAAAATAGTTTATGTTAAACCCATACAGGTATGGTACTGCCTTATGTAGCATGGACAATATACATGGGCTAAGGGATCAGCAACCTAGCCACGTACCTGCTCAATTTAAAATACATTAGAATAAAAGGCATTTGAACACGTCAGTGTTGTGTCTTGAAATGTCAATGTATTGTTACCACCATTATTTTCACTATGTAGGAAATCCGCCCTAATCAAGCTTCATATTTTCCAATGAATGAATCTGACATGACAATGTGGACACTTATTCAAACCTCATAGGGAGTATAGTAAGTTTGCCATACCAAAATCCTGATTGAGGTGACAGCCTCACATGAAGTTACCATCTATTTCATGACATAGGATTACTGGGCCTTGTTATTCATCTGTCAGACCCAATGTTGCTCACAGAGCAAAAGAGCAAAATCTAGTGGAATAGGACTGGTTAGGGACCAAAGAGCAATACAACTTATCATTTGGGTAAATGGACTTGGGAACACTGGGTGGGAAGGATGACACTACAGGTTACACATATGTATGGGTGAGTAGAGTTACACATATGACACAGTCATATGCACATCTCCACATGCAGTCATACTATTTATTTGACATAGGTGATTAAAATGTCCCTAGACACAATACAGTGGCCACATCTGTGTTTCAATGCTGGCTACAGTAGTGCTATGTCTTCCTAGGAGACACTTTACCTGTAGCACTTACCACATTGTCACAGCTGCAATACTTAGACATCATAAACTTAACTGGCAGAGGCATGTACATGGGTTCTGTCAGTACTTATCCCCTTGTGGCCGCTGTGCTGCACTCAAAAGCCCATCCATCTCAGGGTAGGCCACTGCCGAAATACGGGCCATTAGCAGGGTTAAGCTCCGACTGGTACCCCTCCCTCATTGGAAGGGCATCCCCAGCTGAGCCTCTGCAGTCTTTCGGGCCCAGAGTCTCAGGTCCTCCCACTGCTTCCTGCAGTAGGTGCTCTACCGGAGGTGGATCCCAGAGCCTGCACTTGCTTGGCAACGGCATGCCAGTTTCCCTTTTTATGATGGACGTTGACCTGCATGGATGACCCAGACAAAAGGAAAAATTCATGTCCATATGCACCATACTAATAGTAGTGGACAGAACACTTCAGTAACAGCAAGTGGGCAAACATTCCCATCCTCTCAATTGACACTCATGTACAAATTAGCATCTGCTTGCATCAACTTCACTACTTTACATTTCAGGTACACCATCATACACCACACCTTTCACACATTGTTAAAACATTGAAATCGCCTGCTCCTCTGGTGTACCATATAGCTGTTAATATAGGGGTAGGACCTCCTCCATGAGCTTCTCCAGCTCTTCAGGGGTGAAGGCTGAGGCCCTATCACCTGCAGGATGTGGCATGGTAGCTCCCAGAGGCAGCACACAGCAGCTCAGGTAGTGGAGGTCTTACTGGCAGCAGTGTCAGAAGTCAAGTGAGTAATACTGCAGAAGATGGCGGTCACATCTGCCAAGTACAGGACTGCCACCGGCAGTGGACATCGCCATTGGCCCAAGTCCGCTAAAGGCAGCAATGTGTACCAATGGCCATTTGCACCACGGTTGTGAAGGTCTACCGTCATGACAACTTCCGCCGGCAGACTTGGGTCACTTCCACATGTCCAGTACAGTATGAAAGAGTTATGTAATCTGTGTCATAAACTAAGCACTATATTGTGCAATTTATCTGTAAGTACTGCCTTCATGTTTAGTTGTCTATGTGTGCATGTGAGCAGTAAAAGCTGTGTATCTGAAGGACAAGTGGTGACAGCAATGTACACCTATTCTGATGATCCTATGTGTGTTGTTTATGTAGATATTGTGCAAAAATATGTGCATGACATGTCAAGTCGGTTGGACCAACAAACAAATACAGTCACAGATGATTATGCATGTGTAGTAACTTAGGTAATTGAGGGAATGAGCACCAAGGAGAGTGTAATCGGATGCATAGATATGTGCTGTACTGTAGATGTCATAGGTTGTAACCAACATTGACTGCAGATATGTGTGACTTGTATATGGACATTTACATGACATGTGCATGCTTCATGTCACATATTATTTTACATGTTCCCACATAGTTACCCTGCCACGAGGAGCAGAAGATAACCACCAGTATACCGTTCACTTGTAGAACTGTACACCATCGAGAAAAGACATACTATCAAGACATATTGGTTGAATCGGCATACTCTGATAGATCTTTGTGATCAGTTGGAGCCAGATCTGATGCATGCCATACACAATCCCTTTAGCATAACTCCCCCATCATTCAAGTCATGTTAGATCTACACTTCTCCAGCCTCTGGGTCCTTTCAGAATACAGTGGCCCTAACTACAGAGATTTTTCAGCCTATGTTCAGTCTGGTTTTGGAAGGCTGTACTGTGTGCATTGTTGAAACACCTGGACAGCTACATCAGGTATCCCAAATGTGCAAATTTGGCCTATGTGAAGGCAGAGTTTTATGATATGGGACACATTCCACAGGTGGTTGGAGACATATATGGCACACATTTAGCCTTGATTCCCCCCAGTTACAATGAACATGTGTATAGGAATAGGAAAAACTACCACTCCATCAACGTTCAAGTAGTGTGTGTGGCAGACCAGTACATTTCACAAGTCAGTGCTAAGTGTCCAGGATCAGTCCATGATTCCTTCATCATGCCTAACAGCAGTGTCCTAATGCTGATGGCACAACTCAACACAGTGAGGGCCTGGCTGTTTGGTAAGTTACAATTGAAATGTGTGTTTGCATAGTATGTCCTGTCATCACAATGTTGCATGTCCCACATATATGTTTGTGTTGTTCTACCTAATTGCTATCAGATGACTCTGGCTATCCTAACCACCCTTGGTTGTTGACACCAGTGAGGTACCCAACCACGCCAAGGGAAGTGTGCTACAATGAGGCCCACAGGAGGACAGGGTGTGTTGTGGAGCAGACTTATGGGCTACTGAAGGCAAAATTAATGTGTTTGGACATTTCAGGAGGAGCCCTCCTCTACTCACCCAACAAGGTATAGCAAATAATTGTTGCCTGGTACATGCTCCACAATCGTGCCCTGAGACATCAGATACAATTTCTACCAGATAAGGGGGAGCCTGCAGTACCTGTGGATGGAAATGCTGATTTGCCAAGTGATAATGAGTCAGATGAGGAAGAAGCAGGAAACTCCAGGGCAAATCTCATCAATCAGTCTTTCAGCTGACTGAAGGTATGTGATGTATTTGTGATGTGGTGATTAAAGGTATTACTCTAGTGTTGATGTGTAGCATGTCACGTCCTCTTTACCATCAGCTATGGGTTATTAAGAAGCTGAAATGCCTTTGAGTGAGTTGTGCATGTAGACTGTAATGTGGTACTGTGGAAAGAACAGACTGGTATACAGTATCATACATTGTTAATGCACTTGTAATGACACTCTTGTGAACATGACTTGTCTACATTGAAGAATGTTTTCTGGTATGTCCTATCTGTCATCTATGTCAATCACAGATTTGGCGACTTCTATTTTGGCTCATCATTGTTGGCAAGTCATAGTCAGTGTCAAAAGCAGATGAGAAGTGGACCTGGCTGAAACTAGGTACTGAATGCAATGAGTCTGTGGAGTGTAAGTTACATGGCCAGACTGTCTTGACACCAAGGTGGAATTATGTCTACCCCTCAACTTTACCTGTAGGGTACTGGAGGTGATTGAATGATGCAATTGGTGTCCCATATGTGCCTGGCACATGTGCAAATGCGTAACCATAGCCTACACCATCACAATGTTTGCTACTGTATGTAACCTACCCTGGACCTAGCTGTCAGTGTGTTCCTACTGTGCAGAACAATGTGTATGTCTCTGTGGATGGACTGACATAGGTGAGTGGCAACCCTACAGGTATGTGACCAATGTAAGTGAAAGATCCCTGCACTGGGGACATCAGCACTGATATCTGTCTGTATCATGGGGAATGTACATAAGGGAGCAAAGGTATGGTCATGTGATAAGACTTTGCCGGGTGATACAAAGGAACATTCTGCATGCCTTCTGGCTTATGGTAAGACTGATATGTCCCTAACTTCTGATTCCTGTGGATTAACAGTATCTGCCACCTTAGTGGACATCTTGATGTTACTTTTAGTTACACTCAATGTGCTGTTTGCATGTCTACCAAAAAATGTGAGTAGATGTAGCATAGTAAAGTTTTCGAATCTATCCATGTTTGAATTCTAATGTAATGAGTCTTATGCCGATAGTGTCCATGTGTCATGTCCATGACCTAGGTTGTACAATACAGAGAGGCATATTGATAGCAGAGTTGCCATGCATCACAGTTGTTCATGGTAGATAAATGACACATACACAGGCCCCGGTTAAAGTGTGATTTGTTTGTGAACAGTTAGACAATATGTGTGACAAGGAATCTACAATGACATAAAAGTGAAGGGTTAAGACATGGTGGCTGAATCATGAGGGTAGCTGCTCCACCATTTGGATACATAAGTCCAGTGTCCTTGTACCATAGACAAATGGAATTTGCTTTAAGAACAGTCAACAGGGTACACTGGTGGTACACAAGGGGAACAAATCGGGAGAGGTTCACTTCCTTGCAGTGGGTTTTGTTTTGGCATCTGCTCCTCCTGGATGTCTGGGTGGATTTCCACATTTGCGGTGGTGTTCCTCTAATACAGACGGGGGGTGTCTGAGGCATGTCCTTCCCCTGGCAGGGCCTCTATTCCACTAGCAGCTGAAGTTGTAGAAAGGCTTGTAGACTCATTGCTAGTGGAAGAGGTCTCATGTTGTGATGCAGTCCTACTCAGGGGAGTGTTGACAACCCCCAGCAATGGAAGCCAGGCAGGCATTTTGTGCCCGCCACTTCTGCATGACTACCTGGTGATGGTCCCTCTGCAGCTATTGGATTTCCCCCATCATGGTGATTACCTGGCCCATCATGCCTTGGGAATTTTGGTATGCTTCCAAGACTTAGGCGATGGTTTTTCTATCAGTATTGTCCCTTGGAGCCCCCATCCGCTGGCCCACAGCATCTCTACTACCCACCCTAGCCCCACATGTCTGTGCCCCTGCCACAGTGTGCCCACTCCCAGTGGTGGCTTGACCATCATTTTCAGGGGTGACAAGAGGTACCTGTACTGTGAGGCACATAATAGATGATACAGTCCTTGGGACACAGGTTTGGGGTTAATGGCCGCCCATGATGTTGATGCAACAGGGCTGGGAGGAGTCAATGTGGGCAGGGTGAGACAGTTGTTGACTGACTAGGTGTCACTTATGGACCAGCTTCCTCTTCAGGGTCCACACATCTAGGGGTGTTGACTACACTGTGGCCTTCATATAGACATACTAGGACATGCAAAACTTAAAAGTACATGTCCTAACTTTTACCTAGACAGCTCCATGCCCTATAGTCTAGGAAGGCCCACCTTAGGGGTATTTTATATGTAGTAAAAAGGGAGTTTCAGACTTGGCAGTATGTTTTAAATGCCAAGTTGTCATGGCACAAAAACTGCCTACACAGGACTTGCAATAGCGGGCCTGAGACATGTTTAAAGGGCTACTTATGTGGGTGTCACAATCAGTGTTGCAGGCCCACTAGCATCTTTTAATTTGCAGGCCCTAGGCACAGGAAGTGCTCTACACTAGGGACTTACAGATAAATTAAATACCCATATTGTGGCTGAACCAATGTTACTATGTTTTAGGAAAGAAGCACACACACATTAGCACTGGCAGCAGTGCTAAAGTGCTCATAGTCCTAATAAAAATCACCAAAAAGAGGAGGTAAACAGACAAAATGCCAAGGGGAAGACCACCCTAGGCTGACAGGTCTAACAACCTGCATATCAGGAATCAATACCACATGTCAGCAGGTTTGCATCTATTAACCCTGGTGGAGTACAGCACCCTACTAGAACTTGCTACGACTTGTATAATACATATCTTCTTCCCCCAATCTCTGAAGAGTCTTGACGTCTGTTCTATTTGGCCAATTGCTTCCTTTTTATGATGCCTGTCCCCCTCCCTTACAAACTACTTGTACACAAAGTCGTTCCTGCTCAGTTGATTATTTAGAAACACTTGTCCCAAGGCTCTGTGGGGTCTCTTGATCCTTTGGACTTTTTCCTGAAAAATCTCCATTCTAAACATGCATATTACTGCCAATGATTTTGACTTTACAATTGTTTCCTAACATTACGAGGTCTTTGAATACCTCTAGCTGTGTGTTTGTCAGATGTTCTCCTCAGAGATGGGCCTTTCCTTGCTCCATTATCTAATGGCCTGCTGGATCTCTCTGTCCTCTTACAACATGCCATCCTTGACTGCATATCTACTGGCCTATCACTCTAGACCTTAGCCATGTATCATAATGTCCCAACCACCTGACATTTTCTAGTGTCTCCTGCTCTAAATACGTCAACCCCTTCCTCTGCAACTGCATGTCTCCTTTTTGCAATGCCAAGTCAGCTTGATGAAATCAACCCTTCAAAACATAAAAATAAACTCCCAGGTGTTGTACACAATGCTGCAGGTATGCATTAGTCACTATTGCTCTTCATTTCAACAACCTCAGAAAGATGAAAAGCTCTGTCGACCCTCTTATGTGCATGTGATAAGCAGGTAGCATTTTATACGGTGAGAAAACAAGGTGGCTGCCAGTTTGAGAATTACCATTTAGATCATTACATTTACAGAACTGTTTAGGCAGATATTGGGCCTCATTTACAATGAACTGGTGCATTGGCTCAGCTGCACCAGTTTCCTTGCGTCACCCTGCGCCTCCCTAATGACACCATGTTAGGGCTGTATTTATTAAACAGCGCACTACGGCGCTCTTTAGCACTACTGCATCAACATTTTTGAAGCAGTTGTGGCACTTTGCTGGACAAGCATCAAAAACTTTAATGCTAGTCCAGAAAAGCTTGGGGAGGCCCATTGAAAAGAGCCTAGCACCAGTTTAACGCCTGCCGAGGACAGGCATTACAAAGTGAAGCTGGAATTGCACAGTGGAATCTTGTAGATTGCACTGTGCCACTTTTTTGAGCCTCCCTGCAGGGGAACGCCTCTCTTGCACACATTATACCTGGCGCAGGCATAATGTGGCGTAAGGGTTTACAAACTGGCGCAATGGTGACATTGCACTAGTTTGTAAATAAGGCGCAGGGTGGGGAACTGTTTTGCGCTGCCGTAGTGTAGACAAAATGACGCTACGGTGGCGCAAGGGGCTTGTGACGCCCCTAAATCTGTTCCAGGACAATTACACATTATTTGTTTTGAGAAGATGTGTCATTAGTGCTTTTGGATGCCTCACTTTTTTCTGCTACTTTTTGAATCCTGTGCAGAAAACGACTGATGTCTTTAGATTGTTGATCTACCTAGGGGCTTGTCGTCTTATGAATGAATATTCATTTTCAGTTCTCCCCCTGACATTCGATCATCAGTCACAACAGGAGTCACTCACTTCCACGGCGCACATGTGGGTGTGAAACAAAGTTCCTGTCTTGCTGTTGTCAGATGCTAATGAAATGGTGCTTGTTTGTCAGTTTTAGGTCTTCCTCTGGGCAGAGGCTGGGGCGTTTATACTGTCGCTTTTTTATTTTTAGAAGCACAAACCTCATTTGAGCTGTCTTTGTCACCTATTGAACACAAGACAAATCCGCACCTTGCCCAGCAGCTATTTTGTATTCGCAGTGTCGCAGCCAGACGCTCAGGAAAAAGATTACAATCAATGAAGAAAAATCAATATTATGTCCAGGCCGTCGGGCTTCTCGCTTAGTGAGAAAGAGACTTTACAATCCCTTTGTTTGTCGCATGTCACAAGATTCTTAGCAATAGAATTTTAGTTGCCTGTGCTCACAATATTGTGCTCCCTGTAAATAGACACAATACACTAGTACTTTATATCTCCCAGCAGTACAGAAAAGTAAGAGGCACTGTATTGCGATTTAGATAACAGCATCTGAGTGTAGGAAATTACTCATTCATGAAGTGCCGGTGACATAGTATTGCTATTGATGCTATGAGAGATGCTTGACTTCAACAGAATAGAGACTAAACTTAAAGTTTGCGTCTAGATGTTACACGAGGTTCAAAAGGCATTTCCTGTAATAACGGGGCCTTTTGAAAAAGGCAATTTGGGTCATGTAATGCTGTAATCCTTTAGGACACTTTACTGTACTCTGACACGCATTTAAAATATGCATACAATGGGGATATTCTTATATAATTAGTAGAACTGGAAAAGACTGCTCCCTTTGTGCACTTTTAATAATGGGAGTTTGAAGCTGTGGGGCTGAATCACAAAGGCAGGCACGAGTACTACTTCTTGTACCCATAGCTAATTTTGTGAAACAGCCATAATAGAGGCTAAACTTAGAAGTTGCATCTTGCTTGCCTTTGGGTTACAATAGTAGAAACAACGAGGCAGATTTAGAGTTTGTCAGACCAGATCCTCTGTAACAAACGTGGAGTATCCTGTCCACCAAACACATAATCCCACTCAACCTATTTAGAGCCAGGCAGACCATCATCTTTCCAACAGTGGTGCCTTCACTGGATCTGCTGTCAGAAAACTTACTCAACAGCCCAATGGAGAGCACATGGTTTGATGTTTTATTTTTCTGCCTGCTAGGAAAACCTGGTGGCACCAGACAAAAAAAAACAGAGCCCGCTCCACCACATCCAGAATCTCTTAATTTCATTATCAATTAGAAACTTTCAGTTCAGAAGTATGTACAGTTCTACTTTTCAAAGTACTGTTGCATGACTTTATGAACTGGCTTAAAACATCTAAATGAGAGGATGAGGTCCAGATCGAAAGTTGGTAAGTGTTTAGAGACACAGGGCCTCATTTACAAGTACTGGCGCATTCCTGCTTTGTAGCAGCAATACGTTAAAGAAAACGTATGCCATGTCAGAAAAGTTTATTATGCTATGGATGTGTCGTATTTTCAATATGTCGCTCAATTGCGTAGGGTCCCATGATGTGTCAGAAATACTAACGCATTTGAGGGAAGGATGCAGCAAGGCATCCACTCAAAAATGGATGCATTGCTGAAAGTTGCCGTCAGAACTGACACAACTTCAGCAATGTGTCAAAAATGGAGTTAATGCGTCAATTCAGATGCATGGAGGCTAAAGTGTGAGGACCAATATAAAAGACTGTAAAATGGTGGAATATCACCATCTACACTTTTACATTGGTCCTGGATGTAAGAGGTAATGTATGCAGTATGGCTGTGTGTCACATTACAGTGGAAATAGTCTCTTTATGTGTATGCAGAGAGCTCAGTATATGTGACTTAATGAGTGAAACTGTAATGTAAGTGAATGTAAGTATATGTTGGAATGTGAAGTGGAAATGCATGTATTACCTACCTAATGTGTGTACTTACCTGTTCTCATTTGAAGTACGCAGACCTGGACTTGGGGACCCATTCCTCCTTAGAGAAGTGGCACTTCTGGCCTGTCCCTTGCAAAAAGTACACAACATCACGTTGCCTTGCTTCCTTGTTGCCATTTAGACCTACTACAAACAGTGGAGAGGCACACAACAGACATCTTCCAGGGTGTTAAGTTACTTCAAATGGCCAGACTCCTTTTTTAAAGCCACTGCGTCAGTCCCTGCACCTGGGGTTTGGTGGGAAAGAAATTCTGACGAATTGCAGTCAATGTGTCACACATTTGGAAGAAGAGTCAAAAGAGGTCAATGTTATAAAAACCACTGCATCCGTTTTTAATGACTTTTTCTGATGGAACACCCACTCTGCATACATTAAAATTTACGTGATGCAGCATTATCCCACTCCGCCTTTTTTAACGCTGGGCCAGGAAAAGTGCCAGGAAAAGTGAGGCATTGGGCTAAACATGTCACTTTGCAAATATGGATCACGCACAGTGCTGCTGCTGCGTAAAACAAAAATTACACAACCATGACACAAGCTCCTTGTAAATGAGCCCTCCAGATTCGAATCTAACCTTTGGTGCATTGCAAAGGTACTGTATGATTTTACACATGTATTGTTTCTTAATTTTTTATGTTTTGCAAACAGCCCTCATCGAGCTTGCAGAGTGGGTTCATGATGTAATAATGATATGACTAAAAGAAGGCGTAAAAAACAAATCAGAAGTAAGTCATAGTGCAGTTCAACAAACGAGTGAATTGTCACTAAACTCTGAAATGACTGTGTGATGAGCAATTATTTGAAGAGTGTCAATGTACCAAGCAACTACAATTTCAGGCATTCCAATAAATGCACTCCCATAGAAGTGGCAGATAGGTGAAAATATACCCAGAACCACCATTCTGAATATGTCAGTTAGTGGATTCTAAAAAAATGAATCCATTAGTGTCGTACATATCTTCCAATAGAATAAAATCATGCCGCTGAGTTTAAACGTTCTCAGACAAAATATGTATAATTCATTGTAAACATGGAACTGACAATACATGAGATTTTTGACATCTGGTTCCGAACTATTGATGGTATTAAGGCCTTTTTTGATTATATTGCTATCACGTTGCTGCTTTGAGAAGCTACATTCGAATTACATAAAAATCCATAAATATAGTTCGCCTTTTTTACTTACTGATAAAAAGTAGCAGTTTAAAGGGGCCATTCAATGTAAATAAAAACGAATATTTCTTTGTTGCCAGGTTCTGCCTTGCAATGAAACAGTAAAATAGACATTCTTCGGTGTTTAATTATGTCATTTTGGGTATTGAGGTGTATTGTGACAAGAGACCAGACAGGGAAGGTGTAATAACGTGAAAGACAACTGCAGCAAATTCACTTTTGTATGCAGTCCACCCATCATCAGACTGAAAATGTAGGCAAAGGGGACATTTTAACTATAAATCTCAAATGTACCAATACTGATAGTTTTCACAAAATGCGAAAGAGAAGTGAAGATTTAAGGAAAGCACTGGATTCTGCTACAGAAACAGCTAATTGTACTAGCTGAGACTTCCTTTGAGTAAAACCAAATGTAAGGGAACTGTCGTGCCAGCAATACTGAGATATGCAGGGCTGTATACAAATGTTTGCGGTGACGTTAAGACTACATTCCATAGCTTTTCACAATCACATCCAGTGAAGTCACCACATTCATTTAAATTTTGATCCTAAGCAAAGTGAGACCCGGACAGGAAAAAGAAAACATGGCCACCTACACTGCCCAAGAGTTTCTAAACATGCACTGCCTGGTCAGCTTGAATATTTAGACTGCATCTTGAAATTGGTATTTTTTCAGCCAGGCAGAACAAATGGCTACAGAATTGTATAAAGTACAAAATATACGAAACTGCTAGCCCTTGCAAGATGATTGATATCGGTATCCATTGTTACAATTTCTGTTATATGGTAATTTAGAGAATGAAAGGACCTTGAAGAATGAAGACCCAAAATATCGGACAACTAAGCCTTATGCTAACAACAAATCATGGAATTCGTCTTCATGGATTTTACCTATGTGGTACTCTGACTAAGAAGAGGCAAGTGGATGCTGAGATAATGTCACCAAGAACGTTGATGGGTTATAAAGTAATATGAGGTTTAAAAGAGTGAGGAAGAGCTTCATGTACATACAACAGCCTCGGAATGGAACTATACTGAAGAGAAATAATCCCATCTGATTTTTTGTCATCACTGTAAATTTGTAAAATGACAGTCTGTATAGTAATAAATATCATGTGAGCTATCAACAGTGATGGTTTAGTGTTTAGCAAGGACATTTGAAAGTCAATGTGCCATGGCTACGGCCTACAGACATGTTTTCAGCCATTTTTTTAGTTCATTCTGTCCCAGGATGATTACGTTCTGTAGAGACAGTTTAACAAATGTAAAGCTAAAGTTTGTGTTGTTTGGGAGACTCTGCTCTGTCTGACTCCCCATTGGTTTCCTTGTGTATGCGGCACCGTTTCTCTTCATGCTGTAGAACGGCCTTGTTCTCTACTTCACCCTACTTAGCTGCCCTCTATTGGCTAACAACGTCCAAGAGCTTGATTTTCAGATCTGGACGTGTGTGCCACTGTTGGTAACAACCTTGTGGACAACCGTCACCTTCTCTTTCTCTCTGCTCACGCTCTTGCTCTCACTCACCTTCTGGAACCTAGAAGAGATTCCAGAACACAAGAACAGATATCGCCAGACACCACACCACTTCCCTCACTTCACCATAAACACATGGTACATTCCTTAAACATAGTGCTTACTGTTACAAATGATAAAACAAGTATAACATTTCAATGAAATACAAACACAGGGAGATTTACAAACATGGAAACCATCTCCCTTATGCCTTCATGCTTTTAAGAAACATAATCCCTCATAAAAGCAGGACTTTTCCTTACTTGTTGTGGTCTACTTCCTTGTACAGAATCCCCACTTGATGTTTTCACACTCGAATTACTCTCACTCATAGGCAAAAAATTTGCAATTCGATTAAGATTCCATACTCTTGATCATCCAACTTCACTGCATTTCTAAACAACTTAATCACCTTAAAAGGTTGACTGAACTTAGAACTACCCATTTTCCTAGGTGATTTAATTTTCACCCAATCCCCAACCTTCACCACCGTCTCTTTCACAGCTTTCCTCTTATCATAAAAAATCTTTCTAGGCTCCATTTTCTCTCTCTCTCTCTTTCCAATCACTGCCTTCATCAACTTGGCTGCTTGCCATTAGTCTTTTCTCCGATACCCACAAAGGCAGAATTTGAGTATTAGGCTTTCTTCCCCTGAATAACTGAAAAGGAGAAATTCCAGTAGAGGAATGCGGAGTAAAACAATACTCCCTGACCTTTTTTTTAACAGCAACCTCCCATCTACCATCTGAAAAAACAGCCAACTGCATACTTTCTTTCAAGACTTTAATGAATCTCTCTACAACACCATTGCTCTCTGGGTGGTAAAGAGCAGCCCTTTATGCTTCACACCTCTTTCCTTCAGAAACTTCTCCACCTCCTTCGAAGTAAATTGTACACCATTGTCTGACAAAACTGAAACAGGAAACCCTTCCCTCTCAAATAGACTTTTTAAAAACTCAATGATCACTCTGGACTCTACAGAACTCACAATTTTCACTTCTGGCCAATGTGACAAACTAGTAAATATCAATCAAAATAATTAACCTTTATAGGCCCCAAAATATCAATGGCTATGCCCGACCATGGACCACTTGCTTGGTCCCTCAAAACCATTGGTTGTGTCCTGCACATCAAACCTTTAACACACTCAGAACACTCAATACAATTCCTAACCATCCTCTCAATCTCTACAACCACAGCAGGCCACCAATATCCTTCTTTCACCCTTTGTTTTGTCTTGACTATACCCTTTTGACTAGCATGAGCATGTCTCATCAACACCTCCCTTATGCCTACAGGAGGAATCAGCTTCGTACCCCTCATGAGTAATCCATCCATCACTGATAATTCACTTCTAACTTGCCAAAACCGTCTCAACTCTTCCTCACCCTTATTCTCTCACACCAACCATTAAGTAACCTAGAAATGACTTTTGTTACAACCTCATCCCTCTTCAATTCATCTCTCCATTTTTCTTCAGACACAATCCCTTCAAAAATTTCACAAACTTTAACGTCCTCTTCTGAATCCTCTGCACCCCGCCAATATAACCTTCCACATCCACCATCCTCAAAATTAAACTCCTGCAGTGCCACAACCCATCTTCGTATCCTGTGTGAGACCAAATCAATTCCTTTTTTGCAGAACACCTCTTTAAGCGGTTTGTGATCGGTCTTAACTAAAAATTGCCTTTCCCACAAAAACTTTCTCAACTTACGTACAGACCAATACACCGCAAGAGCTTCTTTCTCCACCACCGAATAATTACACTCTTCACCCCTCAAAGCACGAGACACAAACAATATCGCCCGTTCAACACCATTTTTCCTCTGCATAAGCACAGCTCCCAATCCTTTAGAACTAGCATCTGTCAAAAGCCAGGTCTCATCCCTCGTATCAAAACTGCCAAGATTGGAAGCAACATTCAAACACTGTTTCAAAGAACGAAACTCTTCTTCACATCTCTCTGTCCACAGAAATTCCTTCACTTTCCGTAAAAGCTCCCTCATAGCCACTGTTTTTTGCATCATATTTGGTATGTACTTACTGTAAAATTCTGCCATGCCCAAAAATGTCAACAATTCCTCCTTACTTTGAGGAGTCTTCAGTCTGTTGATCGTATTAACCAGTTCAGCTTTAGGTTGTACACCTGTTCCATTTACAACATGACCCAGATACTCGATTTCTTCTACATTGAACTTACATTTCTCTGCCTTCAATGTTAAACCTACATCCCTCAGCCTTGACAACAGAGCCCGCAAACGATCATCATGCTCTTTCTCATTAGACCCCACAATCAACACGTCATCCTCATACACTCTTATACATTCCAAGCCCTCAAGAATGTGTTCCATAACTCTTTGAAAGACAGCAGCAGCTGAAATCAAACCAAATGGCATTCTCACATATTTAAATGTACCAAAAGGTGTAACAAACGCAGTTAAATCTTGACTATCTGGATGCAGCATTATTTGATGATACGCTGATGCTAGGTCTAAAGATGAGAAGTTTTTAACATCATTAAGGGAACATAAAAATTCACAAATATTGGGAAGGGGGTAGTGATCCACAATCACCACTTTGTTGAGCTCTCTCAAATCTACACACAGTCTCACCCCTCCATTCGCCTTTTGTGCCATGACCACCGGGGACAACCACTCTGTACCCTCCACCTCCTGTATAATTCCCTCATGAACCAATCTGTCCAATTCTATCTTCATGTTGTTCCGTACTGACAATGGTACTCCTTTTACTTTAGCAGCTTTAGGATTTGCATTAGGCTTCAATCTTATGAGGTGAGAATAGTTCTTAAGAGAGCCAATTTTCTCAGAAAACACTTCTGGAAATTCTCTTGTCCATTCCACATATTTTCCTAAACCAGCAACTGAACCCTCTTCACCCTGTATAGAAACAGGTCCATCGCACACATTTCTAACAGAATCTTTCCTAATGCATACTGGAGGATCAGCATTTGGATCTAAATATACATTGAGATCACGTTGGTGTATCCAGCTTATCAATGAATCACCCTTCATGGAGACATACATTTTCCCTGGAACAATCATGTCACCGAAGTCAATGATGTCCCAAAAGTATCCCAAAAGTTGTATTGGAACACCACCATAACCCCTTGGTTTGATGTCTGGTTTAAATAGTTGCACACGTCCAGCCATGTTCTGCTCATAAAACATTTTCAGAATAATAGTTGTCTTAGCTCCAGAGTAAAAAAGCATCTTGACGATGCATCCATTCACCTTGACAAGTTCAAAAGGTCCATTTGAAGAAAACCCTCTTACTTGGAAAATATAATTCTTCTCTTCCAAATCACTTTCACAGAAATCTATTTCTTGCACCTTTCTTCACACCTTTCACAGATCTGCAACACTTTGCGAAATGACCCTTTCTTCCACAGGACTTACAAATGGCTTTCCATCAAGGACATCCTTTATTATTTGCAAAGTGTCCTTCATTGCCACATCTGAAGCATCTTCCTTGCAAAGATCTTAAGTTGGCCTTGTTACAGTCAATCCCTTTGTTAATAGATTTAGATTTTTGTGCAATTTGTACAAAATCTCCCTTCTTACTCTCAAGACCATTAGTAGTTATAGGTGTTTCTTTCTTTAAAACCTCAGTACAAGCTTTGGAATGCTCAAAGTTCTTTGCAGCAACTAACACCTCTTGTAATGATGGATTATCATTGTGCCACATGCCCTCCCAGGCCTTTTCAGTGGCACTTCCCAGCATTAATTGATACCTTAGTCTTTCATCTAAGGATGCCCCAAAATCACATGTTGAGGCCAGTTTGCATAACTCTGTAATATACTGCTTAACTGACTCTCCTGAACGTTGCGTACGTCATCCAAAGTGAAACCTCTCCAGCACAGTACTGACTTTTGGAAGATGATGTATATCCAGCTTCCTCATACAAATTTCGTATTCATTCAAGTTTGTAAATTCTTGCTCTGGAAGATCCGGAAGATGTTCAAACACCTCCTGTCCTTCTGATCTCAAACAATGCATTAAAAGCGAGGTTTTCCTCTCTGCAATTAATGATGAACCACAAACCCTGGCATAATGTGAAAAAGCTTTCTTCCATTTCATCGAGGGGATGGGCGGATCACCCAGAGTAGACAAAAAAAAATGCTGGTGCTGGTACATTCTGCATCTTAAAACAACCCCAAAAAAAAAAAACAAGGATTAAAGAAAGTATATATTGTATAAAGATGTTTCACAGCTGCAACATGGCTCCCACGTTAAGATTAAGACACAGAATATGGGGGTTATTCTAACTTCGGAGGAGGTGTTAATCCGTCCCAAAAGTGACGGAAAGTGACGGATTTACCACCAGCCGTATTACGAGTCCATTATATCCTATGGAACTCGTAATACAGCTGGTGGTATATCTGTCACTTTACCATCACTTTTGGGACGTATTAACACTCCTCCAAAGTTAGAATAACCCCCTATATGTCCAGTGTGCAGTGAGCAGTTGAGTCCATTAAAAATTGAAGTTTTTTAGACACTCCAATATGGCCGCCAAATATCCAGGCAAGTACATACACAGTGTATCAGCTGCCTCACAGTTAGTTAGTCCCTCCTCAATTTCTACTCGGCTACAACAATGTTCACCAAACAAAAACAAAAAAAAATTGACGCTGCGGAGACAGCAACGTGCTCCGTTGTACACGAAGCAACTGTTCAGCGTTCTTCGGGTTCTTTGTGTTGCTCCAGTATTCAGATCACATGAGACACAGGTTTCTTCCATCGAGAGTTTTTTTTAAGAAACTCGTAAAGACGACCCTAACCACCAACCCCTGACAACCGTCACCTTCTCTCTCTCTCTGCTCACGCTCGTGCTCTCGCTCACCTTCTGGAACCTAGAAGAGATTCCAGAACAAAAGAACACATATCTCTAGACACCACCAACCTCTTTTTATCCAGTGTTGGATTACTTTTTATATGCCTTCTAGGACACGTCATTTCTACTCTACCTTCCTCATTCAGGTTCTGATCATTAAAATAAAATACAAATAAAGAGATGTCTCTTACCTGTCTCCAAAATACTTGAAACCCTCCACCACTCCCTATTTGTATGCAGTCTGATCACTTCACTTTTCAAGAAAATCTCAAAACAGGGTCATTTTAATAATTTAAGACTTCCTGTTTATGCCTTATTGAGTAATTACTTAAAATCATTGCAACAGTACAAGCAGATGTTAAAAAAACACCATAAAGCAATTAATACATTCTTGCTTTCTTTGTGGTTTTTAGTCCAGTTAAGCCCTGTTCACGTGTCAATCGTCTTGAGATGACTTCCTGTCTTTTTCCCACGTGCCAGAATATGCTTATAGGGCATCAGGTGTGCATAATAAATTATTTCTGTTCAATTAATTCAGTCATGAGAGCTCAAACACATTCTTCCACGTGCTCTGCCTCTGACCCTTGGCTGGTGGTTTTCCCATGGTGTCTTTAAAAGTAATGTCAAGCTTGTCAGTGGCAATTTGATTTTTGTTGGATACCCACTTCCATGTTTATGTGGTTGGGTGTGATGCTAACAGATGAGTATTGCAGGCAGTTAGCATTCAGAAAAACATACAAAATATGCTCATATGGATTAAGGTGAAAGTGTGGCATCAGTTTCTTTTTATTTGGAAGTGTCTCAATAAGGGAGGAAATAGGGTCAGTGATTGGTTGGCATATGTAAGCAACTTTGTACATCTATTTGCGTCACCATAATTCAATCGAATTGGCAAGCGGAAATGAAAAGTTTGATTGATACACAGGAGCAGCACCACAAACAAAAAACAGTGTAAGGTACGCTCACAACTGCAAATCAGTGTCACAGTTTGCTTTTCCATCAAATCAAATCATAAACATTTATAAAGCGCGCTACTCACCCGTGCGGGTCTCAAGGCGCTAGGGGGATGGGGTTACTGCTGCTCGAAGAGCCAGGTCTTGAGTTGCCTCCGGAATGCAGAGTGGTCTTGGGTGGTCCTGAGGTTGGTGGGGAGGGAATTCCATGTCTTGGCCGTCAAGTAGGAGAAGGACCTTCCACCCGCCGTGGTGCGGCGGATGCGAGGGACGGCGGCGAGAGCGAGGTTGGCGGAGCGAAGTTGACAGGTGGGTGTGTGGAAACTGAGGCGGCGGTCGAGGTATTTGGGTCCCTTGTTGTGGAGGGCTTTGTGTGCGTGGGTGAGGAGTCGGAAGGTGATCCTTTTGTTGACGGGAAGCCAGTGTAAGTGTCTCAGGTGGGCGGAGATGTGGCTGTTGCGGGGTATGTCGAGGATGAGGCGGGCGGAGGCGTTTTGAATTCGTTGCAGACGTTTCTGGAGTTTAGCGGTGGTTCCTGCGTATAGGGTGTTGCCGTAGTCCAGGCGGCTCGTGACGAGGGCATGGGTCACGGTCTTTCTGGTGTCGGCGGGGTTCCAATGGAAGATCTTTCGGAGCATGCGGAGGGTGAGGAAGCAGGAGGATGATATGGCGTTGGCTTGTTTGGTCATGGTGAGAAGTGGGTCCAGGATGAAGACGAGGTTGCGTGCGTGGTCTGAGGGGGTTGGTGTGGTGCCAAGGGCCGTGGGCCACCAGGAGTCGTCCCAGGCGGTCGGGGTGTTTCCGAGGATGAGGACTTCCGTTTTGTCTGAGTTCAGTTTCAGACGGCTGAGTTTCATCCAATCTGCAACGTCTTTCATTCCATCTTGCAGGTTGGTCTTGGCGCTGGTGGGGTCCTTGGTGAGGGAAAGTATCAGCTGAGTGTTGTCGGCGTAGGAGGTGATGATGATGCTGTGTTTGCGTACGATGTCGGCGAGGGGCCTCATGTAGACATTGAAGAGAGTCGGGCTGAGCGAGGAGCCTTGTGGGACGCCGCAGATGATCTCGGTGGGGTCTGAGCGGAAAGGTGGGAGGTAGACTCTTTGGGAGCGGTTGGAGAGGAAGGAGGTGATCCAGTCCAGGGCCTGTCCTTGGATCCCGGTGGAGCGGAGGCGGGTTATTAGGGTGCGGTGGCAGACGGTGTCGAAGGCAGCCGAGAGGTCGAGGAGGATGAGGGCGACTGTTTCTCCGTTGTCCATCAGGGTTCTGATGTCGTCTGTGACTGAGATGAGGGCGGTTTCTGTGCTGTGATTGGCTCGTAATCCAGACTGAGAGGGGTTGAGTAGGTTGTTGTCTTCAAGGAAGTTGGTAAGTTGCTTGTTGACGGCCTTCTCTATGACTTTGGCAGGGAAGGGGAGGAGCGAGATGGGGCGGAAGTTCTTCAGGTCGCTTGGGTCCGCCGTAGGTTCCTTCAGTAGGGCGTTGACTTCAGCGTGTTTCCAGCTCTCAGGGAAGGTGGCAGAAGAAAAAGAGCTGTTGATGATGGTCTGGAGATGCGGGCAATGATGTCGTTGGCTTTGTTGAAGATGAAGTGTTGGGCAGGGGTCCGATGGGGCACCGGAGTGGATGGAGTTCATGGTGGCTTTGGTCTCTTCCGTGTTGATGTGAGTATAGGCGTTGAGGATGATGGCTGGGGTTGTAGGTTCTGTGGTGGTTGGCTGGGTTTGGTGTCCGAAGCTGTCATGTAGGTCGGTGATCTTACGATGGAAGAAGGTGGCGAGGGAGTTGCAGAGGTCTTGTGAGGGCGTGATGGCGTTGGCGTTGGCGTTAGGGTTGGAGAGCTCTTTGACGATGTTGAAGAGTTCTCTGCTGTTGTGACTGTTTTTGTCCAGTCTGTCTGTGAAGGAATTTCTTTTGGCGGCGCGAAACAGTTGGTGGTGGTCGCGGGTAGCGTTCTTGAGGGCAGTCATGTTATCTGCGGTGTGGTCCTTGCGCCAGGCTTTCTCGAGGGTGCGGCAGGATTTTTTTGATTCCTTGAGGGCATCAGTGAACCAGAGAGGTTTTTTGGTGTTGGTCTGTCTAGGGAGGCGTCTAAGGGGAGCGAGGTTGTCTGCGCAGTTGGTGATCCAATGCGTGAGGCTGAGGGCTGCGACGTTGGGGTCGGCAGAGAAGGTGGGTTGGTTGTCGCTGAGAGTGGAGAGAAGCTGTTCCGCTGGGATTTTGTTCCACTGTCGGCGTGGGATGGGTTGTGTGCGGAGGTGGCGAGTCTCGCGTCGGAAGGTGAAGTGGACACATCTGTGGTCGGTCCAGTGTATAGCGGAGGAGTGGCTGAAGGATACTTGGATGCTGGCGGAGAAGATGGGGTCGAGCATGTGTCCGGCGATGTGGGTGGGAGTGTTCACCAGTTGCATGAGACCGAGGTTGGCGAGGTTGTCGAGCAGGGCGGTGGTGTTTGGGTCGTTGTTCTGTTCCAGGTGGAAGTTGAGGTCACCGAGGAGGATGTAGTCCGGCGAGGCAAGGGCGTGCGGGGAGATGAAGTCAGTGATAGAGTCACTGAAGAGAGCGCGTGGTCCAGGGGGTCGGTAGATGAGAGTTCCTCTGAGGGTGGTCCTGGGGTCAGTGTGGATCTGGAAGTGCAGGTGTTCGGCGGTGAGGGGGGTGTCTTCGGTGGATGTGGTGATGTTGATGGAGTCCTTGAAGACAATGGCGATTCCTCCCCCTACTTGGTTGGTGCGGTCTCTCCTGAAAATCTTGCAGCCGTCGGGGATGGCTATGGCGATGTCGGGGGCCGAGGAGGCGTTCATCCAGGTCTCAGTGATGAAGGCGACGTCTGGTGCAGTGGAGTCCAGGAGGTTCCAAAGTTCAACTGCGTGCTTGTGGACGGACCGTGCGTTGATCAGGATGCATTTGAGGTGGTTGTTGGCGCGTGGGCTGGCGGGCATGGTGGTTTCGTAGTGGAAGGTGAGTTTGCAGGTGTGACATACGAAGGGTCCGTGGGTACGTTTCGGGTTGGCTTGGAAGCAGGTGCTGGAGCGCCCCGGGTTGAGGGCGTGGAGGGTGAAGGGGTCGTAGCGGTGCTGCGGGGTTTGGGAGTGCTGGGGGCCAGGGGTCGTGGTGCTGGGAAAGCGGAGGGTGGGGGGGTCAGGTAGAGGGGAGAAAAGATAGGGGGGGGTTAAAGGTGGAGGGGAGTAGGGAGTTAAGATAGGAAGATAGGGGAGGGGGGTTACAGAGGTGGAGGGGAGTAGGGAAGAAAGATAGGAAGATAGGGGAGGGGGTTACAGAGGTGGAGGGGAATAGGGAAGAAAGATAGGAAGATAGGGGAGGGGGGTTACAGAGGTGGAGGGGAGTAAGAAAGGACAGAGAGAAGAGTCGGGAGCAGAAGAACAGAAGAGAGAAGAGCCAAGAAGAAGGTGAAGAAGAAGAGGAGCGAGGAGTCAGGAGCAGAGGAGCAGAAGAGAGAAGAGCCAAGAAGAAAGAAAGGTAAAGAAGAAGAGGAGGGAGGAGTCAGGAGCAGAAGAGCAGAAAAGAGAAGAGCCAAGAAGAAAGAAAGGTAAAGAAGAAGAGGAGCGAGGAGTCAGGAGCAGAAGAGCAGAAGAGAGAAGAGCCAAGAAGAAAGAAAGGTAAAGAAGAAGAGGGGCGAGGAGTCAAGAACAGAAGAACAGAGGAGAGAAGAGCCAAGAAGAAAGAAAGGTAAAGAATAAGAGGAGCGAGGAGTCAGGAGCAGAAGAGCAGAAGAGAGAAGAGCCAAGAAGAAAGAAAGGTAAAGAAAAAGAGGGGCGAGGAGTCAAGAACAGAAGAACAGAGGAGAGAAGAGCCAAGAAGAAGGGTAAAGAAGAGGAGGAGAGAAGAGTCAAGGAAGAGGAGTCAGGCAGAAGAGGAGATATCTGAGAAGCAGAGGATACGAAGAACACAGATGAAGAACACAGAAGAAGGACCAGGGAAGACGAGAGAACACGCAGGACGGGGTGCAGGGAAGAAAGAAGAACACAGATGAAGAAAGAAGAAAGCACACGCAGGTCGCGGTGCAGAAGAGGAGGAAGATACACAGATGAAATACACAGAAGAAGAACACAGATGAAGTACACAGAAGAAGAACACAGATGAAGAATACAGATGAAGAATACAGAAGAAGGACGAAGAGAGAACACGCAGGACGGGGTGCAGGGCAGAAAGAAGAACACAGATGAAGAATACAGATGAAGAACACAGAAGAAGACCAAAGATGAAGAAAGAAGCAGGAAGAGAACACAGTGAGGAAGAGGAGAGGGGCCGAGGAAGAGCAGAGCACGCAGCAAGGGAGCTGCAGCAGAGGAGCAGAGAGCGAAGGAAAGAAGGACGGTGGAGGAGCGGAGAGAGGTAGGAGGGGAGAGCGGAAGGCAGAAGACAGAGGCACAGGAAAAGAGGTGAGTAGCGCGGGGCAAGGCGAGGGGCTGGGCGGGGGGAGTACTTACTGTATTTTCGCAGGACTTGCTTGGAGGTTTCAGGAGCCTGGGCTGGTGGAGCTGCAGCGGCAGGGGGAGCGACCTACCCTTGGGTCAAGGGTTGCTAACTCTGTCGCGCAGCGGCCGCCATAAGAGGGAGGGGGGGAGGGGTCAGCTGGGGGCTCGGGGCGGGAGTGGGGCGACGAATGGGAGCAGGGGGGTGGGGGCGAGCAGGAGGTGGCGGCGGGAAAAGCGGAGGGTGGGGGGTCAGGTAGAGGGGAGAAAAGATAGGGGAGGGGGTTAAAGGTGGAGGGGAGTAGGGAAGAAAGATAGGAAGATAGGGGAGGGGGGTTACAGAGGTGGAGGGGAGTAAGGAAGGACAGAGAGAAGAGTCGGGAGCAGAAGAACAGAAGAGAGAAGAGCCAAGAAGAAGGGAGAGAAGACAAGGAGCGAGGAGTCAGGAGCAGAAGAGAGAAGAGCCAAGAAGAAAGAAAGGTAAAGAAGAAGAGGAGCGAGGAGTCAGGAGCAGAAGAGAGAAGAGCCAAGAAGAAAGAAAGGTGAGGAAGAAGAGGAGCGAGGAGTCAGGAGCAGAAGAGCAGAAGAGAGAAGAGCCAAGAAGAAAGAAAGGTAAAGAAGAAGAGGGGTGAGGATTCAAGAACAGAAGAAAAGAGGAGAGAAGAGCCAAGAAGAAAGAAAGGTAAAGAAGAAGAGGAGCGAGGAGTCAGGAGCAGAAGAGCAGAAGAGAGAAGAGCCAAGAAGAAAGAAAGGTAAAGAAAAAGAGGGGCGAGGAGTCAAGAACAGAAGAACAGAGGAGAGAAGAGCCAAGAAGAAGGGTAAAGAAGAGGAGGAGAGAAGAGTCAAGGAAGAGGAGTCAGGCAGAAGAGGAGATACCTGAGAAGCAGAGGATACGAAGAACACAGATGAAGAACACAGAAGAAGGACCAGGGAAGAAGAGAGAACACGCAGGACGGGGTGCAGGGAAGAAAGAAGAACACAGATTAAGAACACAGATGAAGAAAGAAGAAAGCACACGCAGGTCGCGGTGCAGAAGAGGAGGAAGATACACAGATGAAATACACAGAAGAAGAACACAGATGAAGTACACAGAAGAAGAACACAGATGAAGAATACAGATGAAGAACACAGAAGAAGGACAAAGAGGAAGAGAGAACACGCAGGACGGGGTGCAGGGCAGAAAGAAGAACACAGATGAAGAATACAGATGAAGAACACAGAAGAAGACCAAAGATGAAGAAAGAAGCAGGAAGAGAACGCGGTGAGGAAGAGGAGCGGAGCCGAGGAAGAGCAGAGTACTCAGCAAGGGGGCTGCAGCAGAGGAGCAGAGAGCGAAGGGAAGAAGGACGGTGGAGGAGCGGAGAGAGGTAGGAGGGGAGAGCGGAAGGCAGAAGACAGAGGCACAGGAAAAGAGGTGAGTAGCGCGGGTTGGGCGAGGGGTGGGTGGGGGGAGTACTTACTGTATTTTCGCAGGACTTGCTTGGAGGTTTCAGGAGCCTGGGCTGGTGGAGCTGCAGCAGTAGGGGGAGCGACCTACCCTTGGGTCAAGGATCACTAACTCTGTCGCGCAGCGGCCGCCATAAGAGGGAGGAGGGGGGAGGGGTCGGCGGGGGGCGGGAGTGGGGCGACGAATGGGAGCAGGGGGGCTGGGGTGAGCAGGAGGTGGCGGCGGGAAAGCGGAGGGTGGGGGGGGTCAGGTAGAGGGGAGAAAAGATAGGGTGGGGGGGTAGGGAAGAAAGATAGGAAGATAGGGGAGGGGGTTACAGAGGTGGAGGGGAGTAGGGAAGAAAGATAGGAAGATAGGGGAGGGGGGGTTACAGAGGTGGAGGGGAGTAGGGAAGAAAGATAGGAAGATAGGGGAGGGGGGTTACAGAGGTGGAGGGGAGTAAGGAAGGACAGAGAGAAGAGTCGGGAGCAGAAGAACAGAAGAGAGAAGAGCCAAGAAGAAGGTGAAGAAGAAGAGGAGCGAGGAGTCAGGAGCAGAGGAGCAGAAGAGAGAAGAGCCAAGAAGAAAGAAAGGTAAAGAAGAAGAGGAGTCAGGAGCAGAAGAGCAGAAGAGAGAAGAGAAAAGAAGAAAGAAAGGTAAAGAAGAAGAGGAGCGAGGAGTCAGGAGCAGAAGAGCAGAAGAGAGAAGAGCCAAGAAGAAAGAAAGGTAAAGAAGAAGAGGGGCGAGGAGTCAAGAACAGAAGAACAGAGGAGAGAAGAGCCAAGAAGAAAGAAAGGTAAAGAAGAAGAGGAGCGAGGAGTCAGGAGCAGAAGAGCAGAAGAGCAGAAGAGAGAAGAGCCAAGAAGAAAGAAAGGTAAAGAAGAAGAGGGGCGAGGAGTCAAGAACAGAAGAACAGAGGAGAGAAGAGCCAAGAAGAAGGGTAAAGAAGAGGAGGAGAGAAGAATCAAGGAAGAGGAGTCAGGCAGAAGAGGAGATACCTGAGAAGCAGAGGATACGAAGAACACAGATGAAGAACACAGAAGAAGGACCAGGGAGGAAGAGAGAACACGCAGGACGGGGTGCAGGGAGGAAAGAAGAACACAGATTAAGAACACAGATGAAGAAAGAAGAAAGCACACGCAGGTCGCGGTGCAGAAGAGGAGGAAGATACACAGATGAAATACACAGAAGAAGAACACAGATGAAGTACACAGAAGAAGAACACAGATGAAGAACACAGAAGAAGGACAAAGAGGAAGAGAGAACACGCAGGACGGGGTGCAGGGCAGAAAGAAGAACACAGATGAAGAATACAGATGAAAAACACAGAAGAAGACCAAAGATGAAGAAAGAAGCAGGAAGAGAACGCAGTGAAGAAGAGGAGCGGGGCAGAGGAAGAGCAGAGCACGCAGCAAGGGGGCTGCAGCAGAGGAGCAGAGAGCGAAGGGAAGAAGGACGGTGGAGGAGCGGAGAGAGGTAGGAGGGGAGAGCGGAAGGCAGAAGACAGAGGCAAAGGAAAAGAGGTTAGTAGCGCGGGGTAGGGCGAGGGGCTGGGCGGGGGGAGTACTTACTGTATTTTCGCAGGACTTGCTTGGAGGTTTCAGGAGCCTGGGCTGGTGGAGCTGCAGCGGCAGGGGGAGCGACCTACCCTTGGGTCAAGGGTCGCTAACTCTGTCGCGCAGCGGCCACCATAAGAGGGAGGAGGGGGGGAGGGGTCAGTTGGGGGCGGGAGTGGGGCGACGAATGAGAGCAGGGGGGCGGGGGCGAGCAGGAGGTGGCGACGGGAAAGCAGAGGGTGGGGGGGTCAGGTAGAGGGGAGAAAAGATAGGGGAGGGGGGTTAAACGTGGAGGGGAGTAGGGAAGAAAGATAGGAAGATAGGGGAGGGGGGGTTACAGAGGTGGAGGGGAGTAAGGAAGGACAGAGAGAAGAGTCGGGAGCAGAAGAACAGAAGAGAGAAGAGCCAAGAAGAAGGTGAAGAAGAAGAGGAGCGAGGAGTCAGGAGCAGAGGAGCAGAAGAGAGGAGAGCCAAGAAGAAAGAAAGGTAAAGAAGAAGAGGAGTGAGGAGTCAGGAGCAGAAGAGCAGAAGAGAGAAGAGCCAAGAAGAAAGAAAGGTAAAGAAGAAGAGGAGCAAGGAGTCAGGAGCAGAAGAGCAGAAGAGAGAAGAGCCAAGAAGAAAGAAAAGTAAAGAAGAAGAGGGGCGAGGAGTCAAGAACAGAAGAACAGAGGAGAGAAGAGCCAAGAAGAAAGAAAGGTAAAGAAGAAGAGGAGCGAGGAGTCAGGAGCAGAAGAGCAGAAGAGCCAATAAGAAAGAAAGGTAAAGAAAAAGAGGGGCGAGGAGTCAAGAACAGAAGAACAGAGGAGAGAAGAGCCAAGAAGAAGGGTAAAGAAGAGGAGGAGAGAAGAGTCAAGGAAGAGGAGTCAGGCAGAAGAGGAGATACCTGAGAAACAGAGGATACGAAGAACACAGATGAAGAACACAGAAGAAGGACCTGGGAAGAAGAGAGAACACGCAGGACGGGGTGCAGGGAAGAAAGAAGAACACAGATTAAGAACACAGATGAAGAAAGAAGAAAGCACACGCAGGTCGCGGTGCAGAAGAGGAGGAAGATACACAGATGAAATACACAGAAGAAGAACACAGATGAAGTACACAGAAGAAGAACACAGATGAAGAATACAGATGAAGAACACAGAAGAAGGACAAAGAGGAAGAGAGAACACGCAGGACGGGGTGCAGGGCAGAAAGAAGAACACAGATGAAGAATACAGATGAAGAACACAGAAGAAGACCAAAGATGAAGAAAGAAGCAGGAAGAGAACGCGGTGAGGAAGAGGAGCGGGCCGAGGAAGAGCAGAGCACGCAGCAAGGGGGCTGCAGCAGAGGAGCAGAGAGCGAAGGGAAGAAGGACAGTGGAGGAGCGGAGAGAGGTAGGAGGGGAGAGCGGAAGGCAGAAGACAGAGGCACAGGAAAAGAGGTGATTAGCGCGGGGCAGGGTGAGGGGCTGGGCGGGGGGAGTACTTACTGTATTTTTGCAGGACTTGCTTGGAGGTTTCAGGAGCCTGGGCTGGTGGAGCTGCAGCGGCAGGGGGAGCTACCTACCCTACTACCCTACTATGGTATTACTGTGTTACCATAGTTGACTAATGTATGCACGAGTAAGTGCTAGTCATTTTCAGTAAAACCCAAGGACAGCTCCAACTGGGCAATTCAGAAGCCATGAGGGGACAAGTCTCCTATCCACTCAACAGAACAGTAGGCCAGAGACTACCCTGAGGGCACTCATTAATGTTTTCTGTAAAGACAGGTTTTAATAGTAAATTACTCCTATTTGTAGGCATTGGAGCACTCTATAGTCCAGCTCAATAGAAACCCTACTTCTGTGAAAGACCCCACCCAAGTGGCCATTGATGAGGGTTTAAGCACATTTACTTAAGAAAAGGAGAAAGCTAACTCAACATGGTACTCTATTGGTCCAGTGGGTGCCAATATAACAAACAAACATCTCTAACATATACCTGGGCATACCCCATTTATAAATGGCAACAATAGTCATTTATATAGCATATTTTCTTTGTGAAAATTTTGTACATATCAAATACAAATCGCATTGCATAACATTTAAAGTAGAAAAACACTTCCTGGAATGCATCTTCACCTGGCACTACAAGAGGTCCGCTAAGTTAACATCCTATTTCAAAAATAATCTTTATGAACTAAAATAAATTTCTAGCTAACCCTCCCATACAAAATAATGGAGGTAGGGACTTCAAATAAAACATCATAGGAAATAATGTTACATTATTTAACCCCTTTGCTGCCAGGCCTTTTCCCCCTCCTGTGCCGAGCCTTTTTTTGGCTACTTGGAGCAGTTCGCGCTTAGGACCTCATAACTTTTTGTTCACATAAGCTAACCACGCCAAATTTGCGTCCTTTTTTTCCAACATCCTAGGGATTCTAGAGGTACCCAGACTTTGTGGGTTCCCCAGAAGGAGGCCAAGAAATTAGCCAAAAAAACAGTGAAAATTTTGTTTTTTTCAAAAAAATTGGAAAAATGGGCTGCAGAAGAAGGCTTGTGGTTTTTTCCCTGAAAAGGGCATCAACAAAGGGTTTGCAGTGCTAATATTACCAGCTTCCCAGCTTTCAGGAACAGGCAGACTTGAATCAGAAAACCCAATTTTTCAACACAATTTTGGCATTTTACTGGGACATACCCCATTTTTACGATTTTTTGTGCTTTCAGCCTCCTTCCAGTCAGTGACAGAAATGGGCATGAAACCAATGCTGGATCCCAGAAACCGCAACATTTCTGAAAAGTAGACTAAATTCTGAATTCAGCAAGGGGTAATTTGTGTAGATCCTACAAGGGTTTCCTACAGAAAATAACAACTGAAAAAGAAAAATATTGAAATTGAGGTGAAAAAAACATCAATTCTTCTCTACGTTTTACTCTGTAACTTTTTCCTGCAATGTCAGATTTTCGAAAGCAATAAACCGTTACGTCTGCTGGACTCTTCTGGGTGCGGGGATATATAGGGCTTATAGGTTCATCAAGAACTCTAGGTACCCAGAGCCAATAAATGACCTGCACCCTGCAGTGGGTTTTCATTCTATGCAGGGTATACAGCAATTTATTTGCTGAAATATAAAGAGTAAAAAATAGCTATCAAGAAAACCTTTGTATTTCCAAAATGGGCACAAGATAAGGTGTTGAGAAGCAGTGGTTATTTGCACATCTCTGAATTCCGGGGTGCCCATACTAGCATGTGAATTACAGGGCATTTCTCAAATAGACGTCTTTTTAACACACTGTCTTACATTTGGAAGGGGAAAATGTAGAGAAAGACAAGGGGCAATAACACTTGTTTTACTATTCTATGTTCCCCCAAGTCTCCCAATAAAAATGATACCTCTCTTGTGTGGGTAGGCCTAGCGCCTGCGACAGGAAACGCCCCAGAGCGCAACAGGATATGCCCCAAAACACAACGTGGACACATCACAGAAAACAGAGGTGTTTTTTGCAAAGTGCCTACCTGTAGATTTTGGCCTGTAGCTCAGCCGGCACCTAGGGAAACCTACCAAACCAGTGTATTTCTGAAAACTAGAGACCTAGGGGAATCCAAGATGGGGTGACTTGTGTGGCTCGGACCAGGTTCTGTTACCGAGAATACTTTGCAAACCTCAAAATTTGGCTAAAAAAACACATGTTCCTCACATTTCTATGGCAGAAAGTTCTGGAATGTGAGAGGAGCCACAAATTTCCTTCCACCCAGCGTTCCCCCACGTCTCCCGATAAAAATGATACCTCACTTGTGTGGGTAGGCCTAGCGCCCGCGACAGGAAACGCCCCAAAGCGCAACGTGGACACATCCAATTTTTGAAGGAAAACAGAGGTGTTTTTTGCAAAGTGCCTACCTGTAGATTTTGGCCTGTAGCTCAGCCGCCACCTAGGGAAACCTACCAAACCTGTGCATTTCTGAAAACTAGAGACCTAGGGGAATCCAAGATGGGGTGACTTGTGTGGCTCGGACCAGGTTCTGT
Source organism: Pleurodeles waltl (assembly GCF_031143425.1). Taxonomy (NCBI): domain Eukaryota; kingdom Metazoa; phylum Chordata; class Amphibia; order Caudata; family Salamandridae; genus Pleurodeles; species Pleurodeles waltl. Next base: position 1,679,967,163 of record NC_090444.1, on the reverse strand, counting down.
TACCCAGAATCCTTTGCAAACCTCAAAATTTGGCTAAAAAAACACATGTTCCTCACATTTCTCTGGCAGAAAGTTCTGGAATCTGAGAGGAGCCACAAATTTCCTTCCACCCAGCGTTCCCCCGCGTCTCCCGATAAAAATGTTACCTCACTTGTGTGGGTAGGCCTAGCGCCCGCGACAGGAAACGCCCCAAAGCGCAACGTGGACACATCCAAATTTTTGAAGGAAAACAGAGGTGTTTTTTGCAAAGTGCCTACCTGTAGATTTTGGCCTGTAGATCAGCCGCCACGTAGGGAAACCTACCAAACCTGTGCATTTCTGAAAACTAGAGACCTAGGGGAATCCAAGATGGGGTGACTTGTGTTGCTCGGACCAGGTTCTGTTACCCAAAATCCTTTGCAACCCTCAAAATTTGGCTAAAAAAACACATGTTCCTCACATTTCTGTGGCAGAAAGTTCTGGAATCTGAGAGGAGCCACAAATTTCCTTCCACCCAGCGTTCCCCCATGTCTCCCGATAAAAATGATACCTCACTTGTGTGGGTAGACCTAGCGCCCGCGACAGGAAATGCCGCAAAGAGCAACGTGGACACATCCAAATTTTTGAAAGAAAACAGAGGTGTTTTTTGCGAAGTGCCTACCTGTAGATTTTGGCCTGTAGCTCAGCCGCCACCTAGGGAAACCTACCAAACCTGTGCATTTCTGAAAACTAGAGACCTAGGGGAATCCAAGATGGGGTGACTTGTGTGGCTCGGACCAGGTTCTGTTACCCAGAATTCTTTGCAAACCTTAAAATTTGCTTAAAAAAACACATGTTCCTCACATTTCTGTGGCAGAAAGTTCTGGAATCTGAGAGGAGCCACAAATTTCCTTCCACCCAGCGTTCCCCCACGTCTCCCGATAAAAATGATACCTCACTTGTGTGGGTAGGCCTAGCGCCCGCGACAGGAAACGCCCCAAAGCGCAACATGGACACATCCAAATTTTTGAAGGAAAACAGAGGTGTTTTTTACAAAGTGCCTACCTGTAGATTTTGGCCTGTAGCTCAGCCGCCACCTAGGGAAACCTATCAAACCTGTGCATTTCTGAAAACTAGAGACCTAGGGGATTCCAAGATGGGGTGACTTGTGTGGCTCGGACCAGGTTCTGTTACCCAGAATCCTTTGCAAACCTCGAAATTTGGCTAATAAAACACATGTTCCTCACATTTCTGTGGCAGAAGGTTCTGGAATCTGAGGGGAGCCACGAATTTCCTTCCACCCAGCGTTCCCCCACGTCTCCTGATAAAAATGATACCTCACTTGTGTGGGTAGGCCTAGCGCCCGCGACAGGAAACGCCCCAAAGCGCAACGTGGACACATCCAAATTTTTGAAGGAAAACAGAGGTGTTTTTTGCAAAGTGCCTACCTCTAGATTTTGGCCTGTAGCTCAGCCGCCACCTAGGGAAACCTACCAAACCTGTGCATTTCTGAAAACTAGAGACCTAGGGGAATCCAATATGGGGTGACTTGTGTGTCTCGGACCAGGTTCTGTTACCCAGAATCCTTTGCAAACCTCAAAATTTGGCTAAAAAAACACACATTCCTCACATTTCTGTGGCAGAAAGTTCTGCAATCTGACAGGAGCCACAAATTTCCTTCCACCCAGCGTTCCCCCACGTCTCCCGATAAAAATGATACCTCAATTGTGTGGGTAGGCCTAGCACCCGCGACAGGAAACGCCTCAAAGCGCAACGTGGACACATCCCAATTTTTGAAGGAAAACAGAGGTGTTTTTTGCAAAGTGCCTACCTGTAGATTTTGGCCTGTAGCTCAGCCGCCACCTAGGGAAACCAACCAAACCTGTGCATTTCTGAAAACTAGAGACCCAGGGGAATCCAAGATGGGGTGACTTGTGTGGCTCGGACCAGGTTCTGTTACCCAGAATCCTTTGCAAACCTCAAAATTTGGCTAAAAAAACACGTTTCTCACATTTCTGTGGCAGAAAGTTCTGGAATCTGAGAGGAGCCACAAATTTACTTCCACCCAGCGTTCCCCCACGTCTCTCGATAAAAATTATACCTCACTTGTGTGGGTAGGACTAGCGCCCGCGACAGGAAACGCCCCAAAGCGCAACGTGGACACATCCAAATTTTTGAAGGAAAACAGAGGTGTTTTTTGCAAAGTGCCTACCTGTAGATTTTGGCCTGTAGCTCAGCCGCCACCTAGGGAAACCTACCAAACCTGTGCATTTCTGAAAACTAAAGACCTAGGGGAATCCAAGATGGGGTGACTTGTGTGGCTCGGACCAGGTTCTGTTACCCAGAATCCTTTGCAAACCTCAAAATTTGGCTAAAAAAACACATGTTCCTCACATTTCTGTGGCAGAAAGTTCTGCAATCTGAGGGGAGCCACGAATTTCCTTCCACCCAGCGTTCCCCCACGTCTCCCGATAAAAATGATACCTCACTTGTGTGGGTAGGCCTAGCGCCCGCGACAGGAAACGCCACAAAGCGCAACGTGGACACATCCAAATTTTTGAAGGAAAACAGAGGTGTTTTTTCCAAAGTGCCTACCTGTAGATTTTGGCCTGTAGCTCAGCCGCCACCTAGGGAAACCTACCAAACCTATGCATTTCAGAAAACTAGAGACCTAGGGGACTCCAAGATGGGGTGACTTGTGTGGCTCGGACCAGGTTCTGTTACCCAGAATCCTTTGCAACCCTCAAAATTTGGCTAAAAAAACACATGTTCCTCACATTTCTGTGGCAGAAAGTTCTGGAATCTGAGAGGAGCCACAAATTTCCTTCCACCCAGCGTTCCCCCATGTCTCCCGATAAAAATGATACCTCACTTGTGTGTGTAGGCCTAGTGCCCGCGACAGGAAATGCCGCAAAGAGCAACGTGGACACATCCAAATTTTTGAAAGAAAACAGAGGTGTTTTTTGCAAAGTGCCTACCTGTAGATTTTGGCCTGTAGATCAGCCGCCACGTAGGGAAACCTACCAAACCTGTGCATTTCTGAAAACTAGAGACCTAGGGGAATCCAAGATGGGGTGACTTGTGTTGCTCGGACCAGGTTCTGTTACCCAAAATCCTTTGCAACCCTCAAAATTTGGCTAAAAAAACACATGTTCCTCACATTTCTGTGGCAGAAAGTTCTGGAATCTGAGAGGAGCCACAAATTTCCTTCCACCCAGCGTTCCCCCATGTCTCCCGATAAAAATGATACCTCACTTGTGTGTGTAGGCCTAGTGCCCGCGACAGGAAATGCCGCAAAGAGCAACGTGGACACATCCAAATTTTTGAAAGAAAACAGAGGCGTTTTTTGCAAAGTGCCTACCTGTAGATTTTGGCCTGTAGCTCAGCCGCCACCTAGGGAAACCTACCAAACCTGTGCATTTCTGAAAACTAGAGACCTAGGGGAATCCAAGATGGGGTGACTTGTGTGGCTCGGACCAGGTTCTGTTACCCAGAATTCTTTGCAAACCTTAAAATTTGCTTAAAAAAACACATGTTCCTCACATTTCTGTGGCAGAAAGTTCTGGAATCTGAGAGGAGCCACAAATTTCCTTCCACCCAGCGTTCCCCCACGTCTCCCGATAAAAATGATACCTCACTTGTGTGGGTAGGCCTAGCGCCCGCGACAGGAAACGCCCCAAAGCGCAACATGGACACATCCAAATTTTTGAAGGAAAACAGAGGTGTTTTTTACAAAGTGCCTACCTGTAGATTTTGGCCTGTAGCTCAGCCGCCACCTAGGGAAACCTATCAAACCTGTGCATTTCTGAAAACTAGAGACCTAGGGGATTCCAAGATGGGGTGACTTGTGTGGCTCGGACCAGGTTCTGTTACCCAGAATCCTTTGCAAACCTCGAAATTTGGCTAATAAAACACATGTTCCTCACATTTCTGTGGCAGAAGGTTCTGGAATCTGAGGGGAGCCACGAATTTCCTTCCACCCAGCGTTCCCCCACGTCTCCTGATAAAAATGATACCTCACTTGTGTGGGTAGGCCTAGCGCCCGCGACAGGAAACGCCCCAAAGCGCAACGTGGACACATCCAAATTTTTGAAGGAAAACAGAGGTGTTTTTTGCAAAGTGCCTACCTCTAGATTTTGGCCTGTAGCTCAGCCGCCACCTAGGGAAACCTACCAAACCTGTGCATTTCTGAAAACTAGAGACCTAGGGGAATCCAATATGGGGTGACTTGTGTGTCTCGGACCAGGTTCTGTTACCCAGAATCCTTTGCAAACCTCAAAATTTGGCTAAAAAAACACACATTCCTCACATTTCTGTGGCAGAAAGTTCTGCAATCTGACAGGAGCCACAAATTTCCTTCCACCCAGCGTTCCCCCACGTCTCCCGATAAAAATGATACCTCAATTGTGTGGGTAGGCCTAGCACCCGCGACAGGAAACGCCTCAAAGCGCAACGTGGACACATCCCAATTTTTGAAGGAAAACAGAGGTGTTTTTTGCAAAGTGCCTACCTGTAGATTTTGGCCTGTAGCTCAGCCGCCACCTAGGGAAACCAACCAAACCTGTGCATTTCTGAAAACTAGAGACCCAGGGGAATCCAAGATGGGGTGACTTGTGTGGCTCGGACCAGGTTCTGTTACCCAGAATCCTTTGCAAACCTCAAAATTTGGCTAAAAAAACACGTTTCTCACATTTCTGTGGCAGAAAGTTCTGGAATCTGAGAGGAGCCACAAATTTCCTTCCACCCAGCGTTCCCCCACGTCTCTCGATAAAAATTATACCTCACTTGTGTGGGTAGGACTAGCGCCCGCGACAGGAAACGCCCCAAAGCGCAACGTGGACACATCCAAATTTTTGAAGGAAAACAGAGGTGTTTTTTGCAAAGTGCCTACCTGTAGATTTTGGCCTGTAGCTCAGCCGCCACCTAGGGAAACCTACCAAACCTGTGCATTTCTGAAAACTAAAGACCTAGGGGAATCCAAGATGGGGTGACTTGTGTGGCTCGGACCAGGTTCTGTTACCCAGAATCCTTTGCAAACCTCAAAATTTGGCTAAAAAAACACATGTTCCTCACATTTCTGTGGCAGAAAGTTCTGCAATCTGAGGGGAGCCACGAATTTCCTTCCACCCAGCGTTCCCCCACGTCTCCCGATAAAAATGATACCTCACTTGTGTGGGTAGGCCTAGCGCCCGCGACAGGAAACGCCACAAAGCGCAACGTGGACACATCCAAATTTTTGAAGGAAAACAGAGGTGTTTTTTCCAAAGTGCCTACCTGTAGATTTTGGCCTGTAGCTCAGCCGCCACCTAGGGAAACCTACCAAACCTATGCATTTCAGAAAACTAGAGACCTAGGGGACTCCAAGATGGGGTGACTTGTGTGGCTCGGACCAGGTTCTGTTACCCAGAATCCTTTGCAAACCTCAAAATTTGGCTAAAAAAACACATGTTCCTCACATTTCTGTGGCAGAAAGTTCTGCAATCTGAGGGGAGCCACGAATTTCCTTCCACCCAGCATTCCCCCACGTCTCCCGATAAAAATGATACCTCACTTGTGTGGGTAGGCCTAGTGCCCGCGACAGGAAACGCCCCAAAGCGCAACGTGGACACATCCAAATTTTTGAAGGAAAACAGAGGTGTTTTTTCCAAAGTGCCTACCTGTAGATTTTGGCCTGTAGCTTAGCCGCCACCTAGGGAAACCTACCAAACCTGTGCATTTCTGAAAACTAAAGACCTAGGGGAATCCAAGATGGGTTGACTTGTATGGCTCGGACCAGGTTCTGTTAACCAGAATCCTTTGCAAACCTCAAAATTTGGCTAAAAAAACACATGTTTCTCACATTTCTGTGGCAGAAAGTTCTGCAATCTGAGGGGAGCCACGAATTTCCTTCCACCCAGGGTTCCCCCACGTCTCCCGATAAAAATGATACCTCACTTGTGTGGGTAGGCCTAGCGCCCGCGACAGGAAACGCCCCAAAGCGCAACGTGGACACATCCAAATTTTTGAAGGAAAACAGAGGTGTTTTTTCTAAAGTGCCTACCTGTAGATTTTGGCCTATAGCTCAGCCGCCACCTAGGGAAACCTACCAAACCTATGCATTTCAGAAAACTAGAGACCTAGGGGACTCCAAGATGGGGTGACTTGTGTGGCTCGGACCAGGTTCTGTTACCCAGAATCCTTTGCAAACCTCAAAATTTGGCTAAAAAAACACATGTTCCTCACATTTCTGTGGCAGAAAGTTCTGCAATCTGAGGGGAGCCACGAATTTCCTTCCACCCAGCGTTCCCCTACGTCTCCTGATAAAAATGATACCTCACTTGTGTGGGTAGGCCTAGCGCCCGCGACAGGAAACGCCCCAAAGCGCAACGTGGACACATCCAAATTTTTGAAGGAAAACAGAGGTGTTTTTTGCAAAGTGCCTACCTGTAGATTTTGGCCTGTAGCTCAGCCGCCACCTGGGGAAACCAACCAAACCTGTGCATTTCTGAAAACTAGAGACCTAGGGGAATCCAAGATGGGTTGACTTGTGTGGCTCGGACCAGGTTCTGCTACCCAGAATCCTTTGCAAACCTCAAAATTGGACTAAAAAAACACATGTTCCTCACATTTCTGTGGCAGAAAGTTCTGGAATCTGAGAGGAGCCACAAATTTCCTTCCACCCAGCGTTCCCCCACGTCTCCCGATAAAAATGATACCTCACTTGTGTGGGTAGGCCTAGCGCCCGCGACAGGAAACGCCCCAAAGCGCAACGTGGACTCATCCAAATTTTTGAAGGAAAACAGAGGTGTTTTTTGCAAAGTGCCTACCTGTAGATTTTGGCCTGTAGCTCAGCCGCCACCTAGGGAAACCTACCAAACCTGTGCATTTCTGAAAACTAGAGACCTAGGGGAATCCAAGATGGGGTGACTTGTGTGGCTCGGACCAGGTTCTGTTACCCAGAATCCTTTGCAAACCGCAAAATTTGGCTAAAAAAACACATGTTCCTCACATTTCTGTGGCAGAAAGTTCTGGAATCTGAGAGGAGCCACAAATTTCCTTCCACCCAGCGTTCCCCCACATCTCCCGATAAAAATGATACCTCACTTGTGTGGGTAGGCCTAGCGCCCGCGACAGGAAACGCCCCAAAGAGCAACGTGGACTCATCCAAATTTTTGAAGGAAAACAGAGGCGTTTTTTGCAAAGTGCCTACCTGTAGATTTTGGCCTGTAATTCAGCCGTCACCTAGGGATACCTACCAAACCTGTGCATTTCTGAAAACTAGAGACCTAGGGGAATCCAAGATGGGGTGACTTGTGTGGCTCGGACCAGGTTCTGTTACCCAGAATCCTTTGCAAACCTCAAAATTTGGCTAAAAAAACACATGTTCCTCACATTTCTGTGGCAGAAAGTTCTGGAATCTGAGAGGAGCCACAAATTTCCTTCCACCCAGCGTTCCCCCACGTCTCCCGATAAAAATGATACCTCACTTGTGTGGGTAGGCCTAGCGCCCGCGACAGGAAACGCCCCAAAGCGCAACGTGGACACATCCAAATTTTTGAAGGAAAACAGAGGTGTTTTTTGCAAAGTGCCTACCTGTAGATTTTGGCCTGTAGCTCAGCCGCCACCTAGGGAAACCTACCAAACCTGTGCATTTCTGAAAACTAGAGACCTAGGGGAGTCCAAGATGGGTTGACTTGTGTGGCTCGAACCAGGTTCTGCTACCCAGAATCCTTTGCAAACCTCAAAATTGGGCTAAAAAAACACATGTTCCTCACATTTCTGTGGCAGAAAGTTCTGGAATCTGAGAGGAGCCACAAATTTCCTTCCACCCAGCGTTCCCCCACATCTCCCGATAAAAATGATACCTCACTTGTGTGGGTAGGCCTAGCACCCCGCGACAGGAAACGCCCCAAAGCGCAACGTGGACACATCCAAATTTTTGAAGGAAAACAGAGGTGTTTTTTGCAAAGTGCCTACCTGTAGATTTTGGCCTGTAGCTCAGCCGCCACCTGGTGAAACCTACCAAACCTGTGCATTTCTGAAAACTAGAGACCTAGGGGAATCCAAGATAGGTTGACTTGTGTGGCTCTGACCAGGTTCTGCTACCCAGAATCCTTTGCAAACCTCAAAATTGGGCTAAAAAAACACATGTTCCTCACATGTCTGTGGCAGAAAGTTCTGGAATCTGAGAGGAGCCACAAATTTCCTTCCACCCAGCGTTCCCCCACATCTCCCGATAAAAATGATACCTCACTTGTGTGGGTAGGCCTAGCACCCCGCGACAGGAAACGCCCCAAAGCGCAACGTGGACACATCCAAATTTTTGAAGGAAAACAGAGGTGTTTTTTGCAAAGTGCCTACCTGTAGATTTTGGCCTGTAGCTCAGCCGCCACCTAGGGAAACCTACCAAACCTGTGCATTTCTGAAAACTAGAGACCTAGCGGAATCCAAGATGGGGTGACTTGTGTGGCTCGGACCAGGTTCTGTTACGAAGAATCCTTTGCAAACCTCAAAATTTGGCTAAAAAAACACATGTTCCTCACATTTCTGTGGCAGAAAGTTCTGGAATCTGAGAGGAGCCACGAATGTCCTTCCATTCAGCGTTCCCCCACATCTCCCGATAAAAATGATACCTCACTTGTGTGGGTAGGCCTAGCGCCCGCGACAGGAAATGCCCCAAAGCGCAACGTGGACTCATCCAAATTTTTTAAGGAAAACAGAGGTGTTTTTTGCAAAGTGCCTACCTGTAGATTTTGGCCTGTAGCTCAGCCGCCACCTAGGGACACCTACCAAACCTGTGCATTTCGGAAAACTAGAGACCTAGGGGAATCCAAGATGGTGTGACTTGTGTGGCTCGGACCAGGTTCTGTTACCCAGAATCCTTTGCAAACCTAAAAATTTGGCTAAAAAAACACATGTTCCTCACATTTCTGTGGCAGAAAGTTCTGGAATCTGAGAGGAGCCACAAATTTCCTTCCACCCAGCGTTCCCCCACGTCTCCCGATAAAAATGATACCTCACTTGTGTGGGTAGGCTTAGCGCCCGCGACAGGAAACTCCCCAAAGCGCAACGTAGACACATCCAAATTTTTGAAGGAAAACAGAGGTATTTTTTGCAAAGTGCCTACCTGCAGATTTTGGCCTGTAGCTCAGCCGCCACCTAGGGAAACCTACCAAACCTGTGCATTTCTGAAAACTAGAGACCTAGGGGACTCCAAGATGGGGTGACTTGTGTGGCTCGGACCAGGTTCTATTACCCAGAATCCTTTGCAAACCTCAAAATTTGCCAAAAAAAACACATGTTTCTCACATTTCTGTGGCAGAAAGTTCTGGAATCTGAGAGGAGCCACAAATTTCCTTCCACCCAGCGTTCCCCCACGTATCCCGATAAAAATGATACCTCACTTGTGTGGGTAGGCCTAGCGCCCGCGACAGGAAACGCCCCAAAGCGCAACGTGGACTCATCCAAATTTTTGAAGGAAAACAGAGGTGTTTTTTGCAAAGTGCCTACCTGTAGATTTTGGCCTGTAGCTCAGCCGCCACCTAGGGAAACCTACCAAACCTGTGCATTTCTGAAAACTAGAGACCTAGGGGAATCCAAGATGGGGTGACTTGTGTGGCTCGGACCAGGTTCTGTTACCCAGAATCCTTTGCAAACCTCAAAATTTGGCTAAAAAAACACATGTTCCTCACATTTCTGTGGCAGAAAGTTCTGGAATCTGAGAGGAGCCACAAATTTCCTTCCACCCAGCGTTCCCTCACGTCTCCCGATAAAAATTATACCTCACTTGTGTGGGTAGGCCTAGCGCCCGCGACAGGAAACGCCCCAAAGCGCAACGTGGACACATCCAAATTTTTGAAGGAAAACAGAGGTGTTTTTTGCAAAGTGCCTACCTGTAGATTTTGGCCTGTAGCTCAGCCGCCACCTGGGGAAACCTACCAAACCTGTGCATTTCTGAAAACTAGAGACCTAGGGGAGTCCAAGATGGGTTGACTTGTGTGGCTCGGACCAGGTTCTGCTACCCAGAATCCTTTGCAAACCTCAAAATTGGGCTAAAAAAACACATGTTCCTCACATTTCTGTGGCAGAAAGTTCTGGAATCTGAGAGGAGCCACAAATTTCCTTCCACCCAGCGTTCCCCCACATCTCCCGATAAAAATGATACCTCACTTGTGTGGGTAGGCCTAGCACCCCGCGACAGGAAACGCCCCAAAGCGCAACGTGGACACATCCAAATTTTTGAAGGAAAACAGAGGTGTTTTTTGCAAAGTGCCTACCTGTAGATTTTGGCCTGTAGCTCAGCCGCCACCTGGGGAAACCTACCAAACCTGTGCATTTCTGAAAACTAGAGACCTAGGGGAATCCAAGATGGGTTGACTTGTGTGGCTCGGACCAGGTTCTGCTACCCAGAATCCTTTGCAAACCTCAAAATTGGGCTAAAAAAACACATGTTCCTCACATTTCTGTGGCAGAAAGTTCTGGAATCTGAGAGGAGCCACAAATTTCCTTCCACCCAGCGTTCCCCCACATCTCCCGATAAAAATGATACCTCACTTGTGTGGGTAGGCCTAGCACCCCGCGACAGGAAACGCCCCAAAGCGCAACGTGGACACATCCAAATTTTTGAAGGAAAACAGAGGTGTTTTTTGCAAAGTGCCTACCTGTAGATTTTGGCCTGTAGCTCAGCCGCCACCTAGGGAAACCTACCAAACCTGTGCATTTCTGAAAACTAGAGACCTAGCGGAATCCAAGATGGGGTGACTTGTGTGGCTCGGACCAGGTTCTGTTACGAAGAATCCTTTGCAAACCTCAAAATTTGGCTAAAAAAACACATGTTCCTCACATTTCTGTGGCAGAAAGTTCTGGAATCTGAGAGGAGCCACAAATGTCCTTCCATTCAGCGTTCCCCCACATCTCCCGATAAAAATTATACCTCACTTGTGTGGGTAGGCCTAGCGCCCGCGACAGGAAACGCCCCAAAGCGCAACGTGGACTCATCCAAATTTTTGAAGGAAAACAGAGGTGTTTTTTGCAAAGTGCCTACCTGTAGATTTTGGCCTGTAGCTCAGCCGCCACCTAGGGACACCTACCAAACCTGTGCATTTCGGAAAACTAGAGACCTAGGGGAATCCAAGATGGTGTGACTTGTGTGGCTCGGACCAGGTTCTGTTACCCAGAATCCTTTGCAAACCTAAAAATTTGGCTAAAAAAACACATGTTCCTCACATTTCTGTGGCAGAAAGTTCTGGAATCTGAGAGGAGCCACAAATTTCCTTCCACCCAGCGTTCCCCCACGTCTCCCGATAAAAATGATACCTCACTTGTGTGGGTAGGCTTAGCGCCCGCGACAGGAAACTCCCCAAAGCGCAACGTAGACACATCCAAATTTTTGAAGGAAAACAGAGGTATTTTTTGCAAAGTGCCTACCTGCAGATTTTGGCCTGTAGCTCAGCCGCCACCTAGGGAAACCTACCAAACCTGTGCATTTCTGAAAACTAGAGACGTAGGGGACTCCAAGATGGGGTGACTTGTGTGGCTCGGACCAGGTTCTATTACCCAGAATCCTTTGCAAACCTCAAAATTTGCCAAAAAAAACACATGTTTCTCACATTTCTGTGGCAGAAAGTTCTGGAATCTGAGAGGAGCCACAAATTTCCTTCCACCCAGCGTTCCCCCACGTCTCCCGATAAAAATGATACCTCACTTGTGTGGGTAGGCCTAGCGCCCGCGACAGGAAACGCCCCAAAGCGCAACGTGGACTCATCCAAATTTTTGAAGGAAAACAGAGGTGTTTTTTGCAAAGTTCCTACCTGTAGATTTTGGCCTGTAGCTCAGCCGCCACCTAGGGAAACCTACCAAACCTGTGCATTTCTGAAAACTAGAGACCTAGGGGAATCCAAGATGGGGTGACTTGTGTGGCTCGGACCAGTTTCTGTTACCCAGAATCCTTTGCAAACCTCAAAATTGGGCTAAAAAAACACATGTTCCTCACATTTCTGTGGCAGAAAGTTCTGGAATCTGAGAGGAGCCACAAATTTCCTTCCACCCAGCGTTCCCCCACATCTCCCGATAAAAATGATACCTCACTTGTGTGGGTAGGCCTAGCACCCCGCGACAGGAAACGCCCCAAAGCGCAACGTGGACACATCCAAATTTTTGAAGGAAAACAGAGGTGTTTTTTGCAAAGTGCCTACCTGTAGATTTTGGCCTGTAGCTCAGCCGCCACCTGGGGAAACCTACCAAACCTGTGCATTTCTGAAAACTAGAGACCTAGGGGAATCCAAGATGGGTTGACTTGTGTGGCTCGGACCAGGTTCTGCTACCCAGAATCCTTTGCAAACCTCAAAATTGGGCTAAAAAAACACATGTTCCTCACATTTCTGTGGCAGAAAGTTCTGGAATCTGAGAGGAGCCACAAATTTCCTTCCACCCAGCGTTCCCCCACATCTCCCGATAAAAATGATACCTCACTTGTGTGGGTAGGCCTAGCGCCCGAGACAGGAAACGCCCCAAAGCGCAACGTGGACACATCCAAATTTTTGAAGGAAAACAGTGGTGTTTTTTGCAAAGTGCCTACCTGTAGATTTTGGCCTGTAGCTCAGCCGCCACCTGGGGAAACCTACCAAACCTGTGCATTTCTGAAAACTAGAGACCTAGTGGAATCCAAGATGGGTTGACTTGTGTGGCTCGGACCAGGTTCTGCTACCCAGAATCCTTTGCAAACCTCAAAATTGGGCTAAAAAAACACATGTTCCTCACATTTCTGTGGCAGAAAGTTCTGGAATCTGAGAGGAGCCACAAATTTCCTTCCACCCAGCGTTCCCCCACATCTCCCGATAAAAATGATACCTCACTTGTGTGGGTAGGCCTAGCACCCCGCGACAGGAAACGCCCCAAAGCGCAACGTGGACACATCCAAATTTTTGAAGGAAAACAGAGGTGTTTTTTGCAAAGTGCCTACCTGTAGATTTTGGCCTGTAGCTCAGCCGCCACCTGGGGAAACCTACCAAACCTGTGCATTTCTGAAAACTAGAGACCTAGGGGAATCCAAGATGGGTTGACTTGTGTGGCTCGGACCAGGTTCTGCTACCCAGAATCCTTTGCAAACCTCAAAATTGGGCTAAAAAAACACATGTTCCTCACATTTCTGTGGCAGAAAGTTCTGGAATCTGAGAGGAGCCACAAATTTCCTTCCACCCAGCGTTCCCCCACATCTCCCGATAAAAATGATACCTCACTTGTGTGGGTAGGCCTAGCACCCCGCGACAGGAAACGCCCCAAAGCGCAACGTGGACACATCCAAATTTTTGAAGGAAAACAGAGGTGTTTTTTGCAAAGTGCCTACCTGTAGATTTTGGCCTGTAGCTCAGCCGCCACCTAGGGAAACCTACCAAACCTGTGCATTTCTGAAAACTAGAGACCTAGCGGAATCCAAGATGGGGTGACTTGTGTGGCTCGGACCAGGTTCTGTTACGAAGAATCCTTTGCAAACCTCAAAATTTGGCTAAAAAAACACATGTTCCTCACATTTCTGTGGCAGAAAGTTCTGGAATCTGAGAGTCGCCACAAATGTCCTTCCATTCAGCGTTCCCCCACATCTCCCGATAAAAATGATACCTCACTTGCGTGGGTAGGCCTAGCGCCCGCGACAGGAAACGCCCCAAAGCGCAACGTGGACTCATCCAAATTTTTGAAGGAAACAGAGGTGTTTTTTGCAAAGTGCCTACCTGTAGATTTTGGCCTGTAGCTCAGCCGCCACCTAGGGAAACCTACCAAACCTGTGCATTTCTGAAAACTAGAGACCTAGGGGAATCCAAGATGGTGTGACTTGTGTGGCTCGGACCAGGTTCTGTTACCCAGAATCCTTTGCAAACCTAAACATTTGGCTAAAAAAACACATGTTCCTGACATTTCTGTGGCAGAAAGTTCTGGAATCTGAGAGGAGCCACAAATTTCCTTCCACCCAGCGTTCCCCCACGTCTCCCGATAAAAATGATACCTCACTTGTGTGGGTAGGCCTAGCGCCCGCGACAGGAAACGCCACAAAGCGCAACGTGGACACATCCAAATTTTTGAAGGAAAACAGAGGTGTTTTTTCCAAAGTGCCTACCTGTAGATTTTGGCCTGTAGCTCAGCCGCCACCTAGGGAAACCTACCAAACCTATGCATTTCAGAAAACTAGAGACCTAGGGGACTCCAAGATGGGGTGACTTGTGTGGCTCGGACCAGGTTCTGTTACCCAGAATCCTTTGCAAACCTCAAAATTTGGCTAAAAAAACACATGTTCCTCACATTTCTGTGGCAGAAAGTTCTGCAATCTGAGGGGAGCCACGAATTTCCTTCCACCCAGCATTCCCCCACGTCTCCCGATAAAAATGATACCTCACTTGTGTGGGTAGGCCTAGCGCCCGCGACAGGAAACGCCCCAAAGCGCAACGTGGACACATCCAAATTTTTGAAGGAAAACAGAGGTGTTTTTTCCAAAGTGCCTACCTGTAGATTTTGGCCTGTAGCTTAGCCGCCACCTAGGGAAACCTACCAAACCTGTGCATTTCTGAAAACTAAAGACCTAGGGGAATCCAAGATGGGTTGACTTGTATGGCTCGGACCAGGTTCTGTTAACCAGAATCCTTTGCAAACCTCAAAATTTGGCTAAAAAAACACATGTTTCTCACATTTCTGTGGCAGAAAGTTCTGGAATCTGAGAGGAGCCACAAATTTCCTTCCACCCAGCGTTCCCCCACGTCTCTCGATAAAAATGATACCTCACTTGTGTGGGTAGGCCTAGCGCCCGCGACAGGAAACGCCCCAAAGCACAACGTGGACACATCCAAATTTTTGAAGGAAAACAGAGGTGTTTTTTGCAAAGTGCCTACCTGTAGATTTTGGCCTGTAGCTCAGCCGCCACCTGGGGAAACCTACCAAACCTGTGCATTTCTGAAAACTAGAGACCTAGGGGAATCCAAGATGGGGTGACTTGTGTGGCTCGGACCAGGTTCTGTTACCCAGAATCCTTTGCAAACCTCAAAATTTGGATAAAAAAACACATGTTCCTCACATTTCTGTGGCAGAAAGTTCTGCAATCTGAGGGGAGCCACGAATTTCCTTCCACCCAGCGTTCCCCCACGTCTCCCGATAAAAATGATACCTCACTTGTGTGGGTAGGCCTAGCGCCCGCGACAGGAAACGCCCCAAAGCGCAACGTGGACACATCCAAATTTTTGAAGGAAAACAGAGGTGTTTTTTGCAAAGTGCCTACCTGTAGATTTTGGCCTGTAGCTCAGCCGCCACCTGGGGAAACCTACCAAACCTGTGCATTTCTGAAAACTAGAGACCTAGGGGAATCCAAGATGGGTTGACTTGTGTGGCTCGGACCAGGTTCTGCTACCCAGAATCCTTTGCAAACCTCAAAATTGGGCTAAAAAAACACATGTTCCTCACATTTCTGTGGCAGAAAGTTCTGGAATCTGAGAGGAGCCACAAATTTCCTTCCACCCAGCGTTCCCCCACATCTCCCGATAAAAATGATACCTCACTTGTGTGGGTAGGCCTAGCGCCCGAGACAGGAAACGCCCCAAAGCGCAACGTGGACACATCCAAATTTTTGAAGGAAAACAGTGGTGTTTTTTGCAAAGTGCCTACCTGTAGATTTTGGCCTGTAGCTCAGCCGCCACCTGGGGAAACCTACCAAACCTGTGCATTTCTGAAAACTAGAGACCTAGTGGAATCCAAGATGGGTTGACTTGTGTGGCTCGGACCAGGTTCTGCTACCCAGAATCCTTTGCAAACCTCAAAATTGGGCTAAAAAAACACATGTTCCTCACATTTCTGTGGCAGAAAGTTCTGGAATCTGAGAGGAGCCACAAATTTCCTTCCACCCAGCGTTCCCCCACATCTCCCGATAAAAATGATACCTCACTTGTGTGGGTAGGCCTAGCACCCCGCGACAGGAAACGCCCCAAAGCGCAACGTGGACACATCCAAATTTTTGAAGGAAAACAGAGGTGTTTTTTGCAAAGTGCCTACCTGTAGATTTTGGCCTGTAGCTCAGCCGCCACCTGGGGAAACCTACCAAACCTGTGCATTTCTGAAAACTAGAGACCTAGGGGAATCCAAGATGGGTTGACTTGTGTGGCTCGGACCAGGTTCTGCTACCCAGAATCCTTTGCAAACCTCAAAATTGGGCTAAAAAAACACATGTTCCTCACATTTCTGTGGCAGAAAGTTCTGGAATCTGAGAGGAGCCACAAATTTCCTTCCACCCAGCGTTCCCCCACATCTCCCGATAAAAATGATACCTCACTTGTGTGGGTAGGCCTAGCACCCCGCGACAGGAAACGCCCCAAAGCGCAACGTGGACACATCCAAATTTTTGAAGGAAAACAGAGGTGTTTTTTGCAAAGTGCCTACCTGTAGATTTTGGCCTGTAGCTCAGCCGCCACCTAGGGAAACCTACCAAACCTGTGCATTTCTGAAAACTAGAGACCTAGCGGAATCCAAGATGGGGTGACTTGTGTGGCTCGGACCAGGTTCTGTTACGAAGAATCCTTTGCAAACCTCAAAATTTGGCTAAAAAAACACATGTTCCTCACATTTCTGTGGCAGAAAGTTCTGGAATCTGAGAGTCGCCACAAATGTCCTTCCATTCAGCGTTCCCCCACATCTCCCGATAAAAATGATACCTCACTTGCGTGGGTAGGCCTAGCGCCCGCGACAGGAAACGCCCCAAAGCGCAACGTGGACTCATCCAAATTTTTGAAGGAAACAGAGGTGTTTTTTGCAAAGTGCCTACCTGTAGATTTTGGCCTGTAGCTCAGCCGCCACCTAGGGAAACCTACCAAACCTGTGCATTTCTGAAAACTAGAGACCTAGGGGAATCCAAGATGGTGTGACTTGTGTGGCTCGGACCAGGTTCTGTTACCCAGAATCCTTTGCAAACCTAAACATTTGGCTAAAAAAACACATGTTCCTGACATTTCTGTGGCAGAAAGTTCTGGAATCTGAGAGGAGCCACAAATTTCCTTCCACCCAGCGTTCCCCCACGTCTCCCGATAAAAATGATACCTCACTTGTGTGGGTAGGCCTAGCGCCCGCGACAGGAAACGCCACAAAGCGCAACGTGGACACATCCAAATTTTTGAAGGAAAACAGAGGTGTTTTTTCCAAAGTGCCTACCTGTAGATTTTGGCCTGTAGCTCAGCCGCCACCTAGGGAAACCTACCAAACCTATGCATTTCAGAAAACTAGAGACCTAGGGGACTCCAAGATGGGGTGACTTGTGTGGCTCGGACCAGGTTCTGTTACCCAGAATCCTTTGCAAACCTCAAAATTTGGCTAAAAAAACACATGTTCCTCACATTTCTGTGGCAGAAAGTTCTGCAATCTGAGGGGAGCCACGAATTTCCTTCCACCCAGCATTCCCCCACGTCTCCCGATAAAAATGATACCTCACTTGTGTGGGTAGGCCTAGCGCCCGCGACAGGAAACGCCCCAAAGCGCAACGTGGACACATCCAAATTTTTGAAGGAAAACAGAGGTGTTTTTTCCAAAGTGCCTACCTGTAGATTTTGGCCTGTAGCTTAGCCGCCACCTAGGGAAACCTACCAAACCTGTGCATTTCTGAAAACTAAAGACCTAGGGGAATCCAAGATGGGTTGACTTGTATGGCTCGGACCAGGTTCTGTTAACCAGAATCCTTTGCAAACCTCAAAATTTGGCTAAAAAAACACATGTTTCTCACATTTCTGTGGCAGAAAGTTCTGGAATCTGAGAGGAGCCACAAATTTCCTTCCACCCAGCGTTCCCCCACGTCTCTCGATAAAAATGATACCTCACTTGTGTGGGTAGGCCTAGCGCCCGCGACAGGAAACGCCCCAAAGCACAACGTGGACACATCCAAATTTTTGAAGGAAAACAGAGGTGTTTTTTGCAAAGTGCCTACCTGTAGATTTTGGCCTGTAGCTCAGCCGCCACCTGGGGAAACCTACCAAACCTGTGCATTTCTGAAAACTAGAGACCTAGGGGAATCCAAGATGGGGTGACTTGTGTGGCTCGGACCAGGTTCTGTTACCCAGAATCCTTTGCAAACCTCAAAATTTGGATAAAAAAACACATGTTCCTCACATTTCTGTGGCAGAAAGTTCTGCAATCTGAGGGGAGCCACGAATTTCCTTCCACCCAGCGTTCCCCCACGTCTCCCGATAAAAATGATACCTCACTTGTGTGGGTAGGCCTAGCGCCCGCGACAGGAAACGCCCCAAAGCGCAACGTGGACACATCCAAATTTTTGAAGGAAAACAGAGGTGTTTTTTGCAAAGTGCCTACCTGTAGATTTTGGCCTGTAGCTCAGCCGCCACCTGGGGAAACCTACCAAACCTGTGCATTTCTGAAAACTAGAGACCTAGGGGAATCCAAGATGGGTTGACTTGTGTGGCTCGGACCAGGTTCTGCTACCCAGAATCCTTTGCAAACCTCAAAATTGGGCTAAAAAAACACATGTTCCTCACATTTCTGTGGCAGAAAGTTCTGGAATCTGAGAGGAGCCACAAATTTCCTTCCACCCAGCGTTCCCCCACATCTCCCGATAAAAATGATACCTCACTTGTGTGGGTAGGCCTAGCGCCCGAGACAGGAAACGCCCCAAAGCGCAACGTGGACACATCCAAATTTTTGAAGGAAAACAGTGGTGTTTTTTGCAAAGTGCCTACCTGTAGATTTTGGCCTGTAGCTCAGCCGCCACCTGGGGAAACCTACCAAACCTGTGCATTTCTGAAAACTAGAGACCTAGTGGAATCCAAGATGGGTTGACTTGTGTGGCTCGGACCAGGTTCTGCTACCCAGAATCCTTTGCAAACCTCAAAATTGGGCTAAAAAAACACATGTTCCTCACATTTCTGTGGCAGAAAGTTCTGGAATCTGAGAGGAGCCACAAATTTCCTTCCACCCAGCGTTCCCCCACATCTCCCGATAAAAATGATACCTCACTTGTGTGGGTAGGCCTAGCACCCCGCGACAGGAAACGCCCCAAAGCGCAACGTGGACACATCCAAATTTTTGAAGGAAAACAGAGGTGTTTTTTGCAAAGTGCCTACCTGTAGATTTTGGCCTGTAGCTCAGCCGCCACCTGGGGAAACCTACCAAACCTGTGCATTTCTGAAAACTAGAGACCTAGGGGAATCCAAGATGGGTTGACTTGTGTGGCTCGGACCAGGTTCTGCTACCCAGAATCCTTTGCAAACCTCAAAATTGGGCTAAAAAAACACATGTTCCTCACATTTCTGTGGCAGAAAGTTCTGGAATCTGAGAGGAGCCACAAATTTCCTTCCACCCAGCGTTCCCCCACATCTCCCGATAAAAATGATACCTCACTTGTGTGGGTAGGCCTAGCACCCCGCGACAGGAAACGCCCCAAAGCGCAACGTGGACACATCCAAATTTTTGAAGGAAAACAGAGGTGTTTTTTGCAAAGTGCCTACCTGTAGATTTTGGCCTGTAGCTCAGCCGCCACCTAGGGAAACCTACCAAACCTGTGCATTTCTGAAAACTAGAGACCTAGCGGAATCCAAGATGGGGTGACTTGTGTGGCTCGGACCAGGTTCTGTTACGAAGAATCCTTTGCAAACCTCAAAATTTGGCTAAAAAAACACATGTTCCTCACATTTCTGTGGCAGAAAGTTCTGGAATCTGAGAGTCGCCACAAATGTCCTTCCATTCAGCGTTCCCCCACATCTCCCGATAAAAATGATACCTCACTTGCGTGGGTAGGCCTAGCGCCCGCGACAGGAAACGCCCCAAAGCGCAACGTGGACTCATCCAAATTTTTGAAGGAAACAGAGGTGTTTTTTGCAAAGTGCCTACCTGTAGATTTTGGCCTGTAGCTCAGCCGCCACCTAGGGAAACCTACCAAACCTGTGCATTTCTGAAAACTAGAGACCTAGGGGAATCCAAGATGGTGTGACTTGTGTGGCTCGGACCAGGTTCTGTTACCCAGAATCCTTTGCAAACCTAAACATTTGGCTAAAAAAACACATGTTCCTGACATTTCTGTGGCAGAAAGTTCTGGAATCTGAGAGGAGCCACAAATTTCCTTCCACCCAGCGTTCCCCCACGTCTCCCGATAAAAATGATACCTCACTTGTGTGGGTAGGCCTAGCGCCCGCGACAGGAAACGCCACAAAGCGCAACGTGGACACATCCAAATTTTTGAAGGAAAACAGAGGTGTTTTTTCCAAAGTGCCTACCTGTAGATTTTGGCCTGTAGCTCAGCCGCCACCTAGGGAAACCTACCAAACCTATGCATTTCAGAAAACTAGAGACCTAGGGGACTCCAAGATGGGGTGACTTGTGTGGCTCGGACCAGGTTCTGTTACCCAGAATCCTTTGCAAACCTCAAAATTTGGCTAAAAAAACACATGTTCCTCACATTTCTGTGGCAGAAAGTTCTGCAATCTGAGGGGAGCCACGAATTTCCTTCCACCCAGCATTCCCCCACGTCTCCCGATAAAAATGATACCTCACTTGTGTGGGTAGGCCTAGCGCCCGCGACAGGAAACGCCCCAAAGCGCAACGTGGACACATCCAAATTTTTGAAGGAAAACAGAGGTGTTTTTTCCAAAGTGCCTACCTGTAGATTTTGGCCTGTAGCTTAGCCGCCACCTAGGGAAACCTACCAAACCTGTGCATTTCTGAAAACTAAAGACCTAGGGGAATCCAAGATGGGTTGACTTGTATGGCTCGGACCAGGTTCTGTTAACCAGAATCCTTTGCAAACCTCAAAATTTGGCTAAAAAAACACATGTTTCTCACATTTCTGTGGCAGAAAGTTCTGGAATCTGAGAGGAGCCACAAATTTCCTTCCACCCAGCGTTCCCCCACGTCTCTCGATAAAAATGATACCTCACTTGTGTGGGTAGGCCTAGCGCCCGCGACAGGAAACGCCCCAAAGCACAACGTGGACACATCCAAATTTTTGAAGGAAAACAGAGGTGTTTTTTGCAAAGTGCCTACCTGTAGATTTTGGCCTGTAGCTCAGCCGCCACCTGGGGAAACCTACCAAACCTGTGCATTTCTGAAAACTAGAGACCTAGGGGAATCCAAGATGGGGTGACTTGTGTGGCTCGGACCAGGTTCTGTTACCCAGAATCCTTTGCAAACCTCAAAATTTGGATAAAAAAACACATGTTCCTCACATTTCTGTGGCAGAAAGTTCTGCAATCTGAGGGGAGCCACGAATTTCCTTCCACCCAGCGTTCCCCCACGTCTCCCGATAAAAATGATACCTCACTTGTGTGGGTAGGCCTAGCGCCCGCGACAGGAAACGCCCCAAAGCGCAAAGTGGACACATCCAAATTTTTGAAGGAAAACAGAGGTGTTTTTTCTAAAGTGCCTACCTGTAGATTTTGGCCTATAGCTCAGCCGCCACCTAGGGAAACCTACCAAACCTATGCATTTCAGAAAACTAGAGACCTAGGGGACTCCAAGATGGGGTGACTTGTGTGGCTCGGACCAGGTTCTGTTACCCAGAATCCTTTGCAAACCTCAAAATTTGGCTAAAAAAACACATGTTCCTCACATTTCTGTGGCAGAAAGTTCTGGAATCTGAGAGGAGCCACAAATTTCCTTCCACCCAGCGTTCCCCCACGTCTCCCGATAAAAATGATACCTCACTTGTGTGGGTAGGCCTAGCGCCCGCGACAGGAAACGCCCCAAAGCGCAACGTGGACACATCCAAATTTTTGAAGGAAAACAGAGGTGTTTTTTGCAAAGTGCCTACCTGTAGATTTTGGCCTGTAGCTCAGCCGCCACCTGGGGAAACCAACCAAACCTGTGCATTTCTGAAAACTAGAGACCTAGGGGAATCCAAGATGGGTTGACTTGTGTGGCTCGGACCAGGTTCTGCTACCCAGAATCCTTTGCAAACCTCAAAATTGGACTAAAAAAACACATGTTCCTCACATTTCTGTGGCAGAAAGTTCTGGAATCTGAGAGGAGCCACAAATTTCCTTCCACCCAGCGTTCCCCCACGTCTCCCGATAAAAATGATACCTCACTTGTGTGGGTAGGCCTAGCGCCCGCGACAGGAAACGCCCCAAAGCGTAACGTGGACTCATCCAAATTTTTGAAGGAAAACAGAGGTGTTTTTTGCAAAGTGCCTACCTGTAGATTTTGGCCTGTAGCTCAGCCGCCACCTAGGGAAACCTACCAAACCTGTGCATTTCTGAAAACTAGAGACCTAGGGGAATCCAAGATGTGGTGACTTGTGTGGCTCGGACCAGGTTCTGTTACCCAGAATCCTTTGCAAACCGCAAAATTTGGCAAAAAAAACACATGTTCCTCACATTTCTGTGGCAGAAAGTTCTGGAATCTGAGAGGAGCCACAAATTTCCTTCCACCCAGCGTTCCCCCACATCTCCCGATAAAAATGATACCTCACTTGTGTGGGTAGGCCTAGCGCCCGCGACAGGAAACCCCCCAAAGAGCAACGTGGACTCATCCAAATTTTTGAAGGAAAACAGAGGCGTTTTTTGCAAAGTGCCTACCTGTAGATTTTGGCCTGTAATTCAGCCGTCACCTAGATATACCTACCAAACCTGTGCATTTCTGAAAACTAGAGACCTAGGGGAATCCAAGATGGGGTGACTTGTGTGGCTCGGACCAGGTTCTGTTACCCAGAATCCTTTGCAAACCTCAAAATTTGGCTAAAAAAACACATGTTCCTCACATTTCTGTGGCAGAAAGTTCTGGAATCTGAGAGGAGCCACAAATTTCCTTCCACCCAGCGTTCCCCACGTCTCCCGATAAAAATGATACCTCACTTGTGTGGGTAGGCCTAGCGCCCGCGACAGGAAACGCCCCAAAGCGCAACGTGGACACATCCACATTTTTTAAGGAAAACAGAGGTGTTTTTTGCAAAGTGCCTACCTGTAGATTTTGGCCTGTAGCTCAGCCGCCACCTAAGGAAACCTACCAAACCTGTGCATTTCTGAAAACTAGAGACCTAGGGGAGTCCAAGATGGGTTGACTTGTGTGGCTCGGACCAGGTTCTGCTACCCAGAATCCTTTGCAAACCTCAAAATTGGGCTAAAAAAACACATGTTCCTCACATTTCTGTGGCAGAAAGTTCTGGAATCTGA
The DNA here is from genome assembly GCF_031143425.1 of Pleurodeles waltl. Lineage (NCBI taxonomy): Eukaryota > Metazoa > Chordata > Amphibia > Caudata > Salamandridae > Pleurodeles > Pleurodeles waltl. Next base: position 1,679,944,094 of record NC_090444.1, on the reverse strand, counting down.
GAGGAGCCACAAATTTCCTTCCACCCAGCGTTCCCCCACATCTCCCGATAAAAATGATACCTCACTTGTGTGGTTAGGCCTAGCACCCCGCGACAGGAAACGCCCCAAAGCGCAACGTGGACACATCCAAATTTTTGAAGGAAAACAGAGGTGTTTTTTGCAAAGTGCCTACCTGTAGATTTTGGCCTGTAGCTCAGCCGCCACCTGGTGAAACCTACCAAACCTGTGCATTTCTGAAAACTAGAGACCTAGGGGAATCCAAGATAGGTTGACTTGTGTGGCTCGGACCAGGTTCTGCTACCCAGAATCCTTTGCAAACCTCAAAATTGGGCTAAAAAAACACATGTTCCTCACATGTCTGTGGCAGAAAGTTCTGGAATCTGAGAGGAGCCACAAATTTCCTTCCACCCAGCGTTCCCCCACATCTCCCGATAAAAATGATACCTCACTTGTGTGGGTAGGCCTAGCACCCCGCGACAGGAAACGCCCCAAAGCGCAACGTGGACACATCCAAATTTTTGAAGGAAAACAGAGGTGTTTTTTGCAAAGTGCCTACCTGTAGATTTTGGCCTGTAGCTCAGCCGCCACCTAGGGAAACCTACCAAACCTGTGCATTTCTGAAAACTAGAGACCTAGCGGAATCCAAGATGGGGTGACTTGTGTGGCTCGGACCAGGTTCTGTTACGAAGAATCCTTTGCAAACCTCAAAATTTGGTTAAAAAAACACATGTTCCTCACATTTCTGTGGCAGAAAGTTCTGGAATCTGAGAGGAGCCACGAATGTCCTTCCATTCAGCGTTCCCCCACATCTCCCGATAAAAATGATACCTCACTTGTGTGGGTAGGCCTAGCGCCCGCGACAGGAAATGCCCCAAAGCGCAACGTGGACTCATCCAAATTTTTTAAGGAAAACAGAGGTGTTTTTTGCAAAGTGCCTACCTGTAGATTTTGGCCTGTAGCTCAGCCGCCACCTAGAGACACCTACCAAACCTGTGCATTTCGGAAAACTAGAGACCTAGGGGAATCCAAGATGGTGTGACTTGTGTGGCTCGGACCAGGTTCTGTTACCCAGAATCCTTTGCAAACCTAAAAATTTGGCTAAAAAAACACATGTTCCTCACATTTCTGTGGCAGAAAGTTCTGGAATCTGAGAGGAGCCACAAATTTCCTTCCACCCAGCGTTCCCCCACGTCTCCCGATAAAAATGATACCTCACTTGTGTGGGTAGGCTTAGCGCCCGCGACAGGAAACTCCCCAAAGCGCAACGTAGACACATCCAAATTTTTGAAGGAAAACAGAGGTATTTTTTGCAAAGTGCCTACCTGCAGATTTTGGCCTGTAGCTCAGCCGCCACCTAGGGAAACCTACCAAACCTGTGCATTTCTGAAAACTAGAGACCTAGGGGACTCCAAGATGGGGTGACTTGTGTGGCTCGGACCAGGTTCTATTACCCAGAATCCTTTGCAAACCTCAAAATTTGCCTAAAAAACCACATGTTTCTCACATTTCTGTGGCAGAAAGTTCTGGAATCTGAGAGGAGCCACAAATTTCCTTCCACCCAGCGTTCCCCCACGTCTCCCGATAAAAATGATACCTCACTTGTGTGGGTAGGCCTAGCGCCCGCGACAGGAAACGCCCCAAAGCGCAACGTGGACTCATCCAAATTTTTGAAGGAAAACAGAGGTGTTTTTTGCAAAGTGCCTACCTGTAGATTTTGGCCTGTAGCTCAGCCGCCACCTAGGGAAACCTACCAAACCTGTGCATTTCTGAAAACTAGAGACCTAGGGGAATCCAAGATGGGGTGACTTGTGTGGCTCGGACCAGGTTCTGTTACCCAGAATCCTTTGCAAACCTCAAAATTTGGCTTAAAAAAGACATGTTCCTCTCATTTCTGTGGCAGAAAGTTCTGGAATCTGAGAGGAGCCACAAATTTCCTTCCACCCAGCGTTCCCCCACGTCTCCCGATAAAAATGATACCTCACTTGTGTGAGTAGGCCTAGCGCCCGCGACAGGAAACGCCCGAAAGCGCAACGTGGACACATCCAAATTTTTGAAGGAAAACAGAGGTGTTTTTTGCAAAGTGCCTACCTGTAGATTTTGGCCTGTAGCTCAGCCGCCACCTGGGGAAACCTACCAAACCTGTGCATTTCTGAAAACTAGAGACCTAGGGGAATCCAAGATGGGTTGACTTGTGTGGCTCGGACCAGGTTCTGCTACCCAGAATCCTTTGCAAACCTCAAAATTGGGCTAAAAAAACACATGTTCCTCACATTTCTGTGGCAGAAAGTTCTGGAATCTGAGAGGAGCCACAAATTTCCTTCCACCCAGCGTTCCCCCACATCTCCCGATAAAAATGATACCTCACTTGTGTGGGTAGGCCTAGCACCCCGCGACAGGAAACGCCCCAAAGCGCAACGTGGACACATCCAAATTTTTGAAGGAAAACAGAGGTGTTTTTTGCAAAGTGCCTACCTGTAGATTTTGGCCTGTAGCTCAGCCGCCACCTAGGGAAACCTACCAAACCTGTGCATTTCTGAAAACTAGAGACCTAGCGGAATCCAAGATGGGGTGACTTGTGTGGCTCGGACCAGGTTCTGTTACGAAGAATCCTTTGCAAACCTCAAAATTTGGCTAAAAAAACACATGTTCCTCACATTTCTGTGGCAGAAAGTTCTGGAATCTGAGAGGAGCCACAAATGTCCTTCCATTCAGCGTTCCCCCACATCTCCCGATAAAAATTATACCTCACTTGTGTGGGTAGGCCTAGCGCCCGCGACAAGAAACGCCCCAAAGCGCAACGTGGACTCATCCAAATTTTTGAAGGAAAACAGAGGTGTTTTTTGCAAAGTGCCTACCTGTAGATTTTGGCCTGTAGCTCAGCCGCCACCTAGGGACACCTACCAAACCTGTGCATTTCGGAAAACTAGAGACCTAGGGGAATCCAAGATGGTGTGACTTGTGTGGCTCGGACCAGGTTCTGTTACCCAGAATCCTTTGCAAACCTAAAAATTTGGCTAAAAAAACACATGTTCCTCACATTTCTGTGGCAGAAAGTTCTGGAATCTGAGAGGAGCCACAAATTTCCTTCCACCCAGCGTTCCCCCACGTCTCCCGATAAAAATGATACCTCACTTGTGTGGGTAGGCTTAGCGCCCGCGACAGGAAACTCCCCAAAGCGCAACGTAGACACATCCAAATTTTTGAAGGAAAACAGAGGTATTTTTTGCAAAGTGCCTACCTGCAGATTTTGGCCTGTAGCTCAGCCGCCACCTAGGGAAACCTACCAAACCTGTGCATTTCTGAAAACTAGAGACCTAGGGGACTCCAAGATGGGGTGACTTGTGTGGCTCGGACCAGGTTCTATTACCCAGAATCCTTTGCAAACCTCAAAATTTCCCAAAAAAAACACATGTTTCTCACATTTCTGTGGCAGAAAGTTCTGGAATCTGAGAGGAGCCACAAATTTCCTTCCACCCAGCGTTCCCCCACGTCTCCCGATAAAAATGATACCTCACTTGTGTGGGTAGGCCTAGCGCCCGCGACAGGAAACGCCCCAAAGCGCAACGTGGACTCATCCAAATTTTTGAAGGAAAACAGAGGTGTTTTTTGCAAAGTGCCTACCTGTAGATTTTGGCCTGTAGCTCAGCCGCCACCTAGGGAAACCTACCAAACCTGTGCATTTCTGAAAACTAGAGACCTAGGGGAATCCATGATGGGGTGACTTGTGTGGCTCGGACCAGGTTCTGTTACCCAGAATCCTTTGCAAACCTCAAAATTGGGCTAAAAAAACACATGTTCCTCACATTTCTGTGGCAGAAAGTTCTGGAATCTGAGAGGAGCCACAAATTTCCTTCCACCCAGCGTTCCCCCACATCTCCCGATAAAAATGATACCTCACTTGTGTGGGTAGGCCTAGCACCCCGCGACAGGAAACGCCCCAAAGCGCAACGTGGACACATCCAAATTTTTGAAGGAAAACAGAGGTGTTTTTTGCAAAGTGCCTACCTGTAGATTTTGGCCTGTAGCTCAGCCGCCACCTGGGGAAACCTACCAAACCTGTGCATTTCTGAAAACTAGAGACCTAGGGGAATCCAAGATGGGTTGACTTGTGTGGCTCGGACCAGGTTCTGCTACCCAGAATCCTTTGCAAACCTCAAAATTGGGCTAAAAAAACACATGTTCCTCACATTTCTGTGGCAGAAAGTTCTGGAATCTGAGAGGAGCCACAAATTTCCTTCCACCCAGCGTTCCCCCACATCTCCCGATAAAAATGATACCTCACTTGTGTGGGTAGGCCTAGCGCCCGAGACAGGAAACGCCCCAAAGCGCAACGTGGACACATCCAAATTTTTGAAGGAAAACAGTGGTGTTTTTTGCAAAGTGCCTACCTGTAGATTTTGGCCTGTAGCTCAGCCGCCACCTGGGGAAACCTACCAAACCTGTGCATTTCTGAAAACTAGAGACCTAGTGGAATCCAAGATGGGTTGACTTGTGTGGCTCGGACCAGGTTCTGCTACCCAGAATCCTTTGCAAACCTCAAAATTGGGCTAAAAAAACACATGTTCCTCACATTTCTGTGGCAGAAAGTTCTGGAATCTGAGAGGAGCCACAAATTTCCTTCCACCCAGCGTTCCCCCACATCTCCCGATAAAAATGATACCTCACTTGTGTGGGTAGGCCTAGCACCCCGCGACAGGAAACGCCCCAAAGCGCAACGTGGACACATCCAAATTTTTGAAGGAAAACAGAGGTGTTTTTTGCAAAGTGCCTACCTGTAGATTTTGGCCTGTAGCTCAGCCGCCACCTGGGGAAACCTACCAAACCTGTGCATTTCTAAAAACTAGAGACCTAGGGGAATCCAAGATGGGTTGACTTGTGTGGCTCGGACCAGGTTCTGCTACCCAGAATCCTTTGCAAACCTCAAAATTGGGCTAAAAAAACACATGTTCCTCACATTTCTGTGGCAGAAAGTTCTGGAATCTGAGAGGAGCCACAAATTTCCTTCCACCCAGCGTTCCCCCACATCTCCCGATAAAAATGATACCTCACTTGTGTGGGTAGGCCTAGCACCCCGCGACAGGAAACGCCCCAAAGCGCAACGTGGACACATCCAAATTTTTGAAGGAAAACAGAGGTGTTTTTTGCAAAGTGCCTACCTGTAGATTTTGGCCTGTAGCTCAGCCGCCACCTAGGGAAACCTACCAAACCTGTGCATTTCTGAAAACTAGAGACCTAGCGGAATCCAAGATGGGGTGACTTGTGTGGCTCGGACCAGGTTCTGTTACGAAGAATCCTTTGCAAACCTCAAAATTTGGCTAAAAAAACACATGTTCCTCACATGTCTGTGGCAGAAAGTTCTGGAATCTGAGAGGAGCCACAAATGTCCTTCCATTCAGCGTTCCCCCACATCTCCCGATAAAAATGATACCTCACTTGCGTGGGTAGGCCTAGCGCCCGCGACAGGAAACGCCCCAAAGTGCAACGTGGACTCATCCAAATTTTTGAAGGAAACAGAGGTGTTTTTTGCAAAGTGCCTACCTGTAGATTTTGGCCTGTAGCTCAGCCGCCACCTAGGGAAACCTACCAAACCTGTGCATTTCTGAAAACTAGAGACCTAGGGGAATCCAAGATGGTGTGACTTGTGTGGCTCGGACCAGGTTCTGTTACCCAGAATCCTTTGCAAACCTAAACATTTGGCTAAAAAAACACATGTTCCTCACATTTCTGTGGCAGAAAGTTCTGGAATCTGAGAGGAGCCACAAATTTCCTTCCACCCAGCGTTCCCCCACGTCTCCCGATAAAAATGATACCTCACTTGTGTGAGTAGGCCTAGCGCCCGCGACAGGAAACTCCCCAAAGCGCAACGTAGACACATCCAAATTTTTGAAGGAAATCAGAGGTATTTTTTGCAAAGTGCCTACCTGCAGATTTTGGCCTGTAGCTCAGCCGCCACCTAGGGAAACCTACCAAACCTGTGCATTTCTGAAAACTAGAGACCTAGGGGACTCCAAGATGGGGTGACTTGTGTGGCTCGGACCAGGTTCTGTTACCCAGAATCCTTTGCAAACCTCAAAATTTGCCCAAAAAACCACATGTTCCTCACATTTCTGTGGCAGAAAGTTCTGGAATCTGAGAGGAGCCACAAATTTCCTTCCACCCAGCGTTCCCCCACGTCTCCCGATAAAAATGATACCTCACTTGTGTGGGTAGGCCTAGCGCCCGCGACAGGAAACGCCCCAAAGCGCAACTTGGACTCATCCAAATTTTTGAAGGAAAACAGAGGTGTTTTTTGCAAAGTGCCTACCTGTAGATTTTGGCCTGTAGCTCAGCCGCCACCTAGGGAAACCTACCAAACCTGTGCATTTCTGAAAACTAGAGACCTAGGGGAATCCAAGATGGGGTGACTTGTGTGGCTCGGACCAGGTTCTGTTACCCAGAATCCTTTGCAAACAGCAAAATTTGGCTAAAAAAACACATGTTCCTCACATTTCTGTGGCAGAAAGTTCTGGAATCTGAGAGGAGCCACAAATTTCCTTCCACCCAGCGTTCCCCCACGTCTCCCGATAAAAATGATACCTCACTTGTGTGGGTAGGCCTAGCGCCCGCGACAGGAAACCCCCCAAAGAGCAACGTGGACTCATCCAAATTTTTGAAGGAAACAGAGGCGTTTTTTGCAAAGTGCCTACCTGTAGATTTTGGCCTGTAATTCAGCCGTCACCTAGGGAAACCTACCAAACCTGTGCATTTCTGAAAACTAGAGACCTAGGGGAATCCAAGATGGGGTGACTTGTGCGGCTCGGACCAGGTTCTGTTACCCAGAATCCTTTGCAAACCTCAAAATTTGGCTAAAAAAACACATGTTCCTCAAATTTCTGTGGCAGAAAGTTCTGGAATCTGAGAGGAGCCACAAATTTCCTACCACCCAGCGTTCCCCCACGTCTCCCGATAAAAATTATACCTCACTTGTGTGGGTAGGCCTAGCGCCCGCGACAGGAAACTTCCCAAAGCGCAACGTAGACACATCCAAATTTTTGAAGGAAAACAGAGTTGTTTTTTGCAAAGTGCCTACCTGCAGATTTTGTCCTGTAGCTCAGCCGCCACCTAGGGAAACCTACCAAACCTGTGCATTTCTGAAAACTAGAGACCTAGCGGAATCCAAGATGGGGTGACTTGTGTGGCTCGGACCAGGTTCTGTTACGAAGAATCCTTTGCAAACCTCAAAATTTGGCTAAAAAAACACATGTTCCTCACATTTCTGTGGCAGAAAGTTCTGGAATCTGAGAGGAGCCACAAATGTCCTTCCATTCAGCGTTCCCCCACATCTCCCGATAAAAATGATACCTCACTTGTGTGGGTAGGACTTGCGCCCGCGACAGGAAACGCCCCAAAGCGCAACGTGGACTCATCCAAATTTTTGAAGGAAAACAGAGGTGTTTTTTGCAAAGTGCCTACCTGTAGATTTTGGCCTGTAGCTCAGCCGCCACCTAGGGAAACCTACCAAACCTGTGCATTTCTGAAAACTAGAGACCTAGGGGAATCCAAGATGGTGTGACTTGTGTGGCTCGGACCAGGTTCTGTTACCCAGAATCCTTTGCAAACCTCAAAATTTGGCTAAAAAAACACATGTTCCTCACATTTCTGTGGCAGAAAGTTCTGGAATCTGAGAGGAGCCACAAATTTCCTTCCACCCAGCGTTCCCCCACGTCTCCCGATAAAAATGATACCTCACTTGTGTGGGTAGGCCTAGAGCCCGTGACAGGAAACTCCCCAAAGCGCAACGTAGACACATCCAAATTTTTGAAGGAAAACAGAGGGGTTTTTTGCAAAGTGCCTACCTGCAGATTTTGGCCTGTAGCTCAGCCGCCACCTAGGGAAACCTACCAAACCTGTGCATTTCTGACAACTAGAGACCTAGGGGACTCCAAGATGGGGTGACTTGTGTGTCTCGGACCAGGTTCTGTTACCCAGAATCCTTTGCAAACCTCAAAATTTGCCAAAAAAACCACATGTTCCTCACATTTCTGTGGCAGAAAGTTCTGGAATCTGAGAGGAGCCACAAATTTCCTTCCACCCAGCGTTCCCCCACGTCTCCCGATAAAAATGATACCTCACTTGTGTGGGTAGGCCTAGCGCCCGCGACAGGAAACGCCCCAAAGCGCAACGTGGACTCATCCAAATTTTTTAAGGAAAACAGAGGTGTTTTTTGCAAAGTGCCTACCTGTAGATTTTGGCCTGTAGCTCAGCCGCCACCTAGGGAAACCTACCAAACCTGTGCATTTCTGAAAACTAGACACCTAGGGGAATCCAAGATGGGGTGACTTGTGTGGCTCGGACCAGGTTCTGTTACCCAGAATCCTTTGCAAACCTCAAAATTTGGCTAAAAAAACACATGTTCCTCACATTTCTGTGGCAGAAAGTTCTGGAATCTGAGAGCAGCCACAAATTTCCTTCCACCCAGCGTTCCCCCACGTCTTCCGATAAAAATGATACCTCACTTGTGTGGGTAGGCCTAGCGCCCGTGACAGGAAACGCCCCAAAGCGCAACGTGGACACATCCAAATTTTTGAAGGAAAACAGAGGTGTTTTTTGCAAAGTGCCTACCTGTAGATTTTGGCCTGTAGCTCAGCCGCCACCTGGGGAAACCTACCAAACCTGTGCATTTCTGAAAACTAGAGACCTAGGGGACTCCAAGATGGGTTGACTTGGGTGGCTCGGACCAGGTTCTGCTACCCAGAATCCTTTGCAAACCTCAAAATTGGGCTAAAAAACCACATGTTCCTCACATTTCTGTGGCAGAAATTTCTGGAATCTGAGAGGAGCCACAAATTTCCTTCCACCCAGCGTTCCCCCACATCTCCCGATAAAAATGATACCTCACTTGTGTGGGTAGGCCTAGCACCCCGCGACAGGAAACGCCCCAAAGCGCAACGTGGACACATCCAAATTTTTGAAGGAAAACAGAGGTGTTTTTTGCAAAGTGCCTACCTGTAGATTTTGGCCTGTAGCTCAGCTGCCACCTGGGGAAACCTACCAAACCTGTGCATTTCTGAAAACTAGAGACCTAGGGGAATCCAAGATGGGTTGACTTGTGTGGCTCGGACCAGGTTCTGCTACCCAGAATCCTTTGCAAACCTCAAAATTGGGCTAAAAAAACACATGTTCCTCACATTTCTGTGGCAGAAAGTTCTGGAATCTGAGAGGAGCCACAAATTTCCTTCCACCCAGCGTTCCCCCACATCTCCCGATAAAAATTATAGCCTCACTTGTGTGGGTAGGCCTAGCACCCCGCGACAGGAAACGCCCCAAAGCGCAACGTGGACACATCCAAATTTTTGAAGGAAAACAGAGGTGTTTTTTGCAAAGTGCCTACCTGTAGATTTTGGCCTGTAGCTCAGCCGCCACCTAGGGAAACCTACCAAACCTGTGCATTTCTGAAAACTAGAGACCTAGGGGACTCCAAGATGGGGTGACTTGTGTGGCTCGGACCAGGTTCTGTTATCCAGAATCCTTTGCAAACCTCAAAATTTGCCCAAAAAAACACATGTTCCTCACATTTCCGTGGCAGAAAGTTCTGGAATCTGAGAGGAGCCACAAATTTCCTTCCACCCAGCGTTCCCCCACGTCTCCCGATAAAAATGATACCTCACTTGTGTGGGTAGGCCTAGCGCCCGCGACAGGAAACTTCCCAAAGCGCAACGTAGACACATCCAAATTTTTGAAGGAAAACAGAGTTGTTTTTTGCAAAGTGCCTACCTGCAGATTTTGTCCTGTAGCTCAGCCGCCACCTAGGGAAACCTACCAAACCTGTGCATTTCTGAAAACTAGAGACCTAGGTGACTCCAAGATGGGGTGACTTGTGTGGCTCGGACCAGGTTCTGTTACCCAGAATCCTTTGAAAACCTCAAAATTTGCCCAAAAAAACACTTGTTCCTCACATTTCTGTGGCAGAAAGTTATGGAATCTGAGAGGAGCCACAAATTTCCTTCCACCCAGCGTTCCCCCACGTCTCCCGATAAAAATGATACCTCACTTGTGTGGGTAGGCCTAGCGCCCGCGACAGGAAACTCCCCAAAGCGTAACGTAGACACATCCACATTTTTGAAGGAAAACAGAGGTATTTTTTGCAAAGTGCCTACCTGCAGATTTTGGCCTGTAGCTCAGCCGCCACCTAGGGAAACCTACCAAACCTGTGCATTTCTGAAAACTAGAGACCTAGGGGACTCTAAGATGGGGTGACTTGTGTGGCTCGGACCAGGTTCTGTTACCCAGAATCCTTTGCAAACCTCAAAAGTTGCGAAAAAAACCACATGTTCCTCACATTTCTGTGGCAGAAAGTTCTGGAATCTGAGAGGAGCCACAAATTTCCTTCCACCCAGCGTTCCCCCACGTCTCCCGATAAAAATGATACCTCACTTGTGTGGGTAGGCCTAGCGCCCGCGACAGGAAACACCCCAAAGCGCAACGTGGACTCATCCAAATTTTTGAAGGAAAACAGAGGTGTTTTTTGCAAAGTGCCTACCTGTAGATTTTGGCCTGTAGCTCAGCCGCCACCAAGGGAAACCTACCAAACCTGTGCATTTCTGAAAACTAGAGACCTAGGGGAATCCAAGATGGGGTGACTTGTGAGGCTTGGACCAGGTTCTGTTACCCAGAATCCTTTGCAAACCGCAAAATTTGGCTAAAAAAACACATGTTCCTCACATTTCTGTGGCAGAAAATTCTGGAATCTGAGAGGAGCCACAAATTTCCTTCCACCCAGCGTTCCCCCACGTCTCCCGATAAAAATGATACCTCACTTGTGTGGGTAGGCCTAGCGCCCGCGACAGGAAACCCCCCAAAGAGCAACGTGGACTCATCCAAATTTTTGAAGGAAACAGAGGCGTTTTTTGCAAAGTGCCTACCTGTAGATTTTGGCCTGTAATTCAGCCGTCACCTAGGGAAACCTACCAAACCTGTGCATTTCTGAAAACTAGAGACCTAGGGGAATCCAAGATGGGGTGACTTGTGTGGCTCGGACCAGGTTCTGTTACCCAGAATCCTTTGCAAACCTCAAAATTTGGCTAAAAAAACACATGTTCCTCACATTTCTGTGGCAGAAAGTTCTGGAATCTGAGAGGAGCCACAAATTTCCTACCACCCAGCGTTCCCCCACGTCTCCTGATAAAAATGATACCTCACTTGTGTGGGTAGGCCTAGCGCCCGCGACAGGAAACTTCCCAAAGCGCAACGTAGACACATCCAAATTTTTGAAGGAAAACAGAGTTGTTTTTTGCAAAGTGCCTACCTGCAGATTTTGTCCTGTAGCTCAGCCGCCACCAAGGGAAACCTACCAAACCTGTGCATTTCTGAAAACTAGAGACCTAGGGGAATCCAAGATGGGGTGACTTGTGTGGCTTGGACCAGGTTCTGTTACCCAGAATCCTTTGCAAACCGCAAAATTTGGCTAAAAAAACACATGTTCCTCACATTTCTGTGGCAGAAAGTTCTGGAATCTGAGAGGAGCCACAAATTTCCTTCCACCCAGCGTTCCCCCACGTCTCCCGATAAAAATGATACCTCACTTGTGTGGGTAGGCCTAGCGCCCGCGACAGGAAACCCCCCAAAGAGCAACGTGGACTCATCCAAATTTTTGAAGGAAACAGAGGCGTTTTTTGCAAAGTGCCTACCTGTAGATTTTGGCCTGTAATTCAGCCGTCACCTAGGGAAACCTACCAAACCTGTGCATTTCTGAAAACTAGAGACCTAGGGGAATCCAAGATGGGGTGAATTGTGTGGCTCGGACCAGGTTCTGTTACCCAGAATCCTTTGCAAACCTCAAAATTTGGCTAAAAAAACACATGTTCCTCACATTTCTGTGGCAGAAAGTTCTGGAATCTGAGAGGAGCCACAAATTTCCTACCACCCAGCGTTCCCCCACGTCTCCTGATAAAAATGATACCTCACTTGTGTGGGTAGGCCTAGCGCCCGCGACAGGAAACTTCCCAAAGCGCAACGTAGACACATCCAAATTTTTGAAGGAAAACAGAGTTGTTTTTTGCAAAGTGCCTACCTGCAGATTTTGTCCTGTAGCTCAGCCGCCACCTAGGGAAACCTACCAAACCTGTGCATTTCTGAAAACTAGAGACCTAGGGGACTCCAAGATGGGGTGACTTGTGTGGCTCGGACCAGGTTCTGTTACCCAGAATCCTTTGCAAACCTCAAAATTTGCCCAAAAAAACACATGTTCCTCACATTTCCGTGGCAGAAAGTTCTGGAATCTGAGAGGAGCCACAAACTTCCTTCCACCCAGCGTTCCCCCACGTCTCCCGATAAAAATGATACCTCACTTGTGTGGGTAGGCCTAGCGCCCGCGACAGGAAACGCCCCAAAGCGCAACGTGGACTCATCCAAATTTTTGAAGGAAAACAGAGGTGTTTTTTGCAAAGTGCCTACCTGTAGATTTTGGCCTGTAGCTCAGCCGCCACCTAGGGAAACCTACCAAACCTGTGCATTTCTGAAAACTAGAGACCTAGGGGAATCCAAGATGGGGTGACTTGTGTGGCTCGGACCAGGTTCTGTTACCCAGAATCCTTTGCAAACCTCAAAATTTGGCTAAAAAAACACATGTTCCTCACATTTCTGTGGCAGAAAGTTCTGGAATCTGAGAGGAGCCACAAATTTCCTTCCACCCAGTGTTCCCCCACGTCTCCCGATAAAAATGATACCTCACTTGTGTGGGTAGGCCTAGCGCCCGCGACAGGAAACCCCCCAAAGAGCAACGTGGACTCATCCAAATTTTTGAAGGAAAACAGAGGCGTTTTTTGCAAAGTGCCTACCTGTAGATTTTGGCCTGTAGCTCAGCCGCCACCTGGGGAAACCTACCAAACCTGTGCATTTCTGAAAACTAGAGACCTAGGGGAATCCAAGATGAGTTGACTTGTGTGGCTCGGACCAGGTTCTGCTACCCAGAATCCTTTGCAAACCTCAAAATTGGGCTAAAAAAACACATGTTCCTCACATTTCTGTGGCAGAAAGTTCTGGAATCTGAGAGGAGCCACAAATTTCCTTCCACCCAGCGTTCCCCCACATCTCCCGATAAAAATTATACCTCACTTGTGTGGGTAGGCCTAGCACCCCGCGACAGGAAACGCCCCAAAGCGCAACGTGGACACATCCAAATTTTTGAAGGAAAACAGAGGTGTTTTTTGCAAAGTGCCTACCTGTAGATTTTGGCCTGTAGCTCAGCCGCCACCTAGGGAAACCTACCAAACCTGTGCATTTCTGAAAACTAGAGACCTAGGGGAATCCAAGATGGGTTGACTTGTGTGGCTCGGACCAGGTTCTGCTACCCAGAATCCTTTGCAAACCTCAAAATTGGGCTAAAAAAACAGATGTTCCTCACATTTCTGTGGCAGAAAGTTCTGGAATCTGAGAGGAGCCACAAATTTCCTTCCACCCAGCTTTCCCCCACATCTCCCGATAAAAATGATACCTCACTTGTGTGGGTAGGCCTAGCACCCCGCAACAGGAAACGCCCCAAAGCGCAACGTGGACACATCCAAATTTTTGAAGGAAAACATAGGTGTTTTTTGCAAAGTGCCTACCTGTAGATTTTGGCCTGTAGCTCAGCCGCCACCTAGGGAAACCTACCAAACCTGTGCATTTCTGAAAACTAGAGACCTAGCGGAATCCAAGATGGGGTGACTTGTGTGGCTCGGACCAGGTTCTGTTACGAAGAATCCTTTGCAAACCTCAAAATTTGGCTAAAAAAACACATGTTCCTCACATTTCTGTGGCAGAAAGCTCTGGAATCTGAGAGGACCAACAAATGTCCTTCCATTCAGCGTTCCCCCACATCTCCCGATAAAAATGATACCTCACTTGTGTGGGTAGGCCTAGCGCCCGCGACAGGAAACGCCCCAAAGCGCAACGTGGACTCATCCAAATTTTTGAAGGAAAACAGAGGTGTTTTTTGCAAAGTGCCTACCTGTAGATTTTGGCCTGTAGCTCAGCCGCCACCTAGGGAAACCTACCAAACCTGTGCATTTCTGAAAACTAGAGACCTAGGGGAATCCAAGATGGTGTGACTTGTGTGGCTCGGACCAGGTTCTGTTACCCAGAATCCTTTGCAAACCTAAAAATTTGGCTAAAAAAACACATGTTCCTCACATTTCTGTGGCAGAAAGTTCTGGAATCTGAGAGGAGCCACAAATGTCCTTCCATTCAGCGTTCCCCCACATCTCCCGATAAAAATGATACCTCACTTGTGTGGGTAGGCCTAGCGCCCGCGACAGGAAACGCCCCAAAGCGCAACGTGGACTCATCCAAATTTTTGAAGGAAAACAGAGGTGTTTTTTGCAAAGTGCCTACCTGTAGATTTTGGCCTGTAGCTCAGCCGCCACCTAGGGAAACCTACCAAACCTGTGCATTTCTGATAACTAGAGACCTAGGGGACTCCAAGATGGGGTGACTTGTGTGGCTCGGACCAGGTTCTGTTACCCAGAATCCTTTGCAAACCTCAAAATTTGCCAAAAAAACCACATGTTCCTCACATTTCTGTGGCAGAAAGTTCTGGAATCTGAGAGGAGCCACAAATTTCCTTCCACCCAGCGTTCCCCCACGTCTCCCGATAAAAATGATACCTCACTTGTGTGGGTAGGCCTAGCGCCCGCGACAGGAAACCCCCCAAAGAGCAACGTGGACTCATCCAAATTTTTGAAGGAAACAGAGGCGTTTTTTGCAAAGTGCCTACCTGTAGATTTTGGCCTGTAATTCAGCCGTCACCTAGGGAAACCTACCAAACCTGTGCATTTCTGAAAACTAGAGACCTAGGGGAATCCAAGATGGGGTGACTTGTGTGGCTCGGACCAGGTTCTGTTACCCAGAATCCTTTGCAAACCTCAAAATTTGGCTAAAAAAACACATGTTCCTCACATTTCTGTGGCAGAAAGTTCTGGAATCTGAGAGGAGCCACAAATTTCCTACCACCCAGCGTTCCCCCACGTCTCCTGATAAAAATGATACCTCACTTGTGTGGGTAGGCCTAGCGCCCGCGACAGGAAACTTCCCAAAGCGCAACGTAGACACATCCAAATTTTTGAAGGAAAACAGAGTTGTTTTTTGCAAAGTGCCTACCTGCAGATTTTGTCCTGTAGCTCAGCCGCCACCAAGGGAAACCTACCAAACCTGTGCATTTCTGAAAACTAGAGACCTAGGGGAATCCAAGATGGGGTGACTTGTGTGGCTTGGACCAGGTTCTGTTACCCAGAATCCTTTGCAAACCGCAAAATTTGGCTAAAAAAACACATGTTCCTCACATTTCTGTGGCAGAAAGTTCTGGAATCTGAGAGGAGCCACAAATTTCCTTCCACCCAGCGTTCCCCCACGTCTCCCGATAAAAATGATACCTCACTTGTGTGGGTAGGCCTAGCGCCCGCGACAGGAAACCCCCCAAAGAGCAACGTGGACTCATCCAAATTTTTGAAGGAAACAGAGGCGTTTTTTGCAAAGTGCCTACCTGTAGATTTTGGCCTGTAATTCAGCCGTCACCTAGGGAAACCTACCAAACCTGTGCATTTCTGAAAACTAGAGACCTAGGGGAATCCAAGATGGGGTGAATTGTGTGGCTCGGACCAGGTTCTGTTACCCAGAATCCTTTGCAAACCTCAAAATTTGGCTAAAAAAACACATGTTCCTCACATTTCTGTGGCAGAAAGTTCTGGAATCTGAGAGGAGCCACAAATTTCCTACCACCCAGCGTTCCCCCACGTCTCCTGATAAAAATGATACCTCACTTGTGTGGGTAGGCCTAGCGCCCGCGACAGGAAACTTCCCAAAGCGCAACGTAGACACATCCAAATTTTTGAAGGAAAACAGAGTTGTTTTTTGCAAAGTGCCTACCTGCAGATTTTGTCCTGTAGCTCAGCCGCCACCTAGGGAAACCTACCAAACCTGTGCATTTCTGAAAACTAGAGACCTAGGGGACTCCAAGATGGGGTGACTTGTGTGGCTCGGACCAGGTTCTGTTACCCAGAATCCTTTGCAAACCTCAAAATTTGCCCAAAAAAACACATGTTCCTCACATTTCCGTGGCAGAAAGTTCTGGAATCTGAGAGGAGCCACAAACTTCCTTCCACCCAGCGTTCCCCCACGTCTCCCGATAAAAATGATACCTCACTTGTGTGGGTAGGCCTAGCGCCCGCGACAGGAAACGCCCCAAAGCGCAACGTGGACTCATCCAAATTTTTGAAGGAAAACAGAGGTGTTTTTTGCAAAGTGCCTACCTGTAGATTTTGGCCTGTAGCTCAGCCGCCACCTAGGGAAACCTACCAAACCTGTGCATTTCTGAAAACTAGAGACCTAGGGGAATCCAAGATGGGGTGACTTGTGTGGCTCGGACCAGGTTCTGTTACCCAGAATCCTTTGCAAACCTCAAAATTTGGCTAAAAAAACACATGTTCCTCACATTTCTGTGGCAGAAAGTTCTGGAATCTGAGAGGAGCCACAAATTTCCTTCCACCCAGTGTTCCCCCACGTCTCCCGATAAAAATGATACCTCACTTGTGTGGGTAGGCCTAGCGCCCGCGACAGGAAACCCCCCAAAGAGCAACGTGGACTCATCCAAATTTTTGAAGGAAAACAGAGGCGTTTTTTGCAAAGTGCCTACCTGTAGATTTTGGCCTGTAGCTCAGCCGCCACCTGGGGAAACCTACCAAACCTGTGCATTTCTGAAAACTAGAGACCTAGGGGAATCCAAGATGAGTTGACTTGTGTGGCTCGGACCAGGTTCTGCTACCCAGAATCCTTTGCAAACCTCAAAATTGGGCTAAAAAAACACATGTTCCTCACATTTCTGTGGCAGAAAGTTCTGGAATCTGAGAGGAGCCACAAATTTCCTTCCACCCAGCGTTCCCCCACATCTCCCGATAAAAATTATACCTCACTTGTGTGGGTAGGCCTAGCACCCCGCGACAGGAAACGCCCCA
Source organism: Pleurodeles waltl (assembly GCF_031143425.1). Taxonomy (NCBI): domain Eukaryota; kingdom Metazoa; phylum Chordata; class Amphibia; order Caudata; family Salamandridae; genus Pleurodeles; species Pleurodeles waltl. The sequence goes on along the minus strand of NC_090444.1, from coordinate 1,679,927,130 downwards.
AAGCGCAACGTGGACACATCCAAATTTTTGAAGGAAAACAGAGGTGTTTTTTGCAAAGTGCCTACCTGTAGATTTTGGCCTGTAGCTCAGCCGCCACCTAGGGAAACCTACCAAACCTGTGCATTTCTGAAAACTAGAGACCTAGGGGAATCCAAGATGGGTTGACTTGTGTGGCTCGGACCAGGTTCTGCTACCCAGAATCCTTTGCAAACCTCAAAATTGGGCTAAAAAAACAGATGTTCCTCACATTTCTGTGGCAGAAAGTTCTGGAATCTGAGAGGAGCCACAAATTTCCTTCCACCCAGCTTTCCCCCACATCTCCCGATAAAAATGATACCTCACTTGTGTGGGTAGGCCTAGCACCCCGCAACAGGAAACGCCCCAAAGCGCAACGTGGACACATCCAAATTTTTGAAGGAAAACATAGGTGTTTTTTGCAAAGTGCCTACCTGTAGATTTTGGCCTGTAGCTCAGCCGCCACCTAGGGAAACCTACCAAACCTGTGCATTTCTGAAAACTAGAGACCTAGCGGAATCCAAGATGGGGTGACTTGTGTGGCTCGGACCAGGTTCTGTTACGAAGAATCCTTTGCAAACCTCAAAATTTGGCTAAAAAAACACATGTTCCTCACATTTCTGTGGCAGAAAGCTCTGGAATCTGAGAGGACCAACAAATGTCCTTCCATTCAGCGTTCCCCCACATCTCCCGATAAAAATGATACCTCACTTGTGTGGGTAGGCCTAGCGCCCGCGACAGGAAACGCCCCAAAGCGCAACGTGGACTCATCCAAATTTTTGAAGGAAAACAGAGGTGTTTTTTGCAAAGTGCCTACCTGTAGATTTTGGCCTGTAGCTCAGCCGCCACCTAGGGAAACCTACCAAACCTGTGCATTTCTGAAAACTAGAGACCTAGGGGAATCCAAGATGGTGTGACTTGTGTGGCTCGGACCAGGTTCTGTTACCCAGAATCCTTTGCAAACCTAAAAATTTGGCTAAAAAAACACATGTTCCTCACATTTCTGTGGCAGAAAGTTCTGGAATCTGAGAGGAGCCACAAATGTCCTTCCATTCAGCGTTCCCCCACATCTCCCGATAAAAATGATACCTCACTTGTGTGGGTAGGCCTAGCGCCCGCGACAGGAAACGCCCCAAAGCGCAACGTGGACTCATCCAAATTTTTGAAGGAAAACAGAGGTGTTTTTTGCAAAGTGCCTACCTGTAGATTTTGGCCTGTAGCTCAGCCGCCACCTAGGGAAACCTACCAAACCTGTGCATTTCTGATAACTAGAGACCTAGGGGACTCCAAGATGGGGTGACTTGTGTGGCTCGGACCAGGTTCTGTTACCCAGAATCCTTTGCAAACCTCAAAATTTGCCAAAAAAACCACATGTTCCTCACATTTCTGTGGCAGAAAGTTCTGGAATCTGAGAGGAGCCACAAATTTCCTTCCACCCAGCGTTCCCCCACGTCTCCCGATAAAAATGATACCTCACTTGTGTGGGTAGGCCTAGCGCCCGCGACAGGAAACGCCCCAAAGCGCAACGTGGACTCATCCAAATTTTTGAAGGAAAACAGAGGTGTTTTTTGCAAAGTGCCTACCTGTAGATTTTGGCCTGTAGCTCAGCCGCCACCTAGGGAAACCTACCAAACCTGTGCATTTCTGAAAACTAGAGACCTAGGGGAATCCAAGATGGGGTGACTTGTGTGGCTCGGACCAGGTTCTGTTACCCAGAATCCTTTGCAAACCGCAAAATGTGGCTAAAAAAACACATGTTCCTCACATTTCTGTGGCAGAAAGTTCTGGAATCTGAGATGAGCCACAAATTTCCTTCCACCCAGCGTTCCCCCCTGTCTCCCGATAAAAATGATACCTCACTTGTGTGGGTAGGCCTAGCGCCCGCGACAGGAAACCCCCCAAAGAGCAACGTGGACTCATCCAAATTTTTGAAGGAAACAGAGGCGTTTTTTGCAAAGTGCCTACCTGTAGATTTTGGCCTGTAATTCAGCCGTCACCTAGGGAAACCTACCCAACCTGTGCATTTCTGAAAACTAGAGACCTAGGGGAATCCAAGATGGGGTGACTTGTGTGGCTCGGATCAGGTTCTGTTACCCAGAATCCTTTGCAAACCTCAAAAGTTGGCTAAAAAAACACATGTTCCTCACATTTCTGTGGCAGAAAGTTCTGGAATCTGAGAGGAGCCACAAATTTCCTACCACCCAGCGTTCCCCCACGTCTCCCGATAAAAATGATACCTCACTTGTGTGGGTAGGCCTAGCGCCCGCGACAGGAAACTTCCCAAAGCGCAACGTAGACACATCCAAATTTTTGAAGGAAAACAGAGTTGTTTTTTGCAAAGTGCCTACCTGCAGATTTTGTCCTGTAGCTCAGCCGCCACCTAGGGAAACCTACCAAACCTGTGCATTTCTGAAAACTAGAGACCTAGGGGACTCCAAGATGGGGTGACTTGTGTGGCTCGGACCAGGTTCTGTTACCCAGAATCCTTTGAAAACCTCAAACTTTGCCCAAAAAAACACATGTTCCTCACATTTCTGTGGCAGAAAGTTATGGAATCTGAGAGGAGCCACAAATTTCCTTCCACCCAGCGTTCCCCCACGTCTCCCGATAAAAATGATACCTCACTTGTGTGGGTAGGCCTAGCGCCCGCGACAGGAAACTCCCCAAAGCGTAACGTAGACACATCCAAATTTTTGAAGGAAAACAGAGGTATTTTTTGCAAAGTGCCTACCTGCAGATTTTGGCCTGTAGCTCAGCCGCCACCTAGGGAAACCTACCAAACCTGTGCATTTCTGAAAACTAGAGACCTAGGGGACTCTAAGATGGGGTGACTTGTGTGGCTCGGACCAGGTTCTGTTACCCAGAATCCTTTGCAAACCTCAAAATTTGCGAAAAAAACCACATGTTCCTCACATTTCTGTGGCAGAAAGTTCTGGAATCTGAGAGGAGCCACAAATTTCCTACCACCCAGCGTTCCCCCACGTCTCCCGATAAAAATGATACCTCACTTGTGTGGGTAGGCCTAGCGCCCGCGACAGGAAACACCCCAAAGCGCAACGTGGACTCATCCAAATTTTTGAAGGAAAACAGAGGTGTTTTTTGCAAAGTGCCTACCTGTAGATTTTGGCCTGTAGCTCAGCCGCCACCAAGGGAAACCTACCAAACCTGTGCATTTCTGAAAACTAGAGACCTAGGGGAATCCAAGATGGGGTGACTTGTGTGGCTTGGACCAGGTTCTGTTACCCAGAATCCTTTGCAAACCGCAAAATTTGGCTAAAAAAACACATGTTCCTCACATTTCTGTGGCAGAAAATTCTGGAATCTGAGAGGAGCCACAAATTTCCTTCCACCCAGCGTTCCCCCACGTCTCCCGATAAAAATGATACCTCACTTGTGTGGGTAGGCCTAGCGCCCGCGACAGGAAACCCCCCAAAGAGCAACGTGGACTCATCCAAATTTTTGAAGGAAACAGAGGCGTTTTTTGCAAAGTGCCTACCTGTAGATTTTGGCCTGTAATTCAGCCGTCACCTAGGGAAACCTACCAAACCTGTGCATTTCTGAAAACTAGAGACCTAGGGGAATCCAAGATGGGGTGACTTGTGTGGCTCGGACCAGGTTCTGTTACCCAGAATCCTTTGCAAACCTCAAAATTTGGCTAAAAAAACACATGTTCCTCACATTTCTGTCGCAGAAAGTTCTGGAATCTGAGAGGAGCCACAAATTTCCTACCACCCAGCGTTCCCCCACGTCTCCTGATAAAAATGATACCTCACTTGTGTGGGTAGGCCTAGCGCCCGCGACAGGTGACGCCCCAAAGCGCAACGTGGACTCATCCAAATTTTTAAAGGAAAACAGAGGTGTTTTTTGCAAAGTGCCTACCTGTAGATTTTGGCCTGTAGCTCAGCCGCCACCTAGGGAAACCTACCAAACCTGTGCATTTCTGAAAACTAGAGACCTAGGGGAATCCAAGATGGGGTGACTTGTGTGGCTCGGACCAGGTTCTGTTACCCAGAATCCTTTGCAAACCTCAAAATTTGGCTAAAAAAACACATGTTCCTCACATTTCTGTGGCAGAAAGTTCTGGAATATGAGAGGAGCCACAAATTTCCTTCCACCCAGCGTTCCCCCACGTCTCCCGATAAAAATGATACCTCACTTGTGTGGGTAGGCCTAGCGCCCGCGACAGGAAACGCCCCAAAGCGCAACGTGGACTCATCCAAATTTTTGATGGAAAACAGAGGTGTTTTTTGCAAAGTGCCTACCTGTAGATTTTGGCCTGTAGCTCAGCCGCCACCTAGGGAAACCTACCAAACCTGTGCATTTCTGAAAACTAGAGACCTAGGGGAATCCAAGATGGGGTGACTTGTGTGGCTCGGACCAGGTTCTGTTACCCAGAATCCTTTGCAAACCTCAAAATTTGGCTAAAAAAACACATGTTCCTCACATTTCTGTGGCAGAAAGTTCTGGAATCTGAGAGGAGCCACAAATTTCCTTCCACCCAGCGTTCCCCCACGTCTCCCGATAAAAATGATACCTCACTTGTGTGGGTAGGCCTAGCGCCCGCGACAGGAAACCCCCCAAAGAGCAAAGTGGACTCATCCAAATTTTTGAAGGAAAACAGAGGCGTTTTTTGCAAAGTGCCTACCTGTAGATTTTGGCCTGTAATTCAGCCGTCACCTAGGGAAACCTACCAAACCTGTGCATTTCTGAAAACTAGAGACCTAGGGAAATCCAAGATGGGGTGACTTGTGTGGCTCGGACCAGGTTCTGTTACCCAGAATCCTTTGCAAACCTCAAAATTTGGCTAAAAAAACACATGTTCCTCACATTTCTGTGGCAGAAAGTTCTGGAATCTGAGAGGAGCCACAAATTTCCTTCCACCCAGCGTTCCCCCATGTCTCCCGATAAAAATGATACCTCACTTGTGTGGGTAGGCCTAGCGCCCGCGACAGGAAACGCCCCAAAGCGCAACGTGGACACATCCAAATTTTTGAAGGAAAACAGAGGTGTTTTTTGCAAAGTGCCTACCTGTAGATTTTGGCCTGTAGCTCAGCCGCCACCTGGGGAAACCTACCAAACCTGTGCATTTCTGAAAACTAGAGACCTAGGGGAATCCAAGATGAGTTGACTTGTGTGGCTCGGACCAGGTTCTGCTACCCAGAATCCTTTGCAAACCTCAAAATTGGGCTAAAAAAACACATGTTCCTCACATTTCTGTGGCAGAAAGTTCTGGAATCTGAGAGGAGCCACAAATTTCCTTCCACCCAGCGTTCCCCCACATCTCCCGATAAAAATGATACCTCACTTGTGTGGGTAGGCCTAGCACCCCGCGACAGGAAACGCCCCAAAGCGCAACGTGGACACATCCAAATTTTTGAAGGAAAACAGAGGTGTTTTTTGCAAAGTGCCTACCTGTAGATTTTGGCCTGTAGCTCGGCCGCCACCTGGGGAAACCTACCAAACCTGTGCATTTCTGAAAACTAGAGACCTAGGGGAATCCAAGATGGGTTGACTTGTGTGGCTCGGACCAGGTTCTGCTACCCAGAATCCTTTGCAAACCTCAAAATTGGGCTAAAAAAACAGATGTTCCTCACATTTCTGTGGCAGAAAGTTCTGGAATCTGAGAGGAGCCACAAATTTCCTTCCACCCAGCGTTCCCCTATGTCTCCCGATAAAAATGATACCTCACTTGTGTGGGTAGGCCTAGCGCCCGCGACAGGAAACGCCCCAAAGCGCAACGTGGACACATCCAAATTTTTGAAGGAAAACAGAGGTGTTTTTTGCAAAGTGCCTACCTGTAGATTTTGGCCTGTAGCTCAGCCGCCACCTAGGGAAACCTACCAAACCTGTGCATTTCTGATAACTAGAGACCTAGGGGACTCCAAGATGGGGTGACTTGTGTGGCTCGGACCAGGTTCTGTTACCCAGAATCCTTTGCAAACCTCAAAATTTGCCAAAAAAACCACATGTTCCTCACATTTCTGTGGCAGAAAGTTCTGGAATCTGAGAGGAGCCACAAATTTCCTTCCACCCAGCGTTCCCCCACGTCTCCCGATAAAAATGATACCTCACTTGTGTGGGTAGGCCTAGCGCCCGCGACAGGAAACGCCCCAAAGCGCAACGTGGACTCATCCAAATTTTTGAAGGAAAACAGAGGTGTTTTTTGCAAAGTGCCTACCTGTAGATTTTGGCCTGTAGCTCAGCCGCCACCTAGGGAAACCTACCAAACCTGTGCATTTCTGAAAACTAGAGACCTAGGGGAATCCAAGATGGGGTGACTTGTGTGGCTCGGACCAGGTTCTGTTACCCAGAATCCTTTGCAAACCGCAAAATGTGGCTAAAAAAACACATGTTCCTCACATTTCTGTGGCAGAAAGTTCTGGAATCTGAGATGAGCCACAAATTTCCTTCCACCCAGCGTTCCCCCCTGTCTCCCGATAAAAATGATACCTCACTTGTGTGGGTAGGCCTAGCGCCCGCGACAGGAAACCCCCCAAAGAGCAACGTGGACTCATCCAAATTTTTGAAGGAAACAGAGGCGTTTTTTGCAAAGTGCCTACCTGTAGATTTTGGCCTGTAATTCAGCCGTCACCTAGGGAAACCTACCCAACCTGTGCATTTCTGAAAACTAGAGACCTAGGGGAATCCAAGATGGGGTGACTTGTGTGGCTCGGATCAGGTTCTGTTACCCAGAATCCTTTGCAAACCTCAAAAGTTGGCTAAAAAAACACATGTTCCTCACATTTCTGTGGCAGAAAGTTCTGGAATCTGAGAGGAGCCACAAATTTCCTACCACCCAGCGTTCCCCCACGTCTCCCGATAAAAATGATACCTCACTTGTGTGGGTAGGCCTAGCGCCCGCGACAGGAAACTTCCCAAAGCGCAACGTAGACACATCCAAATTTTTGAAGGAAAACAGAGTTGTTTTTTGCAAAGTGCCTACCTGCAGATTTTGTCCTGTAGCTCAGCCGCCACCTAGGGAAACCTACCAAACCTGTGCATTTCTGAAAACTAGAGACCTAGGGGACTCCAAGATGGGGTGACTTGTGTGGCTCGGACCAGGTTCTGTTACCCAGAATCCTTTGAAAACCTCAAACTTTGCCCAAAAAAACACATGTTCCTCACATTTCTGTGGCAGAAAGTTATGGAATCTGAGAGGAGCCACAAATTTCCTTCCACCCAGCGTTCCCCCACGTCTCCCGATAAAAATGATACCTCACTTGTGTGGGTAGGCCTAGCGCCCGCGACAGGAAACTCCCCAAAGCGTAACGTAGACACATCCAAATTTTTGAAGGAAAACAGAGGTATTTTTTGCAAAGTGCCTACCTGCAGATTTTGGCCTGTAGCTCAGCCGCCACCTAGGGAAACCTACCAAACCTGTGCATTTCTGAAAACTAGAGACCTAGGGGACTCTAAGATGGGGTGACTTGTGTGGCTCGGACCAGGTTCTGTTACCCAGAATCCTTTGCAAACCTCAAAATTTGCGAAAAAAACCACATGTTCCTCACATTTCTGTGGCAGAAAGTTCTGGAATCTGAGAGGAGCCACAAATTTCCTACCACCCAGCGTTCCCTCACGTCTCCCGATAAAAATGATACCTCACTTGTGTGGGTAGGCCTAGCGCCCGCGACAGGAAACACCCCAAAGCGCAACGTGGACTCATCCAAATTTTTGAAGGAAAACAGAGGTGTTTTTTGCAAAGTGCCTACCTGTAGATTTTGGCCTGTAGCTCAGCCGCCACCAAGGGAAACCTACCAAACCTGTGCATTTCTGAAAACTAGAGACCTAGGGGAATCCAAGATGGGGTGACTTGTGTGGCTTGGACCAGGTTCTGTTACCCAGAATCCTTTGCAAACCGCAAAATTTGGCTAAAAAAACACATGTTCCTCACATTTCTGTGGCAGAAAATTCTGGAATCTGAGAGGAGCCACAAATTTCCTTCCACCCAGCGTTCCCCCACGTCTCCCGATAAAAATGATACCTCACTTGTGTGGGTAGGCCTAGCGCCCGCGACAGGAAACCCCCCAAAGAGCAACGTGGACTCATCCAAATTTTTGAAGGAAACAGAGGCGTTTTTTGCAAAGTGCCTACCTGTAGATTTTGGCCTGTAATTCAGCCGTCACCTAGGGAAACCTACCAAACCTGTGCATTTCTGAAAACTAGAGACCTAGGGGAATCCAAGATGGGGTGACTTGTGTGGCTCGGACCAGGTTCTGTTACCCAGAATCCTTTGCAAACCTCAAAATTTGGCTAAAAAAACACATGTTCCTCACATTTCTGTCGCAGAAAGTTCTGGAATCTGAGAGGAGCCACAAATTTCCTACCACCCAGCGTTCCCCCACGTCTCCTGATAAAAATGATACCTCACTTGTGTGGGTAGGCCTAGCGCCCGCGACAGGTGACGCCCCAAAGCGCAACGTGGACTCATCCAAATTTTTAAAGGAAAACAGAGGTGTTTTTTGCAAAGTGCCTACCTGTAGATTTTGGCCTGTAGCTCAGCCGCCACCTAGGGAAACCTACCAAACCTGTGCATTTCTGAAAACTAGAGACCTAGGGGAATCCAAGATGGGGTGACTTGTGTGGCTCGGACCAGGTTCTGTTACCCAGAATCCTTTGCAAACCTCAAAATTTGGCTAAAAAAACACATGTTCCTCACATTTCTGTGGCAGAAAGTTCTGGAATATGAGAGGAGCCACAAATTTCCTTCCACCCAGCGTTCCCCCACGTCTCCCGATAAAAATGATACCTCACTTGTGTGGGTAGGCCTAGCGCCCGCGACAGGAAACGCCCCAAAGCGCAACGTGGACTCATCCAAATTTTTGATGGAAAACAGAGGTGTTTTTTGCAAAGTGCCTACCTGTAGATTTTGGCCTGTAGCTCAGCCGCCACCTAGGGAAACCTACCAAACCTGTGCATTTCTGAAAACTAGAGACCTAGGGGAATCCAAGATGGGGTGACTTGTGTGGCTCGGACCAGGTTCTGTTACCCAGAATCCTTTGCAAACCTCAAAATTTGGCTAAAAAAACACATGTTCCTCACATTTCTGTGGCAGAAAGTTCTGGAATCTGAGAGGAGCCACAAATTTCCTTCCACCCAGCGTTCCCCCACGTCTCCCGATAAAAATGATACCTCACTTGTGTGGGTAGGCCTAGCGCCCGCGACAGGAAACCCCCCAAAGAGCAAAGTGGACTCATCCAAATTTTTGAAGGAAAACAGAGGCGTTTTTTGCAAAGTGCCTACCTGTAGATTTTGGCCTGTAATTCAGCCGTCACCTAGGGAAACCTACCAAACCTGTGCATTTCTGAAAACTAGAGACCTAGGGAAATCCAAGATGGGGTGACTTGTGTGGCTCGGACCAGGTTCTGTTACCCAGAATCCTTTGCAAACCTCAAAATTTGGCTAAAAAAACACATGTTCCTCACATTTCTGTGGCAGAAAGTTCTGGAATCTGAGAGGAGCCACAAATTTCCTTCCACCCAGCGTTCCCCCATGTCTCCCGATAAAAATGATACCTCACTTGTGTGGGTAGGCCTAGCGCCCGCGACAGGAAACGCCCCAAAGCGCAACGTGGACACATCCAAATTTTTGAAGGAAAACAGAGGTGTTTTTTGCAAAGTGCCTACCTGTAGATTTTGGCCTGTAGCTCAGCCGCCACCTGGGGAAACCTACCAAACCTGTGCATTTCTGAAAACTAGAGACCTAGGGGAATCCAAGATGAGTTGACTTGTGTGGCTCGGACCAGGTTCTGCTACCCAGAATCCTTTGCAAACCTCAAAATTGGGCTAAAAAAACACATGTTCCTCACATTTCTGTGGCAGAAAGTTCTGGAATCTGAGAGGAGCCACAAATTTCCTTCCACCCAGCGTTCCCCCACATCTCCCGATAAAAATGATACCTCACTTGTGTGGGTAGGCCTAGCACCCCGCGACAGGAAACGCCCCAAAGCGCAACGTGGACACATCCAAATTTTTGAAGGAAAACAGAGGTGTTTTTTGCAAAGTGCCTACCTGTAGATTTTGGCCTGTAGCTCGGCCGCCACCTGGGGAAACCTACCAAACCTGTGCATTTCTGAAAACTAGAGACCTAGGGGAATCCAAGATGGGTTGACTTGTGTGGCTCGGACCAGGTTCTGCTACCCAGAATCCTTTGCAAACCTCAAAATTGGGCTAAAAAAACAGATGTTCCTCACATTTCTGTGGCAGAAAGTTCTGGAATCTGAGAGGAGCCACAAATTTCCTTCCACCCAGCGTTCCCCCACATCTCCCGATAAAAATGATACCTCACTTGTGTGGGTAGGCCTAGCACCCCGCAACAGGAAACGCCCCAAAGCGCAACGTGGACACATCCAAATTTTTGAAGGAAAACAGAGGTGTTTTTTGCAAAGTGCCTACCTGTAGATTTTGGCCTGTAGCTCAGCCGCCACCTAGGGAAACCTACCAAACCTGTGCATTTCTGAAAACTAGAGACCTAGCGGAATCCAAGATGGGGTGACTTGTGTGGCTCGGACCAGGTTCTGTTACGAAGAATCCTTTGCAAACCTCAAAATTTGGCTAAAAAAACACATGTTCCTCACATTTCTGTGGCAGAAAGTTCTGGAATCTGAGAGGAGCCACAAATGTCCTTCCATTCAGCGTTCCCCCACATCTCCCGATAAAAATTATACCTCACTTGTGTGGGTAGGCCTAGCGCCCGCGACAGGAAACTTCCCAAAGCGCAACGTAGACACATCCAAATTTTTGAAGGAAAACAGAGTTGTTTTTTGCAAAGTGCCTACCTGCAGATTTTGTCCTGTAGCTCAGCCGCCACCTAGGGAAACCTACCAAACCTGTGCATTTCTGAAAACTAGAGACCTAGGGGACTCCAAGATGGGGTGACTTGTGTGGCTCGGACCAGGTTCTGTTACCCAGAATCCTTTGAAAACCTCAAACTTTGCCCAAAAAAACACATGTTCCTCACATTTCTGTGGCAGAAAGTTATGGAATCTGAGAGGAGCCACAAATTTCCTTCCACCCAGCGTTCCCCCACGTCTCCCGATAAAAATGATACCTCACTTGTGTGGGTAGGCCTAGCGCCCGCGACAGGAAACTCCCCAAAGCGTAACGTAGACACATCCAAATTTTTGAAGGAAAACAGAGGTATTTTTTGCAAAGTGCCTACCTGCAGATTTTGGCCTGTAGCTCAGCCGCCACCTAGGGAAACCTACCAAACCTGTGCATTTCTGAAAACTAGAGACCTAGGGGACTCTAAGATGGGGTGACTTGTGTGGCTCGGACCAGGTTCTGTTACCCAGAATCCTTTGCAAACCTCAAAATTTGCGAAAAAAACCACATGTTCCTCACATTTCTGTGGCAGAAAGTTCTGGAATCTGAGAGGAGCCACAAATTTCCTACCACCCAGCGTTCCCCCACGTCTCCCGATAAAAATGATACCTCACTTGTGTGGGTAGGCCTAGCGCCCGCGACAGGAAACACCCCAAAGCGCAACGTGGACTCATCCAAATTTTTGAAGGAAAACAGAGGTGTTTTTTGCAAAGTGCCTACCTGTAGATTTTGGCCTGTAGCTCAGCCGCCACCAAGGGAAACCTACCAAACCTGTGCATTTCTGAAAACTAGAGACCTAGGGGAATCCAAGATGGGGTGACTTGTGTGGCTTGGACCAGGTTCTGTTACCCAGAATCCTTTGCAAACCGCAAAATTTGGCTAAAAAAACACATGTTCCTCACATTTCTGTGGCAGAAAATTCTGGAATCTGAGAGGAGCCACAAATTTCCTTCCACCCAGCGTTCCCCCACGTCTCCCGATAAAAATGATACCTCACTTGTGTGGGTAGGCCTAGCGCCCGCGACAGGAAACCCCCCAAAGAGCAACGTGGACTCATCCAAATTTTTGAAGGAAACAGAGGCGTTTTTTGCAAAGTGCCTACCTGTAGATTTTGGCCTGTAATTCAGCCGTCACCTAGGGAAACCTACCAAACCTGTGCATTTCTGAAAACTAGAGACCTAGGGGAATCCAAGATGGGGTGACTTGTGTGGCTCGGACCAGGTTCTGTTACCCAGAATCCTTTGCAAACCTCAAAATTTGGCTAAAAAAACACATGTTCCTCACATTTCTGTCGCAGAAAGTTCTGGAATCTGAGAGGAGCCACAAATTTCCTACCACCCAGCGTTCCCCCACGTCTCCTGATAAAAATGATACCTCACTTGTGTGGGTAGGCCTAGCGCCCGCGACAGGTGACGCCCCAAAGCGCAACGTGGACTCATCCAAATTTTTAAAGGAAAACAGAGGTGTTTTTTGCAAAGTGCCTACCTGTAGATTTTGGCCTGTAGCTCAGCCGCCACCTAGGGAAACCTACCAAACCTGTGCATTTCTGAAAACTAGAGACCTAGGGGAATCCAAGATGGGGTGACTTGTGTGGCTCGGACCAGGTTCTGTTACCCAGAATCCTTTGCAAACCTCAAAATTTGGCTAAAAAAACACATGTTCCTCACATTTCTGTGGCAGAAAGTTCTGGAATATGAGAGGAGCCACAAATTTCCTTCCACCCAGCGTTCCCCCACGTCTCCCGATAAAAATGATACCTCACTTGTGTGGGTAGGCCTAGCGCCCGCGACAGGAAACGCCCCAAAGCGCAACGTGGACTCATCCAAATTTTTGATGGAAAACAGAGGTGTTTTTTGCAAAGTGCCTACCTGTAGATTTTGGCCTGTAGCTCAGCCGCCACCTAGGGAAACCTACCAAACCTGTGCATTTCTGAAAACTAGAGACCTAGGGGAATCCAAGATGGGGTGACTTGTGTGGCTCGGACCAGGTTCTGTTACCCAGAATCCTTTGCAAACCTCAAAATTTGGCTAAAAAAACACATGTTCCTCACATTTCTGTGGCAGAAAGTTCTGGAATCTGAGAGGAGCCACAAATTTCCTTCCACCCAGCGTTCCCCCACGTCTCCCGATAAAAATGATACCTCACTTGTGTGGGTAGGCCTAGCGCCCGCGACAGGAAACCCCCCAAAGAGCAAAGTGGACTCATCCAAATTTTTGAAGGAAAACAGAGGCGTTTTTTGCAAAGTGCCTACCTGTAGATTTTGGCCTGTAATTCAGCCGTCACCTAGGGAAACCTACCAAACCTGTGCATTTCTGAAAACTAGAGACCTAGGGAAATCCAAGATGGGGTGACTTGTGTGGCTCGGACCAGGTTCTGTTACCCAGAATCCTTTGCAAACCTCAAAATTTGGCTAAAAAAACACATGTTCCTCACATTTCTGTGGCAGAAAGTTCTGGAATCTGAGAGGAGCCACAAATTTCCTTCCACCCAGCGTTCCCCCATGTCTCCCGATAAAAATGATACCTCACTTGTGTGGGTAGGCCTAGCGCCCGCGACAGGAAACGCCCCAAAGCGCAACGTGGACACATCCAAATTTTTGAAGGAAAACAGAGGTGTTTTTTGCAAAGTGCCTACCTGTAGATTTTGGCCTGTAGCTCAGCCGCCACCTGGGGAAACCTACCAAACCTGTGCATTTCTGAAAACTAGAGACCTAGGGGAATCCAAGATGAGTTGACTTGTGTGGCTCGGACCAGGTTCTGCTACCCAGAATCCTTTGCAAACCTCAAAATTGGGCTAAAAAAACACATGTTCCTCACATTTCTGTGGCAGAAAGTTCTGGAATCTGAGAGGAGCCACAAATTTCCTTCCACCCAGCGTTCCCCCACATCTCCCGATAAAAATGATACCTCACTTGTGTGGGTAGGCCTAGCACCCCGCGACAGGAAACGCCCCAAAGCGCAACGTGGACACATCCAAATTTTTGAAGGAAAACAGAGGTGTTTTTTGCAAAGTGCCTACCTGTAGATTTTGGCCTGTAGCTCGGCCGCCACCTGGGGAAACCTACCAAACCTGTGCATTTCTGAAAACTAGAGACCTAGGGGAATCCAAGATGGGTTGACTTGTGTGGCTCGGACCAGGTTCTGCTACCCAGAATCCTTTGCAAACCTCAAAATTGGGCTAAAAAAACAGATGTTCCTCACATTTCTGTGGCAGAAAGTTCTGGAATCTGAGAGGAGCCACAAATTTCCTTCCACCCAGCGTTCCCCCACATCTCCCGATAAAAATGATACCTCACTTGTGTGGGTAGGCCTAGCACCCCGCAACAGGAAACGCCCCAAAGCGCAACGTGGACACATCCAAATTTTTGAAGGAAAACAGAGGTGTTTTTTGCAAAGTGCCTACCTGTAGATTTTGGCCTGTAGCTCAGCCGCCACCTAGGGAAACCTACCAAACCTGTGCATTTCTGAAAACTAGAGACCTAGCGGAATCCAAGATGGGGTGACTTGTGTGGCTCGGACCAGGTTCTGTTACGAAGAATCCTTTGCAAACCTCAAAATTTGGCTAAAAAAACACATGTTCCTCACATTTCTGTGGCAGAAAGTTCTGGAATCTGAGAGGAGCCACAAATGTCCTTCCATTCAGCGTTCCCCCACATCTCCCGATAAAAATTATACCTCACTTGTGTGGGTAGGCCTAGCGCCCGCGACAGGAAACGCCCGAAAGCGCAATGTGGACTCATCCAAATTTTTGAAGGAAAACAGAGGTGTTTTTTGCAAAGTGCCTACCTGTAGATTTTGGCCTGTAGCTCAGCCGCCACCTAGGGAAACCTACCAAACCTGTGCATTTCTGAAAACTAGAGACCTAGAGGAATCCAAGATGGTGTGACTTGTGTGGCTCGGACCAGGTTCTGTTACCCAGAATCCTTTGCAAACCTAAAAATTTGGCTAAAAAAACACATGTTCCTCACATTTCTGTGGCAGAAAGTTCTGGAATCTGAGAGGAGCCACAAATTTCCTTCCACCCAGCGTTCCCCCACGTCTCCCGATAAAAATGATACCTCACTTGTGTGGGTAGGCCTAGCGCCCGCGACAGGAAACTCCCCAAAGCGCAACGTAGACACATCCAAATTTTTGAAGGAAAACAGAGGTATTTTTTGCAAAGTGCCTACCTGCAGATTTTGGCCTGTAGCTCAGCCGCCACCTAGGGAAACTTACCAAACCTGTGCATTTCTGAAAACTAGAGACCTAGGGGACTCCAAGATGGGGTGACTTGTGTGGCTCGGACCAGGTTCTGTTACCCAGAATCCTTTGCAAACCTCAAAATTTGCCAAAAAAACGACATGTTCCTCACATTTCTGTGGCAGAAAGTTCTGGAATCTGAGAGGAGCCACAAATTTCCTTCCACCCAGCGTTCCCCCACGTCTCCCGATAAAAATGATACCTCACTTGTGTGGGTAGGCCTAGCGCCCGCGACAGGAAACGCCCCAAAGCGCAACGTGGACTCATCCAAATTTTTGAAGGAAAACAGAGGTGTTTTTTGCAAAGTGCCTACCTGTAGATTTTGGCCTGTAGCTCAGCCGCCACCGAGGGAAACCTACCAAACCTGTGCATTTCTGAAAACTAGAGACCTAGGGGAATCCAAGATGGGGTGACTTGTGTGGCTCGGACCAGGTTCTGTTACCCAGAATCCTTTGCAAACCACAAAATTTGGCTAAAAAAACACATGTTCCTCACATTTCTGTGGCAGAAAGTTCTGGAATCTGAGAGGAGCCACAAATTTCCTTCTACCCAGCGTTCCCCCACGTCTCCCGATAAAAATGATACCTCACTTGTGTGGGTAGGCCTAGCGCCCGCGACAGGAAACCCCCCCAAAGAGCAACGTGGACTCATCCAAATTTTTGAAGGAAACAGAGGCGTTTTTTGCAAAGTGCCTACCTGTAGATTTTGGCCTGTAATTCAGCCGTCACCTAGGGAAACCTACCAAACCTGTGCATTTCTGAAAACTAGAGACCTAGGGGAATCCAAGATGGGGTGACTTGTGTGGCTCGGACCAGGTTCTGTTACCCAGAATCCTTTGCAAACCTCAAAATTTGGCTAAAAAAACACATGTTCCTCACATTTCTGTGGCAGAAAGTTCTGGAATCTGAGAGGAGCCACAAATTTCCTACCACCCAGCGTTCCCCCACGTCTCCCGATAACAATGATACCTCACTTGTGTGGGTAGGCCTAGCGCCCGCGACAGGAAACTTCCCAAAGCGCAACGTAGACACATCCAAATTTTTGAAGGAAAACAGAGTTGTTTTTTGCAAAGTGCCTGCCTGCAGATTTTGTCCTGTAGCTCAGCCGCCACCTAGGGAAACCTACCAAACCTGTGCATTTCTGAAAACTAGAGACCTAGGGGACTCCAAGATGGGGTGACTTGTGAGGCTCGGACCAGGTTCTGTTACACAGAATCCTTTGCAAACCTCAAAATTTGCCCAAAAAAACACATGTTCCTCACATTTCTGTGGCAGAAAGTTCTGGAATCTGAGAGGAGCCACAAATTTCCTTCCACCCAGCGTTCCCCCACGTCTCCCGATAAAAATTATACCTCACTTGTGTGGGTAAGCCTAGCGCCCGCAACAGGAAATGCCCCAAAGCGCAACGTGGACTCATCCAAATTTTTGAAGGAAAACAGAGGTGTTTTTTGCAAAGTGCCTCCCTGTAGATTTTGGCCTGTAGCTCAGCCGCCACCTAGGGAAACCTACCAAACCTGTGCATTTCTGAAAACTAGAGACCTAGGGGACTCTAAGATGGGGTGACTTGTGTGGCTCGGACCAGGTTCTGTTACCCAGAATCCTTTGCAAACCTCAAAATTTGCGAAAAAAACCACATGTTCCTCACATTTCTGTGGCAGAAAGTTCTGGAATCTGAGAGGAGCCACAAATTTCCTACCACCCAGCGTTCCCTCACGTCTCCCGATAAAAATGATACCTCACTTGTGTGGGTAGGCCTAGCGCCCGCGACAGGAAACACCCCAAAGCGCAACGTGGACTCATCCAAATTTTTGAAGGAAAACAGAGGTGTTTTTTGCAAAGTGCCTACCTGTAGATTTTGGCCTGTAGCTCAGCCGCCACCAAGGGAAACCTACCAAACCTGTGCATTTCTGAAAACTAGAGACCTAGGGGAATCCAAGATGGGGTGACTTGTGTGGCTTGGACCAGGTTCTGTTACCCAGAATCCTTTGCAAACCGCAAAATTTGGCTAAAAAAACACATGTTCCTCACATTTCTGTGGCAGAAAATTCTGGAATCTGAGAGGAGCCACAAATTTCCTTCCACCCAGCGTTCCCCCACGTCTCCCGATAAAAATGATACCTCACTTGTGTGGGTAGGCCTAGCGCCCGCGACAGGAAACCCCCCAAAGAGCAACGTGGACTCATCCAAATTTTTGAAGGAAACAGAGGCGTTTTTTGCAAAGTGCCTACCTGTAGATTTTGGCCTGTAATTCAGCCGTCACCTAGGGAAACCTACCAAACCTGTGCATTTCTGAAAACTAGAGACCTAGGGGAATCCAAGATGGGGTGACTTGTGTGGCTCGGACCAGGTTCTGTTACCCAGAATCCTTTGCAAACCTCAAAATTTGGCTAAAAAAACACATGTTCCTCACATTTCTGTCGCAGAAAGTTCTGGAATCTGAGAGGAGCCACAAATTTCCTACCACCCAGCGTTCCCCCACGTCTCCTGATAAAAATGATACCTCACTTGTGTGGGTAGGCCTAGCGCCCGCGACAGGTGACGCCCCAAAGCGCAACGTGGACTCATCCAAATTTTTAAAGGAAAACAGAGGTGTTTTTTGCAAAGTGCCTACCTGTAGATTTTGGCCTGTAGCTCAGCCGCCACCTAGGGAAACCTACCAAACCTGTGCATTTCTGAAAACTAGAGACCTAGGGGAATCCAAGATGGGGTGACTTGTGTGGCTCGGATCAGGTTCTGTTACCCAGAATCCTTTGCAAACCTCAAAATTTGGCTAAAAAAACACATGTTCCTCACATTTCTGTGGCAGAAAGTTCTGGAATATGAGAGGAGCCACAAATTTCCTTCCACCCAGCGTTCCCCCACGTCTCCCGATAAAAATGATACCTCACTTGTGTGGGTAGGCCTAGCGCCCGCGACAGGAAACGCCCCAAAGCGCAACGTGGACTCATCCAAATTTTTGATGGAAAACAGAGGTGTTTTTTGCAAAGTGCCTACCTGTAGATTTTGGCCTGTAGCTCAGCCGCCACCTAGGGAAACCTACCAAACCTGTGCATTTCTGAAAACTAGAGACCTAGGGGAATCCAAGATGGGGTGACTTGTGTGGCTCGGACCAGGTTCTGTTACCCAGAATCCTTTGCAAACCTCAAAATTTGGCTAAAAAAACACATGTTCCTCACATTTCTGTGGCAGAAAGTTCTGGAATCTGAGAGGAGCCACAAATTTCCTTCCACCCAGCGTTCCCCCACGTCTCCCGATAAAAATGATACCTCACTTGTGTGGGTAGGCCTAGCGCCCGCGACAGGAAACCCCCCAAAGAGCAAAGTGGACTCATCCAAATTTTTGAAGGAAAACAGAGGCGTTTTTTGCAAAGTGCCTACCTGTAGATTTTGGCCTGTAATTCAGCCGTCACCTAGGGAAACCTACCAAACCTGTGCATTTCTGAAAACTAGAGACCTAGGGAAATCCAAGATGGGGTGACTTGTGTGGCTCGGACCAGGTTCTGTTACCCAGAATCCTTTGCAAACCTCAAAATTTGGCTAAAAAAACACATGTTCCTCACATTTCTGTGGCAGAAAGTTCTGGAATCTGAGAGGAGCCACAAATTTCCTTCCACCCAGCGTTCCCCCATGTCTCCCGATAAAAATGATACCTCACTTGTGTGGGTAGGCCTAGCGCCCGCGACAGGAAACGCCCCAAAGCGCAACGTGGACACATCCAAATTTTTGAAGGAAAACAGAGGTGTTTTTTGCAAAGTGCCTACCTGTAGATTTTGGCCTGTAGCTCAGCCGCCACCTGGGGAAACCTACCAAACCTGTGCATTTCTGAAAACTAGAGACCTAGGGGAATCCAAGATGAGTTGACTTGTGTGGCTCGGACCAGGTTCTGCTACCCAGAATCCTTTGCAAACCTCAAAATTGGGCTAAAAAAACACATGTTCCTCACATTTCTGTGGCAGAAAGTTCTGGAATCTGAGAGGAGCCACAAATTTCCTTCCACCCAGCGTTCCCCCACGTCTCCCGATAAAAATGATACCTCACTTGTGTGGGTAGGCCTAGCGCCCGCGACAGGAAACTCCCCAAAGCGTAACGTAGACACATCCAAATTTTTGAAGGAAAACAGAGGTATTTTTTGCAAAGTGCCTACCTGCAGATTTTGGCCTGTAGCTCAGCCGCCACCTAGGGAAACCTACCAAACCTGTGCATTTCTGAAAACTAGAGACCTAGGGGACTCTAAGATGGGGTGACTTGTGTGGCTCGGACCAGGTTCTGTTACCCAGAATCCTTTGCAAACCTCAAAATTTGCGAAAAAAACCACATGTTCCTCACATTTCTGTGGCAGAAAGTTCTGGAATATGAGAGGAGACACAAATTTCCTACCACCCAGCGTTCCCCCACGTCTCCCGATAAAAATGATACCTCACTTGTGTGGGTAGGCCTAGCGCCCGCGACAGGAAACACCCCAAAGCGCAACGTGGACTCATCCAAATTTTTGAAGGAAAACAGAGGTGTTTTTTGCAAAGTGCCTACCTGTAGATTTTGGCCTGTAGCTCAGCCGCCACCAAGGGAAACCTACCAAACCTGTGCATTTCTGAAAACTAGAGACCTAGGGGAATCCAAGATGGGGTGACTTGTGTGGCTTGGACCAGGTTCTGTTACCCAGAATCCTTTGCAAACCGCAAAATTTGGCTAAAAAAACACATGTTCCTCACATTTCTGTGGCAGAAAATTCTGGAATCTGAGAGGAGCCACAAATTTCCTTCCACCCAGCGTTCCCCCACGTCTCCCGATAAAAATGATACCTCACTTGTGTGGGTAGGCCTAGCGCCCGCGACAGGAAACCCCCCAAAGAGCAACGTGGACTCATCCAAATTTTTGAAGGAAACAGAGGCGTTTTTTGCAAAGTGCCTACCTGTAGATTTTGGCCTGTAATTCAGCCGTCACCTAGGGAAACCTACCAAACCTGTGCATTTCTGAAAACTAGAGACCTAGGGGAATCCAAGATGGGGTGACTTGTGTGGCTCGGACCAGGTTCTGTTACCCAGAATCCTTTGCAAACCTCAAAATTTGGCTAAAAAAACACATGTTCCTCACATTTCTGTCGCAGAAAGTTCTGGAATCTGAGAGGAGCCACAAATTTCCTACCACCCAGCGTTCCCCCACGTCTCCTGATAAAAATGATACCTCACTTGTGTGGGTAGGCCTAGCGCCCGCGACAGGTGACGCCCCAAAGCGCAACGTGGACTCATCCAAATTTTTAAAGGAAAACAGAGGTGTTTTTTGCAAAGTGCCTACCTGTAGATTTTGGCCTGTAGCTCAGCCGCCACCTAGGGAAACCTACCAAACCTGTGCATTTCTGAAAACTAGAGACCTAGGGGAATCCAAGATGGGGTGACTTGTGTGGCTCGGACCAGGTTCTGTTACCCAGAATCCTTTGCAAACCTCAAAATTTGGCTAAAAAAAACACATGTTCCTCACATTTCTGTGGCAGAAAGTTCTGGAATATGAGAGGAGCCACAAATTTCCTTCCACCCAGCGTTCCCCCACGTCTCCCGATAAAAATGATACCTCACTTGTGTGGGTAGGCCTAGCGCCCGCGACAGGAAACGCCCCAAAGCGCAACGTGGACTCATCCAAATTTTTGATGGAAAACAGAGGTGTTTTTTGCAAAGTGCCTACCTGTAGATTTTGGCCTGTAGCTCAGCCGCCACCTAGGGAAACCTACCAAACCTGTGCATTTCTGAAAACTAGAGACCTAGGGGAATCCAAGATGGGGTGACTTGTGTGGCTCGGACCAGGTTCTGTTACCCAGAATCCTTTGCAAACCTCAAAATTTGGCTAAAAAAACACATGTTCCTCACATTTCTGTGGCAGAAAGTTCTGGAATCTGAGAGGAGCCACAAATTTCCTTCCACCCAGCGTTCCCCCACGTCTCCCGATAAAAATGATACCTCACTTGTGTGGGTAGGCCTAGCGCCCGCGACAGGAAACCCCCCAAAGAGCAAAGTGGACTCATCCAAATTTTTGAAGGAAAACAGAGGCGTTTTTTGCAAAGTGCCTACCTGTAGATTTTGGCCTGTAATTCAGCCGTCACCTAGGGAAACCTACCAAACCTGTGCATTTCTGAAAACTAGAGACCTAGGGAAATCCAAGATGGGGTGACTTGTGTGGCTCGGACCAGGTTCTGTTACCCAGAATCCTTTGCAAACCTCAAAATTTGGCTAAAAAAACACATGTTCCTCACATTTCTGTGGCAGAAAGTTCTGGAATCTGAGAGGAGCCACAAATTTCCTTCCACCCAGCGTTCCCCCATGTCTCCCGATAAAAATGATACCTCACTTGTGTGGGTAGGCCTAGCGCCCGCGACAGGAAACGCCCCAAAGCGCAACGTGGACACATCCAAATTTTTGAAGGAAAACAGAGGTGTTTTTTGCAAAGTGCCTACCTGTAGATTTTGGCCTGTAGCTCAGCCGCCACCTGGGGAAACCTACCAAACCTGTGCATTTCTGAAAACTAGAGACCTAGGGGAATCCAAGATGAGTTGACTTGTGTGGCTCGGACCAGGTTCTGCTACCCAGAATCCTTTGCAAACCTCAAAATTGGGCTAAAAAAACACATGTTCCTCACATTTCTGTGGCAGAAAGTTCTGGAATCTGAGAGGAGCCACAAATTTCCTTCCACCCAGCGTTCCCCCACATCTCCCGATAAAAATGATACCTCACTTGTGTGGGTAGGCCTAGCACCCCGCGACAGGAAACGCCCCAAAGCGCAACGTGGACACATCCAAATTTTTGAAGGAAAACAGAGGTGTTTTTTGCAAAGTGCCTACCTGTAGATTTTGGCCTGTAGCTCGGCCGCCACCTGGGGAAACCTACCAAACCTGTGCATTTCTGAAAACTAGAGACCTAGGGGAATCCAAGATGGGTTGACTTGTGTGGCTCGGACCAGGTTCTGCTACCCAGAATCCTTTGCAAACCTCAAAATTGGGCTAAAAAAACAGATGTTCCTCACATTTCTGTGGCAGAAAGTTCTGGAATCTGAGAGGAGCCACAAATTTCCTTCCACCCAGCGTTCCCCCACATCTCCCGATAAAAATGATACCTCACTTGTGTGGGTAGGCCTAGCACCCCGCAACAGGAAACGCCCCAAAGCGCAACGTGGACACATCCAAATTTTTGAAGGAAAACAGAGGTGTTTTTTGCAAAGTGCCTACCTGTAGATTTTGGCCTGTAGCTCAGCCGCCACCTAGGGAAACCTACCAAACCTGTGCATTTCTGAAAACTAGAGACCTAGCGGAATCCAAGATGGGGTGACTTGTGTGGCTCGGACCAGGTTCTGTTACGAAGAATCCTTTGCAAACCTCAAAATTTGGCTAAAAAAACACATGTTCCTCACATTTCTGTGGCAGAAAGTTCTGGAATCTGAGAGGAGCCACAAATGTCCTTCCATTCAGCGTTCCCCCACATCTCCCGATAAAAATTATACCTCACTTGTGTGGGTAGGCCTAGCGCCCGCGACAGGAAACGCCCGAAAGCGCAATGTGGACTCATCCAAATTTTTGAAGGAAAACAGAGGTGTTTTTTGCAAAGTGCCTACCTGTAGATTTTGGCCTGTAGCTCAGCCGCCACCTAGGGAAACCTACCAAACCTGTGCATTTCTGAAAACTAGAGACCTAGAGGAATCCAAGATGGTGTGACTTGTGTGGCTCGGACCAGGTTCTGTTACCCAGAATCCTTTGCAAACCTAAAAATTTGGCTAAAAAAACACATGTTCCTCACATTTCTGTGGCAGAAAGTTCTGGAATCTGAGAGGAGCCACAAATTTCCTTCCACCCAGCGTTCCCCCACGTCTCCCGATAAAAATGATACCTCACTTGTGTGGGTAGGCCTAGCGCCCGCGACAGGAAACTCCCCAAAGCGCAACGTAGACACATCCAAATTTTTGAAGGAAAACAGAGGTATTTTTTGCAAAGTGCCTACCTGCAGATTTTGGCCTGTAGCTCAGCCGCCACCTAGGGAAACTTACCAAACCTGTGCATTTCTGAAAACTAGAGACCTAGGGGACTCCAAGATGGGGTGACTTGTGTGGCTCGGACCAGGTTCTGTTACCCAGAATCCTTTGCAAACCTCAAAATTTGCCAAAAAAAACGACATGTTCCTCACATTTCTGTGGCAGAAAGTTCTGGAATCTGAGAGGAGCCACAAATTTCCTTCCACCCAGCGTTCCCCCACGTCTCCCGATAAAAATGATACCTCACTTGTGTGGGTAGGCCTAGCGCCCGCGACAGGAAACGCCCCAAAGCGCAACGTGGACTCATCCAAATTTTTGAAGGAAAACAGAGGTGTTTTTTGCAAAGTGCCTACCTGTAGATTTTGGCCTGTAGCTCAGCCGCCACCGAGGGAAACCTACCAAACCTGTGCATTTCTGAAAACTAGAGACCTAGGGGAATCCAAGATGGGGTGACTTGTGTGGCTCGGACCAGGTTCTGTTACCCAGAATCCTTTGCAAACCACAAAATTTGGCTAAAAAAACACATGTTCCTCACATTTCTGTGGCAGAAAGTTCTGGAATCTGAGAGGAGCCACAAATTTCCTTCTACCCAGCGTTCCCCCACGTCTCCCGATAAAAATGATACCTCACTTGTGTGGGTAGGCCTAGCGCCCGCGACAGGAAACCCCCCCAAAGAGCAACGTGGACTCATCCAAATTTTTGAAGGAAACAGAGGCGTTTTTTGCAAAGTGCCTACCTGTAGATTTTGGCCTGTAATTCAGCCGTCACCTAGGGAAACCTACCAAACCTGTGCATTTCTGAAAACTAGAGACCTAGGGGAATCCAAGATGGGGTGACTTGTGTGGCTCGGACCAGGTTCTGTTACCCAGAATCCTTTGCAAACCTCAAAATTTGGCTAAAAAAACACATGTTCCTCACATTTCTGTGGCAGAAAGTTCTGGAATCTGAGAGGAGCCACAAATTTCCTACCACCCAGCGTTCCCCCACGTCTCCCGATAACAATGATACCTCACTTGTGTGGGTAGGCCTAGCGCCCGCGATAGGAAACTTCCCAAAGCGCAACGTAGACACATCCAAATTTTTGAAGGAAAACAGAGTTGTTTTTTGCAAAGTGCCTGCCTGCAGATTTTGTCCTGTAGCTCAGCCGCCACCTAGGGAAACCTACCAAACCTGTGCATTTCTGAAAACTAGAGACCTAGGGGACTCCAAGATGGGGTGACTTGTGAGGCTCGGACCAGGTTCTGTTACACAGAATCCTTTGCAAACCTCAAAATTTGCCCAAAAAAACACATGTTCCTCACATTTCTGTGGCAGAAAGTTCTGGAATCTGAGAGGAGCCACAAATTTCCTTCCACCCAGCGTTCCCCCACGTCTCCCGATAAAAATTATACCTCACTTGTGTGGGTAAGCCTAGCGCCCGCAACAGGAAATGCCCCAAAGCGCAACGTGGACTCATCCAAATTTTTGAAGGAAAACAGAGGTGTTTTTTGCAAAGTGCCTCCCTGTAGATTTTGGCCTGTAGCTCAGCCGCCACCTATGGAAACCTACCAAACCTGTGCATTTCTGAAAACTAGAGACCTAGGGGAATCCAAGATGGGGTGACTTGTGTGGCTCGGACCAGGTTCTGTTACCCAGAATCCTTTGCAAACTTCAAAATTTGGCTAAAAAAACACATGTTCCTCACATTTCTGTGGCAGAAAGTTCTGGAATCTGAGAGGAGCCACAAATTTCCTTCTACCCAGCGTTCCCCCACGTCTCCCGATAAAAATGATACCTCACTTGTGTGGGTAGGCCTAGAGCCCGCGACAGGAAACCCCCCCAAAGAGCAACGTGGACTCATCCAAATTTTTGAAGGAAACAGAGGCGTTTTTTGCAAAGTGCCTACCTGTAGATTTTGGCCTGTAATTCAGCCGTCACCTAGGGAAACCTACCAAACCTGTGCATTTCTGAAAACTAGAGACCTAGGGGAATCCAAGATGGGGTGACTTGTGTGGCTCGGACCAGGTTCTGTTACCCAGAATCCTTTGCAAACCTCAAAATTTTGCTAAAAAAACACATGTTCCTCACATTTCTGTGGCAGAAAGTTCTGGAATCTGAGAGGAGCCACAAATTTCCTACCACCCAGCGTTCCCCCACGTCTCCCGATAACAATGATACCTCACTTGTGTGGGTAGGCCTAGCGCCCGCGACAGGAAACTTCCCAAAGCGCAACGTAGACACATCCAAATTTTTGAAGGAAAACAGAGTTGTTTTTTGCAAAGTGCCTGCCTGCAGATTTTGTCCTGTAGCTCAGCCGCCACCTAGGGAAACCTACCAAACCTGTGCTTTTCTGAAAACTAGAGACCTAGGGGACTCCAAGATGGGGTGACTTGTGAGGCTCGGACCAGGTTCTGTTACACAGAATCCTTTGCAAACCTCAAAATTTGCCCAAAAAAACACATGTTCCTCACATTTCTGTGGCTGAAAGTTCTGGAATCTGAGAGGAGCCACAAATTTCCTTCCACCCAGCGTTCCCCCACGTCTCCCAATAAAAATTATACCTCACTTGTGTGGGTAGACCAAGCGCCCGCGACAGGAAACGCCCCAAAGCGCAACGTGGACACATACACATTTTTGAAGGAAAACATAGATGTTTTTTGCAAAGTGCCTACCTGTAGATTTTGGCCTGTAGCTCAGCCGCCACCTAGGGAAACCTACCAAACCTGTGCATTTCTGAAAACTAGAGACCTAGCGGAATCCAAGATGGGGTGACTTGTGTGGCTCGGACCAGGTTCTGTTACCCAGAATCCTTTGCAAACCTCAAAATTTGGCTAAAAAAACACATGTTCCTCACATTTCTGTGGCAGAAAGTTCTGGAATCTGAGAGGAGCCACAAATTTCCTTCCACCCAGCGTTCCCCCACGTCTCCCGATAAAAATGATACCTCACTTGTGTGGGTAGGCCTAGTGCCCGCGACAGGAAACGCCCCAAAGCGCAATGTGGACTCATCCAAATTTTTGAAGGAAAACAGAGGTGTTTTTTGCAAAGTGCCTACCTGTAGATTTTGGCCTGCAGCTCAGCTGTCACCTAGGGAAACCTACCAAACCTGTGCATTTCTGAAAACTAGAGACCTAGGGGAATCCAAGATGGGGTGACTTGTGTGGCTCGGACCAGGTTCTGTTACCCAGAATCCGTTGCAAACCGCAAAATTTGGCTAAAAAAAACACATGTTCCTCACATTTCTGTGGCAGAAAGTTCTGGAATCTGAGAGGAGCCACAAATTTCCTTCCACCCAGCGTTCCCCCACGTCTCCCGATAAAAATGATACCTCACTTGTGTGGGTAGGCCTAGCGCCCGCGACAGGAAACCCCCCAAAGAGCAACGTGGACTCATCCAAATTTTTGAAGGAAACAGAGGCGTTTTTTGCAACGTGCCTACCTGTAGATTTTGGCCTGTAATTCAGCCGTCACCTAGGGAAAAGTACCAAACCTGTGCATTTCTGAAAACTAGAGACCTAGGGGAATCCAAGATGGGGTGACTTGTGTGGCTCGGACCAGGTTCTGTTACCCAGAATCCTTTGCAAACCTCAAAATTTGGCTAAAAAAACACATGTTCCTCACATTTCTGTGGCAGAAAGTTCTGGAATCTGAGAGGAGCCACAAATTTCCTACCACCCAGCGTTCCCCCACGTCTCCCGATAAAAATGATACCTCACTTGTGTGGGTAGGCCTAGCGCCCGCGACAGGAAACTTCCCAAAGCGCAACGTAGACACATCCAAATTTTTGAAGGAAAACAGAGTTGTTTTTTGCAAAGTGCCTACCTGCAGATTTTGTCCTGTAGCTCAGCCGCCACCTAGGGAAACCTACCAAACCTGTGCATTTCTGAAAACTAGAGACCTAGGGGAATCCAAGATGGGGTGACTTGTGTGGCTCGGACCAGGTTCTGTTACCCAGAATCCTTTGCAAACCTCAAAATTTGGCTAACAAAACACATGTTCCTCACATTTCTGTGGCAGAAAGTTCTGGAATCTAAGAGGAGCCACAAATTTCCTTCCACCCAGCGTTCCCCCACGTCTCCTGATAAAAATGATACCTCACTTGTGTGGGTAGGCCTAGCGTCCGCGACAGGAAACGCCCCAAAGCGCAACGTAGACTCATCCAAATTTTTGAAGGAAAACAGAGGTGTTTTTTGCAAAGTGCCTACCTGTAGATTTTGGCCTGTAGCTCAGCCGCCATCTAGGGAAACCTACCACACCTGTGCATTTCTGAAAACTAGAGACCTAAGGGAATCCAAGATGGGGTGACTTGTGTGGCTCGGACCAGGTTCTGTTACCCAGAATCCTTTGCAAACCTCAAAATTTGGCTAAAAAAACACATGTTCCTCACATTTCTGTGGCAGAAAGTTCTGGAATCTGAGAGAAGCCACAAATTTCCTTCCACCCAGCGTTCGCCCACGTCTCCTGATAAAAATGATACCTCACTTGTGTGGGTAGGCCTAGCGCCCGCGACACTTAACGCCCCAAAGCGCAACGTGGACTCATCCAAATTTTTGAAGGAAAACAGAGGTGTTTTTTGCAAAGTGCCTACCTGTAGATTTTGGCCTGTAGCTCAGCCGCCACCTAGGGAAACCTACCAAACCTGTGCATTTCTGAAAACTAAAGACCTAGGGGAATCCAAGATGGGGTGACTTGTGTGGCTCGGACCAGGTTCTGTTACCCAGAATCCTTTGCAAACCTCAAAATTTGGCTAAAAAAACACATGTTCCTCACATTTCTGTGTCAGAAAGTTCTGGAATCTGAGAGGAGCCACAAATTTCCTTCCACCCAGCGTTCCCCCACATCTCCCAATAAAAATTACACCTCACTTGTGTGGGTAGACCTAGCGCCCGCGACAGGAAATGCCCCAAAGCGCAACGTGGACACATCCAAATTTTTGAAGGAAAACATAGGTGTTTTTTGCAAAGTGCCTACCTGTAGATTTTGGCCTGTAGCTCAGCCGCCACCTAGGGAAACCTACCAAACCTGTGCATTTCTGAAAACTAGAGACCTAGCGGAATCCAAGATGGGGTGACTTGTGTGGCTCGGACCAGGTTCTGTTACGAAGAATCCTTTGCAAACCTCAAAATTTGGCTAAAAAAACACATGTTCCTCACATTTCTGTGGCAGAAAGTTCTGGAATCTGAGAGGAGCCACAAATTTCCTTCCACCCAGCGTTCCCCCACGTCTCCCGATAAAAATGATACCTCACTTGTGTGGGTAGGCCTAGCGCCCGCGACAGGAAACCCCCCAAAGAGCAACGTGGACTCATCCAAATTTTTGAAGGAAACAGAGGCGTTTTTTGCAAAGTGCCTACCTGTAGATTTTGGCCTGTAATTCAGCCGTCACCTAGGGAAACCTACCAAACCTGTGCATTTCTGAAAACTAGAGACCTAGGGGAATCCAAGATGGGGTGACTTGTGTGGCTCGGACCAGGTTCTGTTACCCAGAATCCTTTGCAAACCTCAAAATTTGCCCAAAAAAACACATGTTCCTCACATTTCTGTGGCAGAAAGTTCTGGAATCTGAGAGGAGCCACAAATTTCCTTCCACCCAGCGTTCCCCCACGTCTCCCGATAAAAATGATACCTCACTTGTGTGGGTAGGCCTAGCGCAAGCGACAGGTGACGCCCCAAAGCGCAACGTGGACTCATCCAAATTTTTGAAGGAAAACAGAGGTGTTTTTTGCAAAGTGCCTACCTGTAGATTTTGGCCTGTAGCTCAGCCGCCACCTAGGGAAACCTACCAAACCTGTGCATTTCTGAAAACTAGAGACCTAGGGGAATCCAAGATGGGGTGACTTGTGTGGCTCGGACCAGGTTCTGTTACCCAGAATCCTTTGCAAACCTCAAAATTTGGCTAAAAAAAACACATGTTCCTCACATTTCTGTGGCAGAAAGTTCTGGAATCTGAGAGGAGCCACAAATGTCCTTCCACCCAGCGTTCCCCCACGTCTCCCGATAAAAATTATACCTCACTTGTGTGGGTAGGCCTGGCGCCCGCAACAGGAAATGCCCCAAAGCGCAACGTGGACTCATCCAAATTTTTGAAGGAAAACAGAGGTGTTTTTTGCAAGGTGCCTACCTGTAGATTTTGGCCTGCAGCTCAGCTGCCACCTAGGGAAACCTACCAAACCTGTGCATTTCTGAAAACTAGAGACCTAGGGGAATCCAAGATGGGGTGACTTGTGTGGCTCGGACCAGGTTCTGTTACCCAGAATCCTTTGCAAACCGCAAAATTTGGCTAAAAAAACACATGTTCCTCACATTTCTGTGGCAGAAAGTTCTGGAATCTGAGAGGAGCCACAAATTTCCTTCCACCCAGCGTTCCCCCACGTCTCCCAATAAAAATTATACCTCACTTGTGTGGGTAGACCTAGCGCCCGCGACAGGAAACGCCCCAAAGCGCAACGTGGACACATCCAAATTTTTGAAGGAAAACATAGGTGTTTTTTGCAAAGTGCCTACCTGTAGATTTTGGCCTGTAGCTCAGCCGCCATCTAGGGAAACCTACCACACCTGTGCATTTCTGAAAACTAGAGACCTAAGGGAATCCAAGATGGGGTGACTTGTGTGGCTCGGACCAGGTTCTGTTACCCAGAATCCTTTGCAAACCTCAAAATTTGGCTAAAAAAACACATGTTCCTCACATTTCTGTGGCAGAAAGTTCTGGAATCTGAGAGAAGCCACAAATTTCCTTCCACCCAGCGTTCGCCCACGTCTCCTGATAAAAATGATACCTCACTTGTGTGGGTAGGCCTAGCGCCCGCGACACTTAACGCCCCAAAGCGCAACGTGGACTCATCCAAATTTTTGAAGGAAAACAGAGGTGTTTTTTGCAAAGTGCCTACCTGTAGATTTTGGCCTGTAGCTCAGCCGCCACCTAGGGAAACCTACCAAACCTGTGCATTTCTGAAAACTAAAGACCTAGGGGAATCCAAGATGGGGTGACTTGTGTGGCTCGGACCAGGTTCTGTTACCCAGAATCCTTTGCAAACCTCAAAATTTGGCTAAAAAAACACATGTTCCTCACATTTCTGTGTCAGAAAGTTCTGGAATCTGAGAGGAGCCACAAATTTCCTTCCACCCAGCGTTCCCCCACGTCTCCCAATAAAAATTATACCTCACTTGTGTGGGTAGACCTAGCGCCCGCGACAGGAAACGCCCCAAAGCGCAACGTGGACACATCCAAATTTTTGAAGGAAAACATAGGTGTTTTTTGCAAAGTGCCTACCTGTAGATTTTGGCCTGTAGCTCAGCCGCCACCTAGGGAAACCTACCAAACCTGTGCATTTCTGAAAACTAGAGACCTAGCGGAATCCAAGATGGGGTGACTTGTGTGGCTCGGACCAGGTTCTGTTACGAAGAATCCTTTGCAAACCTCAAAATTTGGCTAAAAAAACACATGTTCCTCACATTTCTGTGGCAGAAAGTTCTGGAATCTGAGAGGAGCCACAAATTTCCTTCCACCCAGCGTTCCCCCACGTCTCCCGATAAAAATGATACCTCACTTGTGTGGGTAGGCCTAGCGCCCGCGACAGGAAACGCCCCAAAGCGCAACGTGGACTCATCCAAATTTTTAAAGGAAAACAGAGGTGTTTTTTGCAAAGTGCCTACCTGTAGATTTTGGCCTGTAGCTCAGCTGCCACCTAGGGAAACCTACCAAACCTGTGCATTTCTGAAAACTAGAGACCTAGGGGAATCCAAGATGGGGTGACTTGTGTGGCTCGGACCAGGTTCTGTTACCCAGAATCCTTTGCAAACCGCAAAATTTGGCTAAAAAAACACATGTTCCTCACATTTCTGTGGCAGAAAGTTCTGGAATCTGAGAGGAGCCACAAATTTCCTTCCACCCAGCGTTCCCCCACGTCTCCCGATAAAAATGATACCTCACTTGTGTGGGTAGGCCTAGCGCCCGCGACAGGAAACCCCCCAAAGAGCAACGTGGACTCATCCAAATTTTTGAAGGAAACAGAGGCGTTTTTTGCAAAGTGCCTACCTGTAGATTTTGGCCTGTAATTCAGCCGTCACCTAGGGAAACCTACCAAACCTGTGCATTTCTGAAAACTAGAGACCTAGGGGAATCCAAGATGGGGTGACTTGTGTGGATCGGACCAGGTTCTGTTACCCAGAATCCTTTGCAAACCTCAAAATTTGCCCAAAAAAACACATGTTCCTCACATTTCGGTGGCAGAAAGTTCTGGAATCTGAGAGGAGCCACAAATTTCCTTCCACCCAGCGTTCCCCCACGTCTCCCGATAAAAATGATACCTCACTTGTGTGGGTAGGCCTAGCGCAAGCGACAGGTGACGCCCCAAAGCGCAACGTGGACTCATCCAAATTTTTGAAGGAAAACAGAGGTGTTTTTTGCAAAGTGCCTACCTGTAGATTTTGGCCTGTAGCTCAGCCGCCACCTAGGGAAACCTACCAAACCTGTGCATTTCTGAAAACTAGAGACCTAGGGGAATCCAAGATGGGGTGACTTGTGTGGCTCTGACCAGGTTCTGTTACCCAGAATCCTTTGCAAACCTCAAAATTTGGCTAAAAAAACACATGTTCCTCACATTTCTGTGGCAGAAAGTTCTGGAATCTGAGAGGAGCCACAAATGTCCTTCCACCCAGCGTTCCCCCACGTCTCCCGATAAAAATTATACCTCACTTGTGTGGGTAGGCCTGGCGCCCGCAACAGGAAATGCCCCAAAGCGCAACGTGGACTCATCCAAATTTTTGAAGGAAAACAGAGGTGTTTTTTGCAAAGTGCCTACCTGTAGATTTTGGCCTGCAGCTCAGCTGCCACCTAGGGAAACCTACCAAACCTGTGCATTTCTGAAAACTAGAGACCTAGGGGAATCCAAGATGGGGTGACTTGTGTGGCTCGGACCATGTTCTGTTACCCAGAATCCTTTGCAAACCGCAAAATTTGGCTAAAAAAACACATGTTCCTCACATTTCTGTAGCAGAAAGTTCTGGAATCTGAGAGGAGCCACAAATTTCCTTCCACCCAGCGTTCCCCCACGTCTCCCGATAAAAATGATACCTCACTTGTGTGGGTAGGCCTAGCGCCCGCGACAGGAAACCCCCCAAAGAGCAACGTGGACTCATCCAAATTTTTGAAGGAAACAGAGGCGTTTTTTGCAACGTGCCTACCTGTAGATTTTGGCCTGTAATTCAGCCGTCACCTAGGGAAACCTACCAAACCTGTGCATTTCTGAAAACTAGAGACCTAGGGGAATCCAAGATGGGGTGACTTGTGTGGCTCGGACCAGGTTCTGTTACCCAGAATCCTTTGCAAACCTCAAAATTTGGCTAAAAAAACACATGTTCCTCACATTTCTGTGGCAGAAAGTTCTGGAATCTGAGAGGAGCCACAAATTTCCTACCACCCAGCGTTCCCCCACGTCTCCCGATAAAAATGATACCTCACTTGTGTGGGTAGGCCTAGCGCCCGCGACAGGAAACTTCCCAAAGCGCAACGTAGACACATCCAAATTTTTGAAGGAAAACAGAGGTTTTTTTTGCAAAGTGCCTACCTGCAGATTTTGTCCTGTAGCTCAGCCGCCACCTAGGGAAACCTACCAAACCTGTGCATTTCTGAAAACTAGAGACCTAGGGGACTCCAAGATGGGGTGACTTGTGTGGCTCGGACCAGGTTCTGTTACCCAGAATCCTTTGCAAACCTCAAAATTTGCCCAAAAAAACACATGTTCCTCACATTTCTGTGGCAGAAAGTTCTGGAATCTGAGAGGAGCCACAAATTTCCTTCCACCCAGCGTTCCCCCACGTCTCCCGATAAAAATGATACCTCACTTGTGTGGGTAGGCCTAGCGCAAGCGACAGGTGACGCCCCAAAGCGCAACGTGGACTCATCCAAATTTTTGAAGGAAAACAGAGGTGTTTTTTGCAAAGTGCCTACCTGTAGATTTTGGCCTGTAGCTCAGCCGCCACCTAGGGAAACCTACCAAACCTGTGCATTTCTGAAAACTAGAGACCTAGGGGAATCCAAGATGGGGTGACTTGTGTGGCTCGGACCAGGTTCTGTTACCCAGAATCCTTTGCAAACCTCAAAATTTGGCTAAAAAAACACATGTTCCTCACATTTCTGTGGCAGAAAGTTCTGGAATCTGAGAGGAGCCACAAATGTCCTTCCACCCAGCGTTCCCCCACGTCTCCCGATAAAAATTATACCTCACTTGTGTGGGTAGGCCTAGCGCCCGCAACAGGAAATGCCCCAAAGCGCAACGTGGACTCATCCAAATTTTTGAAGGAAAACAGAGGTGTTTTTTGCAAAGTGCCTCCCTGTAGATTGTGGCCTGTAGCTCAGCCGCCACCTATGGAAACCTACCAAACCTGTGCATTTCTGAAAACTAGAGACCTAGGGGAATCCAAGATGGGGTGACTTGTGTGGCTCGGACCAGGTTCTGTTACCCAGAATCCTTTGCAAACTTCAAAATGTGGCTAAAAAAACACATGTTCCTCACATTTCTGTGTCAGAAAGTTCTGGAATCTGAGAGGAGCCACAAATTTCCTTCCACCCAGCGTTCCCCCACGTCTCCCAATAAAAATTATACCTCACTTGTGTGGGTAGACCTAGCGCCCGCGACAGGAAACGCCCCAAAGCGCAACGTGGACACATCCAAATTTTTGAAGGAAAACATAGGTGTTTTTTGCAAAGTGCCTACCTGTAGATTTTGGCCTGTAGCTCAGCCGCCACCTAGGGAAACCTACCAAACCTGTGCATTTCTGAAAACTAAAGACCTAGGGGAATCCAAGATGGGGTGACTTGTGTGGCTCGGACCAGGTTCTGTTACCCAGAATCCTTTGCAAACCTCAAAATTTGGCTAACAAAACACATGTTCCTCACATTTCTGTGGCAGAAAGTTCTGGAATCTAAGAGGAGCCACAAATTTCCTTCCACCCAGCGTTCCCCCACGTCTCCTGATAAAAATGATACCTCACTTGTGTGGGTAGGCCTAGCGTCCGCGACAGGAAACGCCCCAAAGCGCAACGTAGACTCATCCAAATTTTTGAAGGAAAACAGAGGTGTTTTTTGCAAAGTGCCTACCTGTAGATTTTGGCCTGTAGCTCAGCCGCCATCTAGGGAAACCTACCACACCTGTGCATTTCTGAAAACTAGAGACCTAAGGGAATCCAAGATGGGGTGACTTGTGTGGCTCGGACCAGGTTCTGTTACCCAGAATCCTTTGCAAACCTCAAAATTTGGCTAAAAAAACACATGTTCCTCACATTTCTGTGGCAGAAAGTTCTGGAATCTGAGAGAAGCCACAAATTTCCTTCCACCCAGCGTTCGCCCACGTCTCCTGATAAAAATTATACCTCACTTGGGTGGGTAGGCCTAGCGCCCGCGACACTTAACGCCCCAAAGCGCAACGTGGACTCATCCAAATTTTTGAAGGAAAACAGAGGTGTTTTTTGCAAAGTGCCTACCTGTAGATTTTGGCCTGTAGCTCAGCCGCCACCTAGGGAAACCTACCAAACCTGTGCATTTCTGAAAACTAAAGACCTAGGGGAATCCAAGATGGGGTGACTTGTGTGGCTCGAACCAGGTTCTGTTACCCAGAATCCTTTGCAAACCTCAAAATTTGGCTAAAAAAACACATGTTCCTCACATTTCTGTGTCAGAAAGTTCTGGAATCTGAGAGGAGCCACAAATTTCCTTCCACCCAGCGTTCCCCCACGTCTCCCAATAAAAATTATACCTCACTTGTGTGGGTAGACCTAGCGCCCGCGACAGGAAACGCCCCAAAGCGCAACGTGGACACATCCAAATTTTTGAAGGAAAACATAGGTGTTTTTTGCAAAGTGCCTACCTGTATATTTTGGCCTGTAGCTCAGCCGCCACCTAGGGAAACCTACCAAACCTGTGCATTTCTGAAAACTAGAGACCTAGCGGAATCCAAGATGGGGTGACTTGTGAGGCTCGGACCAGGTTCTGTTACGAAGAATCCTTTGCAAACCTCAAAATTTGGCTAAAAAAACACATGTTCCTCACATTTCTGTGGCAGAAAGTTCTGGAATCTGAGAGGAGCCACAAATTTCCTTCCACCCAGCGTTCCCCCACGTCTCCCGATAAAAATGATACCTCACTTGTGTGGGTAGGCCTAGCGCCCGCGACAGGAAACGCCCCAAAGCGCAACGTGGACTCATCCAAATTTTTAAAGGAAAACAGAGGTGTTTTTTGCAAAGTGCCTACCTGTAGATTTTGGCCTGTAGCTCAGCTGCCACCTAGGGAAACCTACCAAACCTGTGCATTTCTGAAAACTAGAGACCTAGGGGAATCCAAGATGGGGTGACTTGTGTGGCTCGGACCAGGTTCTGTTACCCAGAATCCTTTGCAAACCGCAAAATTTGGCTAAAAAAACACATGTTCCTCACATTTCTGTGGCAGAAAGTTCTGGAATCTGAGAGGAGCCACAAATTTCCTTCCACCCAGCGTTCCCCCACGTCTCCCGATAAAAATGATACCTCACTTGTGTGGGTAGGCCTAGCGCCCGCGACAGGAAACCCCCCAAAGAGCAACGTGGACTCATCCAAATTTTTGAAGGAAACAGAGGCGTTTTTTGCAAAGTGCCTACCTGTAGATTTTGGCCTGTAATTCAGCCGTCACCTAGGGAAACCTACCAAACCTGTGCATTTCTGAAAACTAGAGACCTAGGGGAATCCAAGATGGGGTGACTTGTGTGGCTCGGACCTGGTTCTGTTACCCAGAATCCTTTGCAAACCTCAAAATTTGCCCAAAAAAACACATGTTCCTCACATTTCTGTGGCAGAAAGTTCTGGAATCTGAGAGGAGCCACAAATTTCCTTCCACCCAGCGTTCCCCCACGTCTCCCGATAAAAATGATACCTCACTTGTGTGGGTAGGCCTAGCGCAAGCGACAGGTGACGCCCCAAAGCGCAACGTGGACTCATCCAAATTTTTGAAGGAAAACAGAGGTGTTTTTTGCAAAGTGCCTACCTGTAGATTTTGGCCTGTAGCTCAGCCGCCACCTAGGGAAACCTACCAAACCTGTGCATTTCTGAAAACTAGAGACCTAGGGGAATCCAAGATGGGGTGACTTGTGTGGCTCGGACCAGGTTCTGTTACCCAGAATCCTTTGCAAACCTCAAAATTTGGCTAAAAAAACACATGTTCCTCACATTTCTGTGGCAGAAAGTTCTGGAATCTGAGAGGAGCCACAAATGTCCTTCCACCCAGCGTTCCCCACGTCTCCCGATAAAAATTATACCTCACTTGTGTGGGTAGGCCTGGCGCCCGCAACAGGAAATGCCCCAAAGCGCAACGTGGACTCATCCAAATTTTTGAAGGAAAACAGAGGTGTTTTTTGCAAAGTGCCTCCCTGTAGATTTTGGCCTGTAGCTCAGCCGCCACCTAGGGAAACCTACCAAACCTGTGCATTTCTGAAAACTAAAGACCTAGGGGAATCCAAGATGGGGTGACTTGTGTGGCTCGGACCAGGTTCTGTTACCCAGAATCCTTAGCAAACCTCAAAATTTGGCTAACAAAACACATGTTCCTCACATTTCTGTGGCAGAAAGTTCTGGAATCTAAGAGGACCCACAAATTTCCTTCCACCCAGTGTTCCCCCACGTCTCCTGAGAAAAATGATACCTCACTTGTGTGGGTAGGCCTAGCGTCCGCGACAGGAAACGCCCCAAAGCGCAACGTGGACTCATCCAAATTTTTGAAGGAAAACAGAGGTGTTTTTTGCAAAGTGCCTACCTGTAGATTTTGGCCTGTAGCTCAGCCGCCACCTATGGAAACCTAGCAAACCTGTGCATTTCTGAAAACTAGAGACCTAGGGGAATCCAAGATGGGGTGACTTGTGTGGCTCAGACCAGGTTCTGTTACCCAGAATCCTTTGCAAACCTCAAAATTTGGCTAAAAAAACACATGTTCCTCACATTTCTGTGGCAGAAAGTTCTGGAATCTGAGAGGAGCCACAAATTTCCTACCACCCAGCGTTCCCCCACGTCTCCCGATAAAAATGATACCTCACTTGTGTGGGTAGGCCTAGCGCCCGCGACAGGAAACTTCCCAAAGCGCAACGTAGACACATCCAAATTTTTGAAGGAAAACAGAGTTGTTTTTTGCAAAGTGCCTACCTGCAGATTTTGTCCTGTAGCTCAGCCGCCACCTAGGGAAACCTACCAAACCTGTGCATTTCTGAAAACTAGAGACCTAGGGGACTCCAAGATGGGGTGACTTGTGTGGCTCGGACCAGGTTCTGTTACCCAGAATCCTTTGCAAACCTCAAAATTTGCCCAAAAAAACACATGTTCCTCACATTTCTGTGGCAGAAAGTTCTGGAATCTGAGATGAGCCACAAATTTCCTTCCACCCAGCGTTCCCCCACGTCTCCCGATAAAAATGATACTTCACTTGTGTGGGTAGGCCTAGCGCAAGCGACAGGTGACGCCCCAAAGCGCAACGTGGACTCATCCAAATTTTTGAAGGAAAACAGAGGTGTTTTTTGCAATGTGCCTACCTGTAGATTTTGGCCTGTAGCTCAGCCGCCACCTAGGGAAACCTACCAAACCTGTGCATTTCTGAAAACTAGAGACCTAGGGGAATCCAAGATGGGGTGACTTGTGTGGCTCGGACCAGGTTCTGTTACCCAGAATCCTTTGCAAACCTCAAAATTTGGCTAAAAAAACACATGTTCCTCACATTTCTGTGGCAGAAAGTTCTGGAATCTGAGAGGAGCCACAAATGTCCTTCCACCCAGCGTTCCCCCACGTCTCCCGATAAAAATTATACCTCACTTGTGTGGGTAGGCCTAGCGCCCGCAACAGGAAATGCCCCAAAGCGCAACGTGGACTCATCCAAATTTTTGAAGGAAAACAGAGGTGTTTTTTGCAAAGTGCCTCCCTGTAGATTGTGGCCTGTAGCTCAGCCGCCACCTATGGAAACCTACCAAACCTGTGCATTTCTGAAAACTAGAGACCTAGGGGAATCCAAGATGGGGTGACTTGTGTGGCTCGGACCAGGTTCTGTTACCCAGAATCCTTTGCAAACTTCAAAATGTGGCTAAAAAAACACATGTTCCTCACATTTCTGTGTCAGAAAGTTCTGGAATCTGAGAGGAGCCACAAATTTCCTTCCACCCAGCGTTCCCCCACGTCTCCCAATAAAAATTATACCTCACTTGTGTGGGTAGACCTAGCGCCCGCGACAGGAAACGCCCCAAAGCGCAACGTGGACACATCCAAATTTTTGAAGGAAAACATAGGTGTTTTTTGCAAAGTGCCTACCTGTAGATTTTGGCCTGTAGCTCAGCCGCCACCTAGGGAAACCTACCAAACCTGTGCATTTCTGAAAACTAAAGACCCAGGGGAATCCAAGATGGGGTGACTTGTGTGGCTCGGACCAGGTTCTGTTACCCAGAATCCTTTGCAAACCTCAAAATTTGGCTAACAAAACACATGTTCCTCACATTTCTGTGGCAGAAAGTTCTGGAATCTGAGAGGAGCCACAAATTTCCTTCCACCCAGCGTTCCCCCACGTCTCCCAATAAAAATTATACCTCACTTGTGTGGGTAGGCCTAGCGTCCGCGACAGGAAACGCCCCAAAGCGCAACGTAGACTCATCCAAATTTTTGAAGGAAAACAGAGGTGTTTTTTGCAAAGTGCCTACCTGTAGATTTTGGCCTGTAGCTCAGCCGCCATCTAGGGAAACCTACCACACCTGTGCATTTCTGAAAACTAGAGACCTAAGGGAATCCAAGATGGGGTGACTTGTGTGGCTCGGACCAGGTTCTGTTACCCAGAATCCTTTGCAAACCTCAAAATTTGGCTAAAAAAACACATGTTCCTCACATTTCTGTGGCAGAAAGTTCTGGAATCTGAGAGGAGCCACAAATTTCCTTCCACCCAGCGTTCGCCCACGTCTCCTGATAAAAATGATACCTCACTTGTGTGGGTAGGCCTAGCGCCCGCGACACTTAACGCCCCAAAGCGCAACGTGGACTCATCCAAATTTTTGAAGGAAAACAGAGGTGTTTTTTGCAAAGTGCCTACCTGTAGATTTTGGCCTGTAGCTCAGCCGCCACCTAGGGAAACCTACCAAACCTGTGCATTTCTGAAAACTAAAGACCTAGGGGAATCCAAGATGGGGTGACTTGTGTGGCTCGGACCAGGTTCTGTTACCCAGAATCCTTTGCAAACCTCAAAATTTGGCTAAAAAAACACATGTTCCTCACATTTCTGTGTCAGAAAGTTCTGGAATCTGAGAGGAGCCACAAATTTCCTTCCACCCAGCGTTCCCCCACGTCTCCCAATAAAAATTATACCTCACTTGTGTGGGTAGACCAAGCGCCCGCGACAGGAAACGCCCCAAAGCGCAACGTGGACACATCCAAATTTTTGAAGGAAAACATAGGTGTTTTTTGCTAAGTGCCTACCTGTAGATTTTGGCCTGTAGCTCAGCCGCCACCTAGGGAAACCTACCAAACCTGTGCATTTCTGAAAACTAGAGACCTAGCGGAATCCAAGATGGGGTGACTTGTGTGGCTCGGACCAGGTTCTGTTACGAAGAATCCTTTGCAAACCTCAAAATTTGGCTAAAAAAACACATGTTCCTCACATTTCTGTGGCAGAAAGTTCTGGAATCTGAGAGGAGCCACAAATTTCCTTCCACCCAGCGTTCCCCCACGTCTCCCGATAAAAATGATACCTCACTTGTGTGGTTAGGCCTAGCGCCCGCGACAGGAAACGCCCCAAAGCGCAACGTGGACTCATCCAAATTTTTGAAGGAAAACAGAGGTGTTTTTTGCAAAGTGCCTACCTGTAGATTTTGGCCTGTAATTCAGCCGTCACCTAGGGAAAACTACCAAACCTGTGCATTTCTGAAAACTAGAGACCTACGGGAATCCAAGATGGGGTGACTTGTGTGGCCCGGACCAGGTTCTGTTACCCAGAATCCTTTGCAAACCTCAAAATTTGCCCAAAAAAACACATGTTCCTCACATTTCTGTGGCAGAAAGTTCTGGAATCTGAGAGGAGCCACAAATTTCCTTCCACCCAGCGTTCCCCCACGTCTCCCGATAAAAATGATACCTCACTTGTGTGGGTAGGCCTAGCGCAAGCGACAGGTGACGCCCCAAAGCGCAACGTAGACTCATCCAAATTTTTGAAGGAAAACAGAGGTGTTTTTTGCAAAGTGCCTCCCTGTAGATTTTGGCCTGTAGCTCAGCCGCCACCTATGGAAACCTACCAAACCTGTCCATTTCTGAAAACTAGAGACCTAGGGGAATCCAAGATGGGGTGACTTGTGTGGCTCGGACCAGGTTCTGTTACCCAGAATCCTTTGCAAACTTCAAAATTTGGCTAAAAAAACACATGTTCCTCACATTTCTGTGTCAGAAAGTTCTGGAATCTGAGAGGAGCCACAAATTTCCTTCCACCCAGCGTTCCCCCACGTCTCCCAATAAAAATTATACCTCACTTGTGTGGGTAGACCTAGCGCCCGCGACAGGAAACGCCCCAAAGCGCAACGTGGACACATCCAAATTTTTGAAGGAAAACATAGGTGTTTTTTGCAAAGTGCCTACCTGTAGATTTTGGCCTGTAGCTCAGCCGCCACCTAGGGAAACCTACCAAACCTGTGCATTTCTGAAAACTAAAGACCTAGGGGAATCCAAGATGGGGTGACTTGTGTGGCTCGGACCAGGTTCTGTTACCCAGAATCCTTTGCAAACCTCAAAATTTGGCTAACAAAACACATGTTCCTCACATTTCTGTGGCTGAAAGCTCTGGAATCTAAGAGGAGCCACAAATTTCCTTCCACCCAGCGTTCCCCCACGTCTCCTGATAAAAATGATACCTCACTTGTGTGGGTAGGCCTAGCGTCCGCGACAGGAAACGCCCCAAAGCGCAACGTGGACTCATCCAAATTTTTTAAGGAAAACAGAGGTGTTTTTTGCAAAGTGCCTACCTGTAGATTTTGTCCTGTAGCTCAGCCGCCACCTATGGAAACCTACCGAACCTGTGCATTTCTGAAAACTAGAGACCTAGGGGAATCCAAGATGGGGTGACTTGTGTGGCTCAGACCAGGTTCTGTTACCCAGAATCCTTTGCAAACCTCAAAATTTGGCTAAAAAAACACATGTTCCTCACATTTCTGTGGCAGAAAGTTCTGGAATCTGAGAGGAGCCACAAATTTCCTTCCACTCAGCGTTCCCCCACGTCTCCCGATAAAAATTATACCTCACTTGTGTGGGTAGGCCTAGCGCCCGCAACAGGAATGCCCCAAAGCGCAACGTGGACTCATTCAAATTTTTGAAGGAAAACAGAGGTGTTTTTTGCAAAGTGCCTCCCTGTAGATTTTGTCCTGTAGCTCAGCCGCCACCTAGGGAAACCTACCAAACCTGTGCATTTCTGAAAACTAGAGACCTAGGGGACTCCAAGATGGGGTGACTTGTGTGGCTCGGACCAGGTTCTGTTACCCAGAATCCTTTGCAAACCTCAAAATTTGCCCAAAAAAACTCATGTTCCTCACATTTCTGTGGCAGAAAGTTCTGGAATCTGAGAGGAGCCACAAATTTCCTTCCACCCAGCGTTCCCCCACGTCTCCCGATAAAAATGATACCTCACTTGTGTGGGTAGGCCTAGCGCAAGCAACAGGTGACGCCCCAAAGCGCAACGTGGACTCATCCAAATTTTTGAAGGAAAACAGAGGTGTTTTTTGCAAAGTGCCTACCTGTAGATTTTGGCCTGTAGCTCAGCCGCCACCTAGGGAAACCTACCAAACCTGTGCATTTCTGAAAACTAGAGACCTAGGGGAATCCAAGATGGGGTGACTTGTGTGGCTCGGACCAGGTTCTGTTACCCAGAATCCTTTGCAAACCTCAAAATTTGGCTAAAAAAACACATGTTCCTCACATTTCTGTGGCAGAAAGTTCTGGAATCTGAGAGGAGCCACAAATGTCCTTCCACCCAGCGTTCCCCCACGTCTCCCGATAAAAATTATACCTCACTTGTGTGGGTAGGCCTAGCGCCCGCAACAGGAAATGCCCCAAAGCGCAACGTGGACTCATCCAAATTTTTGAAGGAAAACAGAGGTGTTTTTTGCAAAGTGCCTCCCTGTAGATTTTGGCCTGTAGCTCAGCCGCCACCTATGGAAACCTACCAAACCTGTGCATTTCTGAAAACTAGAGACCTAGGGGAATCCAAGATGGGGTGACTTGTGTGGCTCGGACCAGGTTCTGTTACCCAGAATCCTTTGCAAACTTCAAAATTTGGCTAAAAAATCACATGTTCCTCACATTTCTGTGTCAGAAAGTTCTGGAATCTGAGAGGAGCCACAAATTTCCTTCCACCCAGCGTTCCCCCACGTCTCCC
Organism: Pleurodeles waltl; assembly: GCF_031143425.1. Taxonomy (NCBI): domain Eukaryota; kingdom Metazoa; phylum Chordata; class Amphibia; order Caudata; family Salamandridae; genus Pleurodeles; species Pleurodeles waltl. The sequence continues at coordinate 1,679,884,679 of NC_090444.1, read as the reverse complement.
AATAAAAATTATACCTCACTTGTGTGGGTAGACCTAGCGCCCGCGACAGGAAACGCCCCAAAGCGCAACGTGGACACATCCAAATTTTTGAAGGAAATCATAGGTGTTTTTTGCAAAGTGCCTACCTGTAGATTTTGGCCTGTAGCTCAGCCGCCACCTAGGGAAACCTACCTAACCTGTGCATTTCTGAAAACTAAAGACCTAGGGGAATCCAAGATGGGGTGACTTGTGTGGCTCGGACCAGGTTCTGTTACCCAGAATCCTTTGCAAACCTCAAAATTTGGCTAACAAAACACATGTTCCTCACATTTCTGTGGCAGAAAGTTCTGGAATCTAAGAGGAGCCACAAATTTCCTTCCACCCAGCGTTCCCCCACGTCTCCTGATAAAAATGATACCTCACTTGTGTGGGTAGGCCTAGCGTCCGCGACAGGAAACGCCCCAAAGCGCAACGTAGACTCATCCAAATTTTTGAAGGAAAACAGAGGTGTTTTTTGCAAAGTGCCTACCTGTAGATTTTGGCCTGTAGCTCAGCCGCCATCTAGGGAAACCTACCACACCTGTGCATTTCTGAAAACTAGAGACCTAAGGGAATCCAAGATGGGGTGACTTGTGTGGCTCGGACCAGGTTCTGTTACCCAGAATCCTTTGCAAACCTCAAAATTTGGCTAAAAAAACACATGTTCCTCACATTTCTGTGGCAGAAAGTTCTGGAATCTGAGAGAAGCCACAAATTTCCTTCCACCCAGCGTTCGCCCACGTCTCCTGATAAAAATGATACCTCACTTGTGTGGGTAGGCCTAGCGCCCGCGACACTTAACGCCCCAAAGCGCAACGTGGACTCATCCAAATTTTTGAAGGAAGACAGAGGTGTTTTTTGCAAAGTGCCTACCTGTAGATTTTGGCCTGTAGCTCAGCCGCCACCTAGGGAAACCTACCAAACCTGTGCATTTCTGAAAACTAAAGACCTAGGGGAATCCAAGATGGGGTGACTTGTGTGGCTCGGACCAGGTTCTGTTACCCAGAATCCTTTGCAAACCTCAAAATTTGGCTAAAAAAACACATGTTCCTCACATTTCTGTGTCAGAAAGTTCTGGAATCTGAGAGGAGCCACAAATTTCCTTCCACCCAGCGTTCCCCCACGTCTCCCAATAAAAATTATACCTCACTTGTGTGGGTAGACCTAGCGCCCGCGACAGGAAACGCCCCAAAGCGCAACGTGGACACATCCAAATTTTTGAAGGAAAACATAGGTGTTTTTTGCAAAGTGCCTACCTGTAGATTTTGGCCTGTAGCTCAGCCGCCACCTAGGGAAACCTACCAAACCTGTGCATTTCTGAAAACTAGAGACCTAGCGGAATCCAAGATGGGGTGACTTGTGTGGCTCGGACCAGGTTCTGTTACGAAGAATCCTTTGCAAACCTCAAAATTTGGCTAAAAAAACACATGTTCCTCACATTTCTGTGGCAGAAAGTTCTGGAATCTGAGAGGAGCCACAAATTTCCTTCCACCCAGCGTTCCCCCACGTCTCCCGATAAAAATGATACCTCACTTGTGTGGGTAGGCCTAGCGCCCGCGACAGGAAACGCCCCAAAGCGCAACGTGGACTCATCCAAATTTTTGAAGGAAAACAGAGGTGTTTTTTGCAAAGTGCCTACCTGTAGATTTTGGCCTGTAGCTCAGCTGCCACCTAGGGAAACCTACCAAACCTGTGCATTTCTGAAAACTAGAGACCTAGGGGAATCCAAGATGGGGTGACTTGTGTGGCTCGGACCAGGTTCTGTTACCCAGAATCCTTTGCAAACCGCAAAATTTGGCTAAAAAAACACATGTTCCTCACATTTCTGTGGCAGAAAGTTCTGGAATCTGAGAGGAGCCACAAATTTCCTTCCACCCAGCGTTCCCCCACGTCTCCCGATAAAAATAATACCTCACTTGTGTGGGTAGGCCTAGCGCCCGCGACAGGAAACCCCCCAAAGAGCAACGTGGACTCATCCAAATTTTTGAAGGAAACAGAGGCGTTTTTTGCAAAGTGCCTACCTGTAGATTTTGGCCTGTAATTCAGCCGTCACCTAGGGAAACCTACCAAACCTGTGCATTTCTGAAAACTAGAGACCTAGGGGAATCCAAGATGGGGTGACTTGTGTGGCTCGGACCAGGTTCTGTTACCCAGAATCCTTTGCAAACCTCAAAATTTGCCCAAAAAAACACATGTTCCTCACATTTCTGTGGCAGAAAGTTCTGGAATCTGAGAGGAGCCACAAATTTCCTTCCACCCAGCGTTCCCCCACGTCTCCCGATAAAAATGATACCTCACTTGTGTGGGTAGGCCTAGCGCAAGCGACAGGTGACGCCCCAAAGCGCAACGTGGACTCATCCAAATTTTTGAAGGAAAACAGAGGTGTTTTTTGCAAAGTGCCTACCTGTAGATTTTGGCCTGTAGCTCAGCCGCCACCTAGGGAAACCTACCAAACCTGTGCATTTCTGAAAACTAGAGACCTAGGGGAATCCAAGATGGGGTGACTTGTGTGGCTCGGACCAGGTTCTGTTACCCAGAATCCTTTGCAAACCTCAAAATTTGGCTAAAAAAACACATGTTCCTCACATTTCTGTGGCAGAAAGTTCTGGAATCTGAGAGGAGCCACAAATGTCCTTCCACCCAGCGTTCCCCCACGTCTCCCGATAAAAATTATACCTCACTTGTGTGGGTAGGCCTAGCGCCCGCAACAGGAAATGCCCCAAAGCGCAACGTGGACTCATCCAAATTTTTGAAGGAAAACAGAGGTGTTTTTTGCAAAGTGCCTCCCTGTAGATTTTGGCCTGTAGCTCAGCCGCCACCTATGGAAACCTACCAAACCTGTCCATTTCTGAAAACTAGAGACCTAGGGGAATCCAAGATGGGGTGACTTGTGTGGCTCGGACCAGGTTCTGTTACCCAGAATCCTTTGCAAACTTCAAAATTTGGCTAAAAAAACACATGTTCCTCACATTTCTGTGTCAGAAAGTTCTGGAATCTGAGAGGAGCCACAAATTTCCTTCCACCCAGCGTTCCCCCACGTCTCCCAATAAAAATTATACCTCACTTGTGTGGGTAGACCTAGCGCCCGCGACAGGAAACGCCCCAAAGCGCAACGTGGACACATCCAATTTTTTGAAGGAAAACATAGGTGTTTTTTGCAAAGTGCCTACCTGTAGATTTTGGCCTGTAGCTCAGCCGCCACCTAGGGAAACCTACCAAACCTGTGCATTTCTGAAAACTAAAGACCTAGGGGAATCCAAGATGGGGTGACTTGTGTGGCTCGGACCAGGTTCTGTTATCCAGAATCCTTTGCAAACCTCAAAATTTGGCTAACAAAACACATGTTCCTCACATTTCTGTGGCAGAAAGTTCTGGAATCTAAGAGGAGCCACAAATTTCCTTCCACCCAGCGTTCCCCCACGTCTCCTGATAAAAATGATACCTCACTTGTGTGGGTAGGCCTAGCGTCCGCGACAGGAAACGCCCCAAAGCGCAACGTAGACACATCCAAATTTTTGAAGGAAAACAGAGGTTTCTTTGCAAAGTGCCTACCTGTAGATTTTGGCCTGTAGCTCAGCCGCCATCTAGGGAAACCTACCACACCTGTGCATTTCTGAAAACTAGAGACCTAAGGGACTCCAAGATGGGGTGACTTGTGTGGCTCGGACCAGGTTCTGTTACCCAGAATCCTTTGCAAACCTCAAAATTTGGCTAAAAAAACACATGTTCCTCACATTTCTGTGGCAGAAAGTTCTGGAATCTGAGAGAAGCCACAAATTTCCTTCCACTCAGCGTTCCCCCACGTCTCCCGATAAAAATTATACCTCACTTGTGTGGGTAGGCCTAGCGCCCGCAACAGGAATGCCCCAAAGCGCAACGTGGACTCATCCAAATTTTTGAAGGAAAACAGAGGTGTTTTTTGCAAAGTGCCTACCTGTAGATTTTGGCCTGTAGCTCAGCCGCCACCTAGGGAAACCTACCAAACCTGTGCATTTCTGAAAACTAAAGACCTAGGGGAATCCCAGATGGGGTGACTTGTGTGGCTCGGACCAGGTTCTGTTACCCAGAATCCTTTGCAAACCTCAAAATTTGGCTAAAAAAACACATGTTCCTCACATTTCTGTGTCAGAAAGTTCTGGAATCTGAGAGGAGCCACAAATTTCCTTCCACCCAGCGTTCCCCCACGTCTCCCGATAAAAATGATACCTCACTTGTGTGGGTAGGCCTAGCGCCCGCGACAGGAAACCCCCCAAAGAGCAACGTGGACTCATCCAAATTTTTGAAGGAAACAGAGGCGTTTTTTGCAACGTGCCTACCTGTAGATTTTGGCCTGTAATTCAGCCGTCACCTAGGGAAACCTACCAAACCTGTGCATTTCTGAAAACTAGAGACCTAGGGGAATCCAAGATGGGGTGACTTGTGTGGCTCGGACCAGGTTCTGTTACCCAGAATCCTTTGCAAACCTCAAAATTTGGCTAAAAAAACACATGTTCCTCACATTTCTGTGGCAGAAAGTTCTGGAATCTGAGAGGAGCCACAAATTTCCTACCACCCAGCGTTCCCCCACGTCTCCCGATAAAAATGATACCTCACTTGTGTGGGTAGGCCTAGCGCCCGCGACAGGAAACTTCCCAAAGCGCAACGTAGACACATCCAAATTTTTGAAGGAAAACAGAGTTGTTTTTTGCAAAGTGCCTACCTGCAGATTTTGTCCTGTAGCTCAGCCGCCACCTAGGGAAACCTACCAAACCTGTGCATTTCTGAAAACTAGAGACCTAGGGGACTCCAAGATGGGGTGACTTGTGTGGCTCGGACCAGGTTCTGTTACCCAGAATCCTTTGCAAACCTCAAAATTTGCCCAAAAAAACACATGTTCCTCACATTTCTGTGGCAGAAAGTTCTGGAATCTGAGAGGAGCCACAAATTTCCTTCCACCCAGCGTTCCCCCACGTCTCCCGATAAAAATGATACCTCACTTGTGTGGGTAGGCCTAGCGCAAGCGACAGGTGACGCCCCAAAGCGCAACGTGGACTCATCCAAATTTTTGAAGGAAAACAGAGGTGTTTTTTGCAAAGTGCCTACCTGTAGATTTTGGCCTGTAGCTCAGCCGCCACCTAGGGAAACCTACCAAACCTGTGCATTTCTGAAAACTAGAGACCTAGGGGAATCCAAGATGGGGTGACTTGTGTGGCTCGGACCAGGTTCTGTTACCCAGAATCCTTTGCAAACCTCAAAATTTGGCTAAAAAAACACATGTTCCTCACATTTCTGTGGCAGAAAGTTCTGGAATCTGAGAGGAGCCACAAATGTCCTTCCACCCAGCGTTCCCCCACGTCTCCCGATAAAAATTATACCTCACTTGTGAGGGTAGGCCTAGCGCCCGCAACAGGAAATGCCCCAAAGCGCAACGTGGACTCATCCAAATTTTTGAAGGAAAACAGAGGTGTTTTTTGCAAAGTGCCTCCCTGTAGATTGTGGCCTGTAGCTCAGCCGCCACCTATGGAAACCTACCAAACCTGTGCATTTCTGAAAACTAGAGACCTAGGGGAATCCAAGATGGGGTGACTTGTGTGGCTCGGACCAGGTTCTGTTACCCAGAATCCTTTGCAAACTTCAAAATGTGGCTAAAAAAACACATGTTCCTCACATTTCTGTGTCAGAAAGTTCTGGAATCTGAGAGGAGCCACAAATTTCCTTCCACCCAGCGTTCCCCCACGTCTCCCAATAAAAATTATACCTCACTTGTGTGGGTAGACCTAGCGCCCGCGACAGGAAACGCCCCAAAGCGCAACGTGGACACATCCAAATTTTTGAAGGAAAACATAGGTGTTTTTTGCAAAGTGCCTACCTGTAGATTTTGGCCTGTAGCTCAGCCGCCACCTAGGGAAACCTACCAAACCTGTGCATTTCTGAAAACTAAAGACCTAGGGGAATCCAAGATGGGGTGACTTGTGTGGCTCGGACCAGGTTCTGTTACCCAGAATCCTTTGCAAACCTCAAAATTTGGCTAACAAAACACATGTTCCTCACATTTCTGTGGCAGAAAGTTCTGGAATCTAAGAGGAGCCACAAATTTCCTTCCACCCAGCGTTCCCCCACGTCTCCTGATAAAAATGATACCTCACTTGTGTGGGTAGGCCTAGCGTCCGCGACAGGAAACGCCCCAAAGCGCAACGTAGACTCATCAAAATTTTTGAAGGAAAACAGAGGTGTTTTTTGCAAAGTGCCTACCTGTAGATTTTGGCCTGTAACTCAGCCGCCATCTAGGGAAACCTACCACACCTGTGCATTTCTGAAAACTAGAGACCTAAGGGAATCCAAGATGGGGTGACTTGTGTGGCTCGGACCAGGTTCTGTTACCCAGAATCCTTTGCAAACCTCAAAATTTGGCTAAAAAAACACATGTTCCTCACATTTCTGTGGCAGAAAGTTCTGGAATCTGAGAGAAGCCACAAATTTCCTTCCACCCAGCGTTCGCCCACGTCTCCTGATAAAAATGATACCTCACTTGTGTGGGTAGGCCTAGCGCCCGCGACACTTACCGCCCCAAAGCGCAACGTGGACTCATCCAAATTTTTGAAGGAAAACAGAGGTGTTTTTTGCAAAGTGCCTACCTGTAGATTTTGGCCTGTAGCTCAGCCGCCACCTAGGGAAACGTACCAAACCTGTGCATTTCTGAAAACTAAAGACCTAGGGGAATCCAAGATGGGGTGACTTGTGTGGCTCGGACCAGGTTCTGTTACCCAGAATCCTTTGCAAACCTCAAAATTTGGCTAAAAAAACACATGTTCCTCACATTTCTGTGTCAGAAAGTTCTGGAATCTGAGAGGAGCCACAAATTTCCTTCCACCCAGCGTTCCCCCACGTCTCCCAATAAAAATTATACCTCACTTGTGTGGGTAGACCTAGCGCCCGCGACAGGAAACGCCCCAAAGCGCAACGTGGACACATCCAAATTTTTGAAGGAAAACATAGGTGTTTTTTGCAAAGTGCCTACCTGTAGATTTTGGCCTGTAGCTCAGCCGCCACCTAGGGAAACCTACCAAACCTGTGCATTTCTGAAAACTAGAGACCTAGCGGAATCCAAGATGGGGTGACTTGTGTGGCTCGGACCAGGTTCTGTTACGAAGAATCCTTTGCAAACCTCAAAATTTGGCTAAAAAAACACATGTTCCTCACATTTCTGTGGCAGAAAGTTCTGGAATCTGAGAGGAGCCACAAATTTCCTTCCACCCAGCGTTCCCCCACGTCTCCCGATAAAAATGATACCTCACTTGTGTGGGTAGGCCTAGCGCCCGCGACAGGAAACGCCCCAAAGCGCAACGTGGACTCATCCAAATTTTTGAAGGAAACAGAGGCGTTTTTTGCAAAGTGCCTACCTGTAGATTTTGGCCTGTAATTCAGCCGTCACCTAGGGAAACCTACCAAACCTGTGCATTTCTGAAAACTAGAGACCTAGGGGAATCCAAGATGGGGTGACTTGTGTGGCTCGGACCAGGTTCTGTTACCCAGAATCCTTTGCAAACCTCAAAATTTGCCCAAAAAAACACATGTTCCTCACATTTCTGTGGCAGAAAGTTCTGGAATCTGAGAGGAGCCACAAATTTCCTTCCACCCAGCGTTCCCCCACGTCTCCCGATAAAAATGATACCTCACTTGTGTGGGTAGGCCTAGCGCAAGCGACAGGTGACGCCCCAAAGCGCAACGTGGACTCATCCAAATTTTTGAAGGAAAACAGAGGTGTTTTTTGCAAAGTGCCTACCTGTAGATTTTGGCCTGTAGCTCAGCCGCCACCTAGGGAAACCTACCAAACCTGTGCATTTCTGAAAACTAGAGACCTAGGGGAATCCAAGATGGGGTGACTTGTGTGGCTCGGACCAGGTTCTGTTACCCAGAATCCTTTGCAAACCTCAAAATTTGGCTAAAAAAACACATGTTCCTCACATTTCTGTGGCAGAAAGTTCTGGAATCTGAGAGGAGCCACAAATGTCCTTCCACCCAGCGTTCCCCCACGTCTCCCGATAAAAATTATACCTCACTTGTGTGGGTAGGCCTGGCGCCCGCAACAGGAAATGCCCCAAAGCGCAACGTGGACTCATCCAAATTTTTGAAGGAAAACAGAGGTGTTTTTTGCAAAGTGCCTACCTGTAGATTTTGGCCTGCAGCTCAGCTGCCACCTAGGGAAACCTACCAAACCTGTGCATTTCTGAAAACTAGAGACCTAGGGGAATCCAAGATGGGGTGACTTGTGTGGCTCGGACCAGGTTCTGTTACCCAGAATCCTTTGCAAACCGCAAAATTTGGCTAAAAAAACACATGTTCCTCACATTTCTGTGGCAGAAAGTTCTGGAATCTGAGAGGAGCCACAAATTTCCTTCCACCCAGCGTTCCCCCACGTCTCCCGATAAAAATGATACCTCACTTGTGTGGGTAGGCCTAGCGCCCGCGACAGGAAACCCCCCAAAGAGCAACGTGGACTCATCCAAATTTTTGAAGGAAACAGAGGCGTTTTTTGCAACGTGCCTACCTGTAGATTTTGGCCTGTAATTCAGCCGTCACCTAGGGAAACCTACCAAACCTGTGCATTTCTGAAAACTAGAGACCTAGGGGAATCCAAGATGGGGTGACTTGTGTGGCTCGGACCAGGTTCTGTTACCCAGAATCCTTTGCAAACCTCAAAATTTGGCTAAAAAAACACATGTTCCTCACATTTCTGTGGCAGAAAGTTCTGGAATCTGAGAGGAGCCACAAATTTCCTACCACCCAGCGTTCCCCCACGTCTCCCGATAAAAATGATACCTCACTTGTGTGGGTAGGCCTGGCGTCCGCAACAGGAAATGCCCCAAAGCGCAACGTGGACTCATCCAAATTTTTGAAGGAAAACAGAGGTGTTTTTTGCAAAGTGCCTACCTGCAGATTTTGTCCTGTAGCTCAGCCGCCACCTAGGGAAACCTACCAAACCTGTGCATTTCTGAAAACTAGAGACCTAGGGGACTCCAAGATGGGGTGACTTGTGTGGCTCGGACCATGTTCTGTTACCCAGAATCCTTTGCAAACCTCAAAATTTGCCCAAAAAAACACATGTTCCTCACATTTCTGTGGCAGAAAGTTCTGGAATCTGAGAGGAGCCACAAATTTCCTTCCACCCAGCGTTCCCCCACGTCTCCCGATAAAAATGATACCTCACTTGTGTGGGTAGGCCTAGCGCAAGCGACAGGTGACGCCCCAAAGCGCAACGTGGACTCATCCAAATTTTTGAAGGAAAACAGAGGTGTTTTTTGCAAAGTGCCTACCTGTAGATTTTGGCCTGTAGCTCAGCCGCCACCTAGGGAAACCTACCAAACCTGTGCATTTCTGAAAACTAGAGACCTAGGGGAATCCAAGATGGGGTGACTTGTGTGGCTCGGACCAGGTTCTGTTACCCAGAATCCTTTGCAAACCTCAAAATTTGGCTAAAAAAAACATATGTTCCTCACATTTCTGTGGGAGAAAGTTCTGGAATCTGAGAGGAGCCACAAATGTCCTTCCACCCAGCGTTCCCCCACGTCTCCCGATAAAAATTATACCTCACTTGTGTGGGTAGGCCTAGCGCCCGCAACAGGAAATGCCCCAAAGCGCAACGTGGACTCATCCAAATTTTTGAAGGAAAACAGAGGTGTTTTTTGCAAAGTGCCTCCCTGTAGATTGTGGCCTGTAGCTCAGCCGCCACCTATGGAAACCTACCAAACCTGTGCATTTCTGAAAATTAGAGACCTAGGGGAATCCAAGATGGGGTGACTTGTGTGGCTCGGACCAGGTTCTGTTACCCAGAATCCTTTGCAAACTTCAAAATGTGGCTAAAAAAACACATGTTCCTCACATTTCTGTGTCAGAAAGTTCTGGAATCTGAGAGGAGCCACAAATTTCCTTCCACCCAGCGTTCCCCCCACGTCTCCCAATAAAAATTATACCTCACTTGTGTGGGTAGACCTAGCGCCCGCGACAGGAAACGCCCCAAAGCGCAACGTGGACACATCCAAATTTTTGAAGGAAAACATAGGTGTTTTTTGCAAAGTGCCTACCTGTAGATTTTGGCCTGTAGCTCAGCCGCCACCTAGGGAAAACCTACCAAACCTGTGCATTTCTGAAAACTAAAGACCTAGGGGAATCCAAGATGGGGTGACTTGTGTGGCTCGGACCAGGTTCTGTTACCCAGAATCCTTTGCAAACCTCAAAATTTGGCTAACAAAACACATGTTCCTCACATTTCTGTGGCAGAAAGTTCTGGAATCTAAGAGGAGCCACAAATTTCCTTCCACCCAGCGTTCCCCCACGTCTCCTGATAAAAATGATACCTCACTTGTGTGGGTAGGCCTAGCGTCCGCGACAGGAAACGCCCCAAAGCGCAACGTAGACTCATCCAAATTTTTGAAGGAAAACAGAGGTGTTTTTTGCAAAGTGCCTACCTGTAGATTTTGGCCTGTAGCTCAGCCGCCATCTAGGGAAACCTACCACACCTGTGCATTTCTGAAAACTAGAGACCTAAGGGAATCCAAGATGGGGTGACATGTGTGGCTCGGACCAGGTTCTGATACCCAGAATCCTTTGCAAACCTCAAAATTTGGCTAAAAAAACACATGTTCCTCACATTTCTGTGGCAGAAAGTTCTGGAATCTGAGAGAAGCCACAAATTTCCTTCCACCCAGCGTTCGCCCACGTCTCCTGATAAAAATGATACCTCACTTGTGTGGGTAGGCCTAGCGCCCGCGACACTTAACGCCCCAAAGCGCAACGTGGACTCATCCAAATTTTTGAAGGAAAACAGAGGTGTTTTTTGCAAAGTGCCTACCTGTAGATTTTGGCCTGTAGCTCAGCCGCCACCTAGGGAAACCTACCAAACCTGTGCATTTCTGAAAACTAAAGACCTAGGGGAATCCAAGATGGGGTGACTTGTGTGGCTCGGACCAGGTTCTGTTACCCAGAATCCTTTGCAAACCTCAAAATTTGGCTAAAAAAACACATGTTCCTCACATTTCTGTGTCAGAAAGTTCTGGAATCTGAGAGGAGCCACAAATTTCCTTCCACCCAGCGTTCCCCCACGTCTCCCAATAAAAATTATACCTCACTTGTGTGGGTAGACCTAGCGCCCGCGACAGGAAACGCCCCAAAGCGCAACATGGACACATCCAAATTTTTGAAGGAAAACATAGGTGTTTTTTGCAAAGTGCCTACCTGTAGATTTTGGCCTGTAGCTCAGCCGCCACCTAGGGAAACCTACCAAACCTGTGCATTTCTGAAAACTAGAGACCTAGCGGAATCCAAGATGGGGTGACTTGTGTGGCTCGGACCAGGTTCTGTTACGAAGAATCCTTTGCAAACCTCAAAATTTGGCTAAAAAAACACATGTTCCTCACATTTCTGTGGCAGAAAGTTCTGGAATCTGAGAGGAGCCACAAATTTCCTTCCACCCAGCGTTCCCCCACGTCTCCCGATAAAAATGATACCTCACTTGTGTGGGTAGGCCTAGCGCCCGCGACAGGAAACGCCCCAAAGCGCAACGTGGACTCATCCAAATTTTTGAAGGAAAACAGAGGTGTTTTTTGCAAAGTGCCTACCTGTAGATTTTGGCCTGTAGCTCAGCTGCCACCTAGGGAAACCTACCAAACCTGTGCATTTCTGAAAACTAGAGACCTAGGGGAATCCAAGATGGGGTGACTTGTGTGGCTCGGACCAGGTTCTGTTACCCAGAATCCATTGCAAACCGCAAAATTTGGCTAAAAAAACACATGTTCCTCACATTTCTGTGGCAGAAAGTTCTGGAATCTGAGAGGAGCCACAAATTTCCTTCCACCCAGCGTTCCCCCACGTCTCCCGATAAAAATGATACCTCACTTGTGTGGGTAGGCTTAGCGCCCGCGACAGGAAACCCCCCAAAGAGCAACGTGGACTCATCCAAATTTTTGAAGGAAACAGAGGCGTTTTTTGCAAAGTGCCTACCTGTAGATTTTGGCCTGTAATTCAGCCGTCACCTAGGGAAACCTACCAAACCTGTGCATTTCTGAAAACTAGAGACCTAGGGGAATCCAAGATGGGGTGACTTGTGTGGCTCGGACCAGGTTCTGTTACCCAGAATCCTTTGCAAACCTCAAAATTTGCCCAAAAAAAACACATGTTCCTCACATTTCTGTGGCAGAAAGTTCTGGAATCTGAGAGGAGCCACAAATTTCCTTCCACCCAGCGTTCCCCCACGTCTCCCGATAAAAATGATACCTCACTTGTGTGGGTAGGCCTAGCGCAAGCGACAGGTGACGCCCCAAAGCGCAACGTGGACTCATCCAAATTTTTGAAGGAAAACAGAGGTGTTTTTTGCAAAGTGCCTACCTGTAGATTTTGGCCTGTAGCTCAGCCGCCACCTAGGGAAACCTACCAAACCTGTGCATTTCTGAAAAACTAGAGACCTAGGGGAATCCAAGATGGGGTGACTTGTGTGGCTCGGACCAGGTTCTGTTACCCAGAATCCTTTGCAAACCTCAAAATTTGGCTAAAAAAAACACATGTTCCTCACATTTCTGTGGCAGAAAGTTCTGGAATCTGAGAGGAGCCACAAATGTCCTTCCACCCAGCGTTCCCCCACGTCTCCCGATAAAAATTATACCTCACTTGTGTGGGTAGGCCTGGCGCCCGCAACAGGAAATGCCCCAAAGCGCAACGTGGACTCATCCAAATTTTTGAAGGAAAACAGAGGTGTTTTTTGCAAAGTGCCTACCTGTAGATTTTGGCCTGCAGCTCAGCTGCCACCTAGGGAAACCTACCAAACCTGTGCATTTCTGAAAACTAGAGACCTAGGGGAATCCAAGATGGGGTGACTTGTGTGGCTCGGACCAGGTTCTGTTACCCAGAATCCTTTGCAAACCGCAAAATTTGGCTAAAAAAAACACATGTTCCTCACATTTCTGTGGCAGAAAGTTCTGGAATCTGAGAGGAGCCACAAATTTCCTTCCACCCAGCGTTCCCCCACGTCTCCCGATAAAAATGATACCTCACTTGTGTGGGTAGGCCTAGCGCCCGCGACAGGAAAACCCCCCAAAGAGCAACGTGGACTCATCCAAATTTTTGAAGGAAACAGAGGCGTTTTTTGCAAAGTGCCTACCTGTAGATTTTGGCCTGTAATTCAGCCGTCACCTAGGGAAACCTACCAAACCTGTGCATTTCTGAAAACTAGAGTCCTAGGGGAATCCAAGATGGGGTGACTTGTGTGGCTCGGACCAGGTTCTGTTACCCAGAATCCTTTGCAAACCTCAAAATTTGGCTAAAAAAACACATGTTCCTCACATTTCTGTGGCAGAAAGTTCTGGAATCTGAGAGGAGCCACAAATTTCCTACCACCCAGCGTTCCCCCACGTCTCCCGATAAAAATGATACCTCACTTGTGTGGGTAGGCCTAGCGCCCGCGACAGGAAACTTCCCAAAGCGCAACGTAGACACATCCAAATTTTTGAAGGAAAACAGAGTTTTTTTTTTGCAAAGTGCCTACCTGCAGATTTTGTCCTGTAGCTCAGCCGCCACCTAGGGAAACCTACCAAACCTGTGCATTTCTGAAAACTAGAGACCTAGGGGACTCCAAGATGGGGTGACTTGTGTGGCTCGGACCAGGTTCTGTTACCCAGAATCCTTTGCAAACCTCAAAATTTGCCCAAAAAAACACATGTTCCTCACATTTCTGTGGCAGAAAGTTCTGGAATCTGAGAGGAGCCACAAATTTCCTTCCACCCAGCGTTCCCCCACGTCTCCCGATAAAAATGATACCTCACTTGTGTGGGTAGGCCTAGCGCAAGCGACAGGTGACGCCCCAAAGCGCAACGTGGACTCATCCAAATTTTTGAAGGAAAACAGAGGTGTTTTTTGCAAAGTGCCTACCTGTAGATTTTGGCCTGTAGCTCAGCCGCCACCTAGGGAAACCTACCAAACCTGTGCATTTCTGAAAACTAGAGACCTAGGGGAATCCAAGATGGGGTGACTTGTGTGGCTCGGACCAGGTTCTGTTACCCAGAATCCTTTGCAAACCTCAAAATTTGGCTAAAAAAACACATGTTCCTCACATTTCTGTGGCAGAAAGTTCTGGAATCTGAGAGGAGCCACAAATGTCCTTCCACCCAGCGTTCCCCCACGTCTCCCGATAAAAATTATACCTCACTTGTGTGGGTAGGCCTAGCGCCCGCAACAGGAAATGCCCCAAAGCGCAACGTGGACTCATCCAAATTTTTGAAGGAAAACAGAGGTGTTTTTTGCAAAGTGCCTCCCTGTAGATTGTGGCCTGTAGCTCAGCCGCCACCTATGGAAACCTACCAAACCTGTGCATTTCTGAAAACTAGAGACCTAGGGGAATCCAAGATGGGTGACTTGTGTGGCTCGGACCAGGTTCTGTTACCCAGAATCCTTTGCAAACTTCAAAATGTGGCTAAAAAAACACATGTTCCTCACATTTCTGTGGCAGAAAGTTCTGGAATCTGAGAGGAGCCACAAATTTCCTTCCACCCAGCGTTCCCCCACGTCTCCCAATAAAAATTATACCTCACTTGTGTGGGTAGACCTAGCGCCCGCGACAGGAAACGCCCCAAAGCGCAACGTGGACACATCCAAATTTTTGAAGGAAAACATAGGTGTTTTTTGCAAAGTGCCTACCTGTAGATTTTGGCCTGTAGCTCAGCCGCCACCTAGGGAAACCTACCAAACCTGTGCATTTCTGAAAACTAAAGACCTAGGGGAATCCAAGATGGGGTGACTTGTGTGGCTCGGACCAGGTTCTGTTACCCAGAATCCTTTGCAAACCTCAAAATTTGGCTAAAAAAAACACATGTTCCTCACATTTCTGTGGCAGAAAGTTCTGGAATCTGAGAGAAGCCACAAATTTCCTTCCACCCAGCGTTCGCCCACGTCTCCTGATAAAAATGATACCTCACTTGTGTGGGTAGGCCTAGCGCCCGCGACACTTAACGCCCCAAAGCGCAACGTGGACTCATCCAAATTTTTGAAGGAAAACAGAGGTGTTTTTTGCAAAGTGCTTACCTGTAGATTTTGGCCTGTAGCTCAGCCGCCACCTAGGGAAACCTACCAAACCTGTGCATTTCTGAAAACTAAAGACCTAGGGGAATCCAAGATGGGGTGACTTGTGTGGCTCGGACCAGGTTCTGTTACCCAGAATCCTTTGCAAACCTCAAAATTTGGCTAAAAAAACACATGTTCCTCACATTTCTGTGGCAGAAAGTTCTGGAATCTGAGAGGAGCCACAAATTTCCTTCCACCCAGCGTTCCCCCACGTCTCCCGATAAAAATGATACCTCACTTGTGTGGGTAGGCCTAGCGCCCGCGACAGGAAACGCCCCAAAGCGCAACGTGGACTCATCCAAATTTTTGAAGGAAAACAGAGGTGTTTTTTGCAAAGTGCCTACCTGTAGATTTTGGCCTGTAGCTCAGCTGCCACCTAGGGAAACCTACCAAACCTGTGCATTTCTGAAAACTAGAGACCTAGGGGAATCCAAGATGGGGTGACTTGTGTGGCTCGGACCAGGTTCTGTTACCCAGAATCCTTTGCAAACCGCAAAATTTGGCTAAAAAAACACATGTTCCTCACATTTCTGTGGCAGAAAGTTCTGGAATCTGAGAGGAGCCACAAATTTCCTTCCACCCAGCGTTCCCCCACGTCTCCCGATAAAAATGATACCTCACTTGTGTGGGTAGGCCTAGCGCCCGCGACAGGAAACCCCCCAAAGAGCAACGTGGACTCATCCAAATTTTTGAAGGAAACAGAGGCGTTTTTTGCAAAGTGCCTACCTGTAGATTTTGGCCTGTAATTCAGCCGTCACCTAGGGAAACCTACCAAACCTGTGCATTTCTGAAAACTAGAGACCTAGGGGAATCCAAGATGGGGTGACTTGTGTGGCTCGGACCAGGTTCTGTTACCCAGAATCCTTTGCAAACCTCAAAATTTGGCTAAAAAAACACATGTTCCTCACATTTCTGTGTCAGAAAGTTCTGGAATCTGAGAGGAGCCACAAATTTCCTTCCACCCAGCGTTCCCCCACGTCTCCCGATAAAAATGATACCTCACTTGTGTGGGTAGGCCTAGCGCAAGCGACAGGTGACGCCCCAAAGCGCAACGTGGACTCATCCAAATTTTTGAAGGAAAACAGAGGTGTTTTTTGCAAAGTGCCTACCTGTAGATTTTGGCCTGTAGCTCAGCCGCCACCTAGGGAAACCTACCAAACCTGTGCATTTCTGAAAACTAGAGACCTAGGGGAATCCAAGATGGGGTGACTTGTGTGGCTCGGACCAGGTTCTGTTACCCAGAATCCTTTGCAAACCTCAAAATTTGGCTAAAAAAACACATGTTCCTCACATTTCTGTGGCAGAAAGTTCTGGAATCTGAGAGGAGCCACAAATGTCCTTCCACCCAGCGTTCCCCCACGTCTCCCGATAAAAATTATACCTCACTTGTGTGGGTAGGCCTAGCGCCCGCAACAGGAAATGCCCCAAAGCGCAACGTGGACTCATCCAAATTTTTGAAGGAAAACAGAGGTGTTTTTTGCAAAGTGCCTCCCTGTAGATTTTGGCCTGTAGCTCAGCCGCCACCTATGGAAACCTACCAAACCTGTCCATTTCTGAAAACTAGAGACCTAGGGGAATCCAAGATGGGGTGACTTGTGTGGCTCGGACCAGGTTCTGTTACCCAGAATCCTTTGCAAACTTCAAAATTTGGCTAAAAAAACACATGTTCCTCACATTTCTGTGTCAGAAAGTTCTGGAATCTGAGAGGAGCCACAAATTTCCTTCCACCCAGCGTTCCCCCACGTCTCCCAATAAAAATTATACCTCACTTGTGTGGGTAGACCTAGCGCCCGCGACAGGAAACGCCCCAAAGCGCAACGTGGACACATCCAATTTTTTGAAGGAAAACATAGGTGTTTTTTGCAAAGTGCCTACCTGTAGATTTTGGCCTGTAGCTCAGCCGCCACCTAGGGAAACCTACCAAACCTGTGCATTTCTGAAAACTAAAGACCTAGGGGAATCCAAGATGGGGTGACTTGTGTGGCTCGGACCAGGTTCTGTTACCCAGAATCCTTTGCAAACCTCAAAATTTGGCTAACAAAACACATGTTCCTCACATTTCTGTGGCAGAAAGTTCTGGAATCTAAGAGGAGCCACAAATTTCCTTCCACCCAGCGTTCCCCCACGTCTCCTGATAAAAATGATACCTCACTTGTGTGGGTAGGCCTAGCGTCCGCGACAGGAAACGCCCCAAAGCGCAACGTAGACACATCCAAATTTTTGAAGGAAAACAGAGGTGTTTTTTGCAAAGTGCCTACCTGTAGATTTTGGCCTGTAGCTCAGCCGCCATCTAGGGAAACCTACCACACCTGTGCATTTCTGAAAACTAGAGACCTAAGGGACTCCAAGATGGGGTGACTTGTGTGGCTCGGACCAGGTTCTGTTACCCAGAATCCTTTGCAAACCTCAAAATTTGGCTAAAAAAACACATGTTCCTCACATTTCTGTGGCAGAAAGTTCTGGAATCTGAGAGAAGCCTCAAATTTCCTTCCACCCAGCGTTCGCCCACGTCTCCTGATAAAAATGATACCTCACTTGTGTGGGTAGGCCTAGCGCCCGCGACACTTAACACCCCAAAGCGCAACGTGGACTCATCCAAATTTTTGAAGGAAAACAGAGGTGTTTTTTGCAAAGTGCCTACCTGTAGATTTTGGCCTGTAGCTCAGCCGCCACCTAGGGAAACCTACCAAACCTGTGCATTTCTGAAAACTAAAGACCTAGGGGAATCCAAGATGGGGTGACTTGTGTGGCTCGGACCAGGTTCTGTTACCCAGAATCCTTTGCAAACCTCAAAATTTGGCTAAAAAAACACATGTTCCTCACATTTCTGTGTCAGAAAGTTCTGGAATCTGAGAGGAGCTACAAATTTCCTTCCACCCAGCGTTCCCCCACGTCTCCCGATAAAAATGATACCTCACTTGTGTGGGTAGGCCTAGCGCCCGCGACAGGAAACCCCCCAAAGAGCAACGTGGACTCATCCAAATTTTTGAAGGAAACAGAGGCGTTTTTTGCAACGTGCCTACCTGTAGATTTTGGCCTGTAATTCAGCCGTCACCTAGGGAAACCTACCAAACCTGTGCATTTCTGAAAACTAGAGACCTAGGGGAATCCAAGATGGGGTGACTTGTGTGGCTCGGACCAGGTTCTGTTACCCAGAATCCTTTGCAAACCTCAAAATTTGGCTAAAAAAACACATGTTCCTCACATTTCTGTGGCAGAAAGTTCTGGAATCTGAGAGGAGCCACAAATTTCCTACCACCCAGCGTTCCCCCACGTCTCCCGATAAAAATGATACCTCACTTGTGTGGGTAGGCCTAGCGCCTGCGACAGGAAACTTCCCAAAGCGCAACGTAGAGCCATCCAAATTTTTGAAGGAAAACAGAGTTGTTTTTTGCAAAGTGCCTACCTGCAGATTTTGTCCTGTAGCTCAGCCGCCACCTAGGGAAACCTACCAAACCTGTGCATTTCTGAAAACTAGAGACCTAGGGGACTCCAAGATGGGGTGACTTGTGTGGCTCGGACCAGGTTCTGTTACCCAGAATCCTTTGCAAACCTCAAAATTTGCCCAAAAAAACACATGTTCCTCACATTTCTGTGGCAGAAAGTTCTGGAATCTGAGAGGAGCCACAAATTTCCTTCCACCCAGCGTTCCCCCACGTCTCCCGATAAAAATGATACCTCACTTGTGTGGGTAGGCCTAGCGCAAGCGACAGGTGACGCCCCAAAGCGCAACGTGGACTCATCCAAATTTTTGAAGGAAAACAGAGGTGTTTTTTGCAAAGTGCCTACCTGTAGATTTTGGCCTGTAGCTCAGCCGCCACCTAGGGAAACCTACCAAACCTGTGCATTTCTGAAAACTAGAGACCTAGGGGAATCCAAGATGGGGTGACTTGTGTGGCTCGGACCAGGTTCTGTTACCCAGAATCCTTTGCAAACCTCAAAATTTGGCTAAAAAAACACATGTTCCTCACATTTCTGTGGCAGAAAGTTCTGGAATCTGAGAGGAGCCACAAATGTCCTTCCACCCAGCGTTCCCCCACGTCTCCCGATAAAAATTATACCTCACTTGTGTGGGTAGGCCTAGCGCCCGCAACAGGAAATGCCCCAAAGCGCAACGTGGACTCATCCAAATTTTTGAAGGAAAACAGAGGTGTTTTTTGCAAAGTGCCTCCCTGTAGATTGTGGCCTGTAGCTCAGCCGCCACCTATGGAAACCTACCAAACCTGTGCATTTCTGAAAACTAGAGACCAAGGGGAATCCAAGATGGGGTGACTTGTGTGGCTCGGACCAGGTTCTGTTACCCAGAATCCTTTGCAAACTTCAAAATGTGGCTAAAAAAACACATGTTCCTCACATTTCTGTGTCAGAAAGTTCTGGAATCTGAGAGGAGCCACAAATTTCCTTCCACCCAGCGTTCCCCCACATCTCCCAATAAAAATTATACCTCACTTGTGTGGGTAGACCTAGCGCCCGCGACAGGAAACGCCCCAAAGCGCAACGTGGACACATCCAAATTTTTGAAGGAAAACATAGGTGTTTTTTGCAAAGTGCCTACCTGTAGATTTTGGCCTGTAGCTCAGCCGCCACC
The DNA here is from genome assembly GCF_031143425.1 of Pleurodeles waltl. Taxonomy (NCBI): domain Eukaryota; kingdom Metazoa; phylum Chordata; class Amphibia; order Caudata; family Salamandridae; genus Pleurodeles; species Pleurodeles waltl. Next base: position 1,679,864,989 of record NC_090444.1, on the reverse strand, counting down.
TAGGGAAACCTACCAAACCTGTGCATTTCTGAAAACTAAAGACCTAGGGGAATCCAAGATGGGGTGACTTGTGTGGCTCGGACCAGGTTCTGTTACCCAGAATCCTTTGCAAACCTCAAAATTTGGCTAACAAAACACATGTTCCTCACATTTCTGTGGCAGAAAGTTCTGGAATCTAAGAGGAGCCACAAATTTCCTTCCACCCAGCGTTCCCCCACGTCTCCTGATAAAAATGATACCTCACTTGTGTGGGTAGGCCTAGCGTCCGCGACAGGAAACGCCCCAAAGCGCAACGTAGACTCATCCAAATTTTTGAAGGAAAACATAGGTGTTTTTTGCAAAGTGCCTACCTGTAGATTTTGGCCTGTAACTCAGCCGCCATCTAGGGAAACCTACCACACCTGTGCATTTCTGAAAACTAGAGACGTAAGGGAATCCAAGATGGGGTGACTTGTGTGGCTCGGACCAGGTTCTGTTACCCAGAATCCTTTGCAAACCTCAAAATTTGGCTAAAAAAACACATGTTCCTCACATTTCTGTGGCAGAAAGTTCTGGAATCTGAGAGAAGCCACAAATTTCCTTCCACCCAGCGTTCGCCCACGTCTCCTGATAAAAATGATACCTCACTTGTGTGGGTAGGCCTAGCGCCCGCGACACTTAACGCCCCAAAGCGCAACGTGGACTCATCCAAATTTTTGAAGGAAAACAGAGGTGTTTTTTGCAAAGTGCCTACCTGTAGATTTTGGCCTGTAGCTCAGCCGCCACCTAGGGAAACCTACCAAACCTGTGCATTTCTGAAAACTAAAGACCTAGGGGAAACCAAGATGGGGTGACTTGTGTGGCTCGGACCAGGTTCTGTTACCCAGAATCCTTTGCAAACCTCAAAATTTGGCTAAAAAAACACATGTTCCTCACATTTCTGTGTCAGAAAGTTCTGGAATCTGAGAGGAGCCACAAATTTCCTTCCACCCAGCGTTCCCCCACGTCTCCCAATAAAAATGATACCTCACTTGTGTGGGTAGACCTAGCGCCCGCGACAGGAAACGCCCCAAAGCGCAACGTGGACACATCCAAATTTTTGAAGGAAAACATAGGTGTTTTTTGCAAAGTGCCTACCTGTAGATTTTGGCCTGTAGCTCAGCCGCCACCTAGGGAAACCTACCAAACCTGTGCATTTCTGAAAACTAGAGACCTAGCGGAATCCAAGATGGGGTGACTTGTGTGGCTCGGACCAGGTTCTGTTACGAAGAATCCTTTGCAAACCTCAAAATTTGGCTAAAAAAACACATGTTCCTCACATTTCTGTGGCAGAAAGTTCTGGAATCTGAGAGGAGCCACAAATTTCCTTCCACCCAGCGTTCCCCCACGTCTCCCGATAAAAATGATACCTCACTTGTGTGGGTAGGCCTAGCGCCCGCGACAGGAAACGCCCCAAAGCGCAACGTGGACTCATCCAAATTTTTGAAGGAAAACAGAGGTGTTTTTTGCAAAGTGCCTACCTGTAGATTTTGGCCTGTAGCTCAGCTGCCACCTAGGGAAACCTACCAAACCTGTGCATTTCTGAAAACTAGAGACCTAGGGGAATCCAAGATGGGGTGACTTGTGTGGCTCGGACCAGGTTCTGTTACCCAGAATCCTTTGCAAACCGCAAAATTTGGCTAAAAAAACACATGTTCCTCACATTTCTGTGGCAGAAAGTTCTGGAATCTGAGAGGAGCCACAAATTTCCTTCCACCCAGCGTTCCCCCACGTCTCCCGATAAAAATGATACCTCACTTGTGTGGGTAGGCCTAGCGCCCGCGACAGGAAACCCCCCAAAGAGCAACGTGGACTCATCCAAATTTTTGAAGGAAACAGAGGCGTTTTTTGCAAAGTGCCTACCTGTAGATTTTGGCCTGTAATTCAGCCGTCACCTAGGGAAACCTACCAAACCTGTGCATTTCTGAAAACTAGAGACCTAGGGGAATCCAAGATGGGGTGGCTTGTGTGGCTCGGACCAGGTTCTGTTACCCAGAATCCTTTGCAAACCTCAAAATTTGCCCAAAAAAACACATGTTCCTCACATTTTTGTGGCAGAAAGTTCTGGAATCTGAGAGGAGCCACAAATTTCCTTCCACCCAGCGTTCCCCCACGTCTCCCGATAAAAATGATACCTCACTTGTGTGGGTAGGCCTAGCGCAAGCGACAGGTGACGCCCCAAAGCGCAACGTGGACTCATCCAAATTTTTTAAGGAAAACAGAGGTGTTTTTTGCAAAGTGCCTACCTGTAGATTTTGGCCTGTAGCTCAGCCGCCACCTAGGGAAACCTACCAAACCTGTGCATTTCTGAAAACTAGAGACCTAGGGGAATCCAAGATGGGGTGACTTGTGTGGCTCGGACCAGGTTCTGTTACCCAGAATCCTTTGCAAACCTCAAAATTTGGCTAAAAAAACACATGTTCCTCACATTTCTGTGGCAGAAAGTTCTGGAATCTGAGAGGAGCCACAAATGTCCTTCCACCCAGCGTTCCCCCACGTCTCCCGATAAAAATTATACCTCACTTGTGTGGGTAGGCCTAGCGCCCGCAACAGGAAATGCCCCAAAGCGCAACGTGGACTCATCCAAATTTTTGAAGGAAAACAGAGGTGTTTTTTGCAAAGTGCCTCCCTGTAGATTTTGGCCTGTAGCTCAGCCGCCACCTATGGAAACCTACCAAACCTGTCCATTTCTGAAAACTAGAGACCTAGGGGAATCCAAGATGGGGTGACTTGTGTGGCTCGGACCAGGTTCTGTTACCCAGAATCCTTTGCAAACCTCAAAATTTGGCTAACAAAACACATGTTCCTCACATTTCTGTGGCAGAAAGTTCTGGAATCTAAGAGGAGCCACAAATTTCCTTCCACCCAGCGTTCCCCCACGTCTCCTGATAAAAATGATACCTCACTTGTGTGGGTAGGCCTAGCGTCCGCGACAGGAAACGCCCCAAAGCGCAACGTAGACACATCCAAATTTTTGAAGGAAAACAGAGGTGTTTTTTGCAAAGTGCCTACCTGTAGATTTTGGCCTGTAGCTCAGCCGCCATCTAGGGAAACCTACCACACCTGTGCATTTCTGAAAACTAGAGACCTAAGGGACTCCAAGATGGGGTGACTTGTGTGGCTCGGACCAGGTTCTGTTACCCAGAATCCTTTGCAAACCTCAAAATTTGGCTAAAAAAACACATGTTCCTCACATTTCTGTGGCAGAAAGTTCTGGAATCTGAGAGAAGCCACAAATTTCCTTCCACCCAGCGTTCGCCCACGTCTCCTGATAAAAATGATACCTCACTTGTGTGGGTAGGCCTAGCGCCCGCGACACTTAACACCCCAAAGCGCAACGTGGACTCATCCAAATTTTTGAAGGAAAACAGAGGTGTTTTTTGCAAAGTGCCTACCTGTAGATTTTGGCCTGTAGCTCAGCCGCCACCTAGGGAAACCTACCAAACCTGTGCATTTCTGAAAACTAAAGACCTAGGGGAATCCAAGATGGGGTGACTTGTGTGGCTCGGACCAGGTTCTGTTACCCAGAATCCTTTGCAAACCTCAAAATTTGGCTAAAAAAACACATGTTCCTCACATTTCTGTGTCAGAAAGTTCTGGAATCTGAGAGGAGCCACAAATTTCCTTCCACCCAGCGTTCCCCCACGTCTCCCGATAAAAATGATACCTCACTTGTGTGGGTAGGCCTAGCGCCCGCGACAGGAAACCCCCCAAAGAGCAACGTGGACTCATCCAAATTTTTGAAGGAAACAGAGGCGTTTTTTGCAACGTGCCTACCTGTAGATTTTGGCCTGTAATTCAGCCGTCACCTAGGGAAACCTACCAAACCTGTGCATTTCTGAAAACTAGAGACCTAGGGGAATCCAAGATGGGGTGACTTGTGTGGCTCGGACCAGGTTCTGTTACCCAGAATCCTTTGCAAACCTCAAAATTTGGCTAAAAAAACACATGTTCCTCACATTTCTGTGGCAGAAAGTTCTGGAATCTGAGAGGAGCCACAAATTTCCTACCACCCAGCGTTCCCCCACGTCTCCCGATAAAAATGATACCTCACTTGTGTGGGTAGGCCTAGCGCCCGCGACAGGAAACTTCCCAAAGCGCAACGTAGACACATCCAAATTTTTGAAGGAAAACAGAGTTGTTTTTTGCAAAGTGCCTACCTGCAGATTTTGTCCTGTAGCTCAGCCGCCACCTAGGGAAACCTACCAAACCTGTGCATTTCTGAAAACTAGAGACCTAGGGGACTCCAAGATGGGGTGACTTGTGTGGCTCGGACCAGCTTCTGTTACCCAGAATCCTTTGCAAACCTCAAAATTTGCCCAAAAAAACACATGTTCCTCACATTTCTGTGGCAGAAAGTTCTGGAATCTGAGAGGAGCCACAAATTTCCTTCCACCCAGCGTTCCCCCACGTCTCCCGATAAAAATTATACCTCACTTGTGTGGGTAGGCCTAGCGCAAGCGACAGGTGACGCCCCAAAGCGCAACGTGGACTCATCCAAATTTTTGAAGGAAAACAGAGGTGTTTTTTGCAAAGTGCCTACCTGTAGATTTTGGCCTGTAGCTCAGCCGCCACCTAGGGAAACCTACCAAACCTGTGCATTTCTGCAAACTAGAGACCTAGGGGAATCCAAGATGGGGTGACTTGTGTGGCTCGGACCAGGTTCTGTTACCCACAATCCTTTGCAAACCTCAAAATTTGGCTAAAAAAACACATGTTCCTCACATTTCTGTGGCAGAAAGTTCTGGAATCTGAGAGGAGCCACAAATGTTCTTCCACCCAGCGTTCCCCCACGTCTCCCGATAAAAATTATACCTCACTTGTGTGGGTAGGCCTAGCGCCCGCAACAGGAAATGCCCCAAAGCGCAACGTGGACTCATCCAAATTTTTGAAGGAAAACAGAGGTGTTTTTTGCAAAGTGCCTCCCTGTAGATTGTGGCCTGTAGCTCAGCCGCCACCTATGGAAACCTACCAAACCTGTGCATTTCTGAAAACTAGAGACCTAGGGGAATCCAAGATGGGGTGACTTGTGTGGCTCGGACCAGGTTCTGTTACCCAGAATCCTTTGCAAACTTCAAAATGTGGCTAAAAAAACACATGTTCCTCACATTTCTGTGTCAGAAAGTTCTGGAATCTGAGAGGAGCCACAAATTTCCTTCCACCCAGCGTTCCCCCACGTCTCCCAATAAAAATTATACCTCACTTGTGTGGGTAGACCTAGCGCCCGCGACAGGAAACGCCCCAAAGCGCAACGTGGACACATCCAAATTTTTGAAGGAAAACATAGGTGTTTTTTGCAAAGTGCCTACCTGTAGATTTTGGCCTGTAGCTCAGCCGCCACTTAGGGAAACCTACCAAACCTGTGCATTTCTGAAAACTAAAGACCTAGGGGAATCCAAGATGGGGTGACTTGTGTGGCTCGGACCAGGTTCTGTTACCCAGAATCCTTTGCAAACCTCAAAATTTGGCTAACAAAACACATGTTCCTCACATTTCTGTGGCAGAAAGTTCTGGAATCTAAGAGGAGCCACAAATTTCCTTCCACCCAGCGTTCCCCCACGTCTCCTGATAAAAATGATACCTCACTTGTGTGGGTAGGCCTAGCGTCCGCGACAGGAAACGCCCCAAAGCGCAACGTAGACTCATCCAAATTTTTGAAGGAAAACATAGGTGTTTTTTGCAAAGTGCCTACCTGTAGATTTTGGCCTGTAACTCAGCCGCCATCTAGGGAAACCTACCACACCTGTGCATTTCTGAAAACTAGAGACCTAAGGGAATCCAAGATGGGGTGACTTGTGTGGCTCGGACCAGGTTCTGTTACCCAGAATCCTTTGCAAACCTCAAAATTTGGCTAAAAAAACACATGTTCCTCACATTTCTGTGGCAGAAAGTTCTGGAATCTGAGAGAAGCCACAAATTTCCTTCCACCCAGCGTTCGCCCACGTCTCCTGATAAAAATGATACCTCACTTGTGTGGGTAGGCCTAGCGCCCGCGACACTTAACGCCCCAAAGCGCAACGTGGACTCATCCAAATTTTTGAAGGAAAACAGAGGTGTTTTTTGCAAAGTGCCTACCTGTAGATTTTGGCCTGTAGCTCAGCCGCCACCTAGGGAAACCTACCAAACCTGTGCATTTCTGAAAACTAAAGACCTAGGGGAATCCAAGATGGGGTGACTTGTGTGGCTCGGACCAGGTTCTGTTACCCAGAATCCTTTGCAAACCTCAAAATTTGGCTAAAAAAACACATGTTCCTCACATTTCTGTGTCAGAAAGTTCTGGAATCTGAGAGGAGCCACAAATTTCCTTCCACCCAGCGTTCCCCCACGTCTCCCAATAAAAATTATACCTCACTTGTGTGGGTAGACCTAGCGCCCGCGACAGGAAACGCCCCAAAGCGCAACGTGGACACATCCAAATTTTTGAAGGAAAACATAGGTGTTTTTTGCAAAGTGCCTACCTGTAGATTTTGGCCTGTAGCTCAGCCGCCACCTAGGGAAACCTACCAAACCTGTGCATTTCTGAAAACTAGAGACCTAGCGGAATCCAAGATGGGGTGACTTGTGTGGCTCGGACCAGGTTCTGTTACGAAGAATCCTTTGCAAACCTCAAAATTTGGCTAAAAAAACACATGTTCCTCACATTTCTGTGGCAGAAAGTTCTGGAATCTGAGAGGAGCCACAAATTTCCTTCCACCCAGCGTTCCCCCACGTCTCCCGATAAAAATGATACCTCACTTGTGTGGGTAGGCCTAGCGCCCGCGACAGGAAACGCCCCAAAGCGCAACGTGGACTCATCCAAATTTTTAAAGGAAAACAGAGGTGTTTTTTGCAAAGTGCCTACCTGTAGATTTTGGCCTGTAGCTCAGCTGCCACCTAGGGAAACCTACCAAACCTGTGCATTTCTGAAAACTAGAGACCTAGGGGAATCCAAGATGGGGTGACTTGTGTGGCTCGGACCAGGTTCTGTTACCCAGAATCCTTTGCAAACCGCAAAATTTGGCTAAAAAAACACATGTTCCTCACATTTCTGTGGCAGAAAGTTCTGGAATCTGAGAGGAGCCACAAATTTCCTTCCACCCAGCGTTCCCCCACGTCTCCCGATAAAAATGATACCTCACTTGTGTGGGTAGGCCTAGCGCCCGCGACAGGAAACCCCCCAAAGAGCAACGTGGACTCATCCAAATTTTTGAAGGAAACAGAGGCGTTTTTTGCAAAGTGCCTACCTGTAGATTTTGGCCTGTAATTCAGCCGTCACCTAGGGAAACCTACCAAACCTGTGCATTTCTGAAAACTAGAGACCTAGGGGAATCCAAGATGGGGTGACTTGTGTGGCTCGGACCAGGTTCTGTTACCCAGAATCCTTTGCAAACCTCAAAATTTGCCCAAAAAAACACATGTTCCTCACATTTCTGTGGCAGAAAGTTCTGAAATCTGAGAGGAGCCACAAATTTCCTTCCACCCAGCGTTCCCCCACGTCTCCCGATAAAAATGATACCTCACTTGTGTGGGTAGGCCTAGCGCAAGCGACAGGTGACGCCCCAAAGCGCAACGTGGACTCATCCAAATTTTTGAAGGAAAACAGAGGTGTTTTTTGCAAAGTGCCTACCTGTAGATTTTGGCCTGTAGCTCAGCCGCCACCTAGGGAAACCTACCAAACCTGTGCATTTCTGAAAACTAGAGACCTAGGGGAATCCAAGATGGGGTGACTTGTGTGGCTCGGACCAGGTTCTGTTACCCAGAATCCTTTGCAAACCTCAAAATTTGGCTAAAAAAACACATGTTCCTCACATTTCTGTGGCAGAAAGTTCTGGAATCTGAGAGGAGCCACAAATGTCCTTCCACCCAGCGTTCCCCCACGTCTCCCGATAAAAATGATACCTCACTTGTGTGGGTAGGCCTGGCGCCCGCAACAGGAAATGCCCCAAAGCGCAACGTGGACTCATCCAAATTTTTGAAGGAAAACAGAGGTGTTTTTTGCAAAGTGCCTACCTGTAGATTTTGGCCTGCAGCTCAGCTGCCACCTAGGGAAACCTACCAAACCTGTGCATTTCTGAAAACTAGAGACCTAGGGGAATCCAAGATGGGGTGACTTGTGTGGCTCAGACCAGGTTCTGTTACCCAGAATCCTTTGCAAACCGCAAAATTTGGCTAAAAAAACACATGTTCCTCACATTTCTGTGGCAGAAAGTTCTGGAATCTGAGAGGAGCCACAAATTTCCTTCCACCCAGCGTTCCCCCACGTCTCCCGATAAAAATGATACCTCACTTGTGTGGGTAGGCCTAGCGCCCGCGACAGGAAACCCCCCAAAGAGCAACGTGGACTCATCCAAATTTTTGAAGGAAACAGAGGCGTTTTTTGCAACGTGCCTACCTGTAGATTTTGGCCTGTAATTCAGCCGTCACCTAGGGAAACCTACCAAACCTGTGCATTTCTGAAAACTAGAGACCTAGGGGAATCCAAGATGGGGTGACTTGTGTGGCTCGGACCAGGTTCTGTTACCCAGAATCCTTTGCAAACCTCAAAATTTGGCTAAAAAAACACATGTTCCTCACATTTCTGTGGCAGAAAGTTCTGGAATCTGAGAGGAGCCACAAATTTCCTACCACCCAGCGTTCCCCCACGTCTCCCGATAAAAATGATACCTCACTTGTGTGGGTAGGCCTAGCGCCCGCGACAGGAAACTTCCCAAAGCGCAACGTAGACACATCCAAATTTTTGAAGGAAAACAGAGGTGTTTTTTGCAAAGTGCCTCCCTGTAGATTGTGGCCTGTAGCTCAGCCGCCATCTAGGGAAACCTACCACACCTGTGCATTTCTGAAAACTAGAGACCTAAGGGACTCCAAGATGGGGTGACTTGTGTGGCTCGGACCAGGTTCTGTTACCCAGAATCCTTTGCAAACCTCAAAATTTGGCTAAAAAAACACATGTTCCTCACATTTCTGTGGCAGAAAGTTCTGGAATCTGAGAGAAGCCACAAATTTCCTTCCACCCAGCGTTCGCCCACGTCTCCTGATAAAAATGATACCTCACTTGTGTGGGTAGGCCTAGCGCCCGCGACACTTAACGCCCCAAAGCGCAACGTGGACTCATCCAAATTTTTGAAGGAAAACAGAGGTGTTTTTTGCAAAGTGCCTACCTGTAGATTTTGGCCTGTAGCTCAGCCGCCACCTAGGGAAACCTACCAAACCTGTGCATTTCTGAAAACTAAAGACCTAGGGGAATCCAAGATGGGGTGACTTGTGTGGCTCGGACCAGGTTCTGTTACCCAGAATCCTTTGCAAACCTCAAAATTTGGCTAAAAAAACACATGTTCCTCACATTTCTGTGTCAGAAAGTTCTGGAATCTGAGAGGAGCCACAAATTTCCTTCCACCCAGCGTTCCCCCACGTCTCCCAATAAAAATTATACCTCACTTGTGTGGGTAGACCTAGCGCCCGCGACAGGAAACGCCCCAAAGCGCAACGTGGACACATCCAAATTTTTGAAGGAAAACATAGGTGTTTTTTGCAAAGTGCCTACCTGTAGATTTTGGCCTGTAGCTCAGCCGCCACCTAGGGAAACCTACCAAACTTGTGCATTTCTGAAAACTAGAGACCTAGCGGAATCCAAGATGGGGTGACTTGTGTGGCTCGGACCAGGTTCTGTTACGAAGAATCCTTTGCAAACCTCAAAATTTTTCTAAAAAAACACATGTTCCTCACATTTCTGTGGCAGAAAGTTCTGGAATCTGAGAGGAGCCACCAATTTCCTTCCACCCAGCGTTCACCCATATCTCCCAATAAAAATGATACCTCACTTGTGTGGGTAGGCCTAGCGCCCGCGACAGGAAACGCCCCAAAGCGCAACGTGGACTCATCCAAATTTTTAAAGGAAAACAGAGGTGTTTTTTGCAAAGTGCCTACCTGTAGATTTTGGCCTGTAGCTCAGCTGCCACCTAGGGAAACCTACCAAACCTGTGCATTTCTGAAAACTAGAGACCTAGGGGAATCCAAGATGGGATGACTTGTGTGGCTCGGACCAGGTTCTGTTACCCAGAATCCTTTGCAAACCGCAAAATTTGGCTAAAAAAACACATGTTCCTCACATTTCTGTGGCAGAAAGTTCTGGAATCTGAGAGGAGCCACAAATTTCCTTCCACCCAGCGTTCCCCCACGTCTCCCGATAAAAATGATACCTCACTTGTGTGGGTAGGCCTAGCGCCCGCGACAGGAAACCCCCCAAAGAGCAACGTGGACTCATCCAAATTTTTGAAGGAAACAGAGGCGTTTTTTGCAAAGTGCCTACCTGTAGATTTTGGCCTGTAATTCAGCCGTCACCTAGGGAAACCTACCAAACCTGTGCATTTCTGAAAACTAGAGACCTAGGGGAATCCAAGATGGGGTGACTTGTGTGGCTCGGACCAGGTTCTGTTACCCAGAATCCTTTGCAAACCTCAAAATTTGCCCAAAAAAACACATGTTCCTCACATTTCTGTGGCAGAAAGTTCTGGAATCTGAGAGGAGCCACAAATTTCCTTCCACCCAGCGTTCCCCCACGTCTCCCGATAAAAATGATACCTCACTTGTGTGGGTAGGCCTAGCGCAAGCGACAGCTGACGCCCCAAAGCGCAACGTGGACTCATCCAAATTTTTGAAGGAAAACAGAGGTGTTTTTTGCAAAGTGCCTACCTGTAGATTTTGGCCTGTAGCTCAGCCGCCACCTAGGGAAACCTACCAAACCTGTGCATTTCTGAAAACTAGAGACCTAGGGGAATCCAAGATGGGGTGACTTGTGTGGCTCGGACCAGGTTCTGTTACCCAGAATCCTTTGCAAACCTCAAAATTTGGCTAAAAAAACACATGTTCCTCACATTTCTGTGGCAGAAAGTTCTGGAATCTGAGAGGAGCCACAAATGTCCTTCCACCCAGCGTTCCCCCACGTCTCCCGATAAAAATTATACCTCACTTGTGTGGGTAGGCCTGGCGCCCGCAACAGGAAATGCCCCAAAGCGCAACGTGGACTCATCCAAATTTTTGAAGGAAAACAGAGGTGTTTTTTGCAAAGTGCCTCCCTGTAGATTTTGGCCTGTAGCTCAGCCGCCACCTATGGAAACCTACCAAACCTGTCCATTTCTGAAAACTAGAGACCTAGGGGAATCCAAGATGGGGTGACTTGTGTGGCTCGGACCAGGTTCTGTTACCCAGAATCCTTTGCAAACTTCAAAATTTGGCTAAAAAAACACATGTTCCTCACATTTCTGTGTCAGAAAGTTCTGGAATCTGAGAGGAGCCACAAATTTCCTTCCACCCAGCGTTCCCCCACGTCTCCCAATAAAAATTATACCTCACTTGTGTGGGTAGACCTACCGCCCGCGACAGGAAACGCCCCAAAGCGCAACGTGGACACATCCACATTTTTGAAGGAAAACATAGGTGTTTTTTGCAAAGTGCCTACCTGTAGATTTTGGCCTGTAGCTCAGCCGCCACCTAGGGAAACCTACCAAACCTGTGCATTTCTGAAAACTAAAGACCTAGGGGAATCCAAGATGGGGTGACTTGTGTGGCTTGGACCAGGTTCTGTTACCCAGAATCCTTTGCAAACCTCAAAATTTGGCTAACAAAACACATGTTCCTCACATTTCTGTGGCAGAAAGTTCTGGAATCTAAGAGGAGCCACAAATTTCCTTCCACCCAGCGTTCCCCCACGTCTCCTGATAAAAATGATACCTCACTTGTGTGGGTAGGCCTAGCGTCCGCGACAGGAAACGCCCCAAAGCGCAACGTGGACTCATCCAAATTTTTGAAGGAAAACAGAGGTGTTTTTTGCAAAGTGCCTACCTGTAGATTTTGGCCTGTAGCTCAGCCGCCACCTATGGAAACCTAGCAAACCTGTGCATTTCTGAAATCTAGAGACCTAGGGGAATCCAAGATGGGGTGACTTGTGTGGCTCAGACCAGGTTCTGTTACCCAGAATCCTTTGCAAACCTCAAAATTTGGCTAAAAAAACACTGGTTCCTCACATTTCTGTGGCAGAAAGTTCTGGAACCTGAGAGGAGCCACAAATTTCCTACCACCCAGCGTTCCCCCACGTCTCCCGATAAAAATGATACCTCACTTGTGTGGGTAGGCCTAGCGCCCGCGACAGGAAACTTCCCAAAGCGCAACGTAGACACATCCAAATTTTTGAAGGAAAACAGAGTTGTTTTTTGCAAAGTGCCTACCTGCAGATTTTGTCCTGTAGCTCAGCCGCCACCTAGGGAAACCTACCAAACCTGTGCATTTCTGAAAACTAGAGACCTAGGGGACTCCAAGATGGGGTGACTTGTGTGGCTCGGACCAGGTTCTGTTACCCAGAATCCTTTGCAAACCTCAAAATTTGCCCAAAAAAACACATGTTCCTCACATTTCTGTGGCAGAAAGTTCTGGAATCTGAGAGGAGCCACAAATTTCCTTCCACCCAGCGTTCCCCCACGTCTCCCGATAAAAATGATACCTCACTTGTGTGGGTAGGCCTAGCGCAAGCGACAGGTGACGCCCCAAAGCGCAACGTGGACTCATCCAAATTTTTGAAGGAAAACAGAGGTGTTTTTTGCAAAGTGCCTACCTGTAGATTTTGGCCTGTAGCTCAGCCGCCACCTAGGGAAACCTACCAAACCTGTGCATTTCTGAAAACTAGAGACCTAGGGGAATCCAAGATGGGGTGACTTGTGTGGCTCGGACCAGGTTCTGTTACCCAGAATCCTTTGCAAACCTCAAAATTTGGCTAAAAAAACACATGTTCCTCACATTTCTGTGGCAGAAAGTTCTGGAATCTGAGAGGAGCCACAAATGTCCTTCCACCCAGCGTTCCCCCACGTCTCCCGATAAAAATTATACCTCACTTGTGTGGGTAGGCCTAGCGCCCGCAACAGGAAATGCCCCAAAGCGCAACGTGGACTCATCCAAATTTTTGAAGGAAAACAGAGGTGTTTTTTGCAAAGTGCCTCCCTGTAGATTTTGGCCTGTAGCTCAGCCGCCACCTATGGAAACCTACCAAACCTGTGCATTTCTGACAACTAGAGACCTAAGGGAATCCAAGATGGGGTGACTTGTGTGGCTCGGACCAGGTTCTGTTACCCAGAATCCTTTGCAAACTTCAAAATTTGGCTAAAAAAACACATGTTCCTCACATTTCTGTGTCAGAAAGTTCTGGAATCTGAGAGGAGCCACAAATTTCCTTCCACCCAGCGTTCCCCCACGTCTCCCAATAAAAATTATACCTCACTTGTGTGGGTAGACCTAGTGCCCGCGACAGGAAACGCCCCAAAGCGCAACGTGGACACATCCAAATTTTTGAAGGAAAACAGAGGTGTTTTTTGCAAAGTGCCTACCTGTAGATTTTGGCCTGTAGCTCAGCCGCCACCTAGGGAAACCTACCAAACCTGTGCATTTCTGAAAACTAAAGACCTAGGGGAATCCAAGATGGGGTGACTTGTGTGGCTCGGACCAGGTTCTGTTACCCAGAATCCTTTGCAAACCTCAAAATTTGGCTAACAAAACACATGTTCCTCACATTTCTGTGGCAGAAAGTTCTGGAATCTAAGAGGAGCCACAAATTTCCTTCCACCCAGCGTTCCCCCACATCTCCTGATAAAAATGATACCTCACTTGTGTGGGTAGGCCTAGCGTCCGCGACAGGAAACGCCCCAAAGCGCAACGTAGACTCATCCAAATTTTTGAAGGAAAACAGAGGTGTTTTTTGCAAAGTGCCTACCTGTAGATTTTGGCCTGTAGCTCAGCCGCCATCTAGGGAAACCTACCACACCTGTGCATTTCTGAAAACTAGAGACCTAAGGGAATCCAAGATGGGGTGACTTGTGTGGCTCGGACCAGGTTCTGTTACCCAGAATCCTTTGCAAACCTCAAAATTTGGCTAAAAAAACACATGTTCCTCACATTTCTGTGGCAGAAAGTTCTGGAATCTGAGAGGAGCCACAAATTTCCTTCCACCCAGCGTTCGCCCACGTCTCCTGATAAAAATGATACCTCACTTGTGTGGGTAGGCCTAGCGCCCGCGACACTTAACGCCCCAAAGCGCAACGTGGACTCATCCAAATTTTTGAAGGAAAACAGAGGTGTTTTTTGCAAAGTGCCTACCTGTAGATTTTGGCCTGTAGCTCAGCCGCCACCTAGGGAAACCTACCAAACCTGTGCATTTCTGAAAACTAAAGACCTAGGGGAATCCAAGATGGGGTGACTTGTGTGGCTCGGACCAGGTTCTGTTACCCAGAATCCTTTGCAAACCTCAAAATTTGGCTAAAAAAACACATGTTCCTCACATTTCTGTGTCAGAAAGTTCTGGAATCTGAGAGGAGCCACAAATTTCCTTCCACCCAGCGTTCCCCCACGTCTCCCAATAAAAATTATACCTCACTTGTGTGGGTAGACCAAGCGCCCGCGACAGGAAACGCCCCAAAGCGCAACGTGGACACATCCAAATTTTTGAAGGAAAACATAGGTGTTTTTTGCAAAGTGCCTACCTGTAGATTTTGGCCTGTAGCTCAGCCGCCACCTAGGGAAACCTACCAAACCTGTGCATTTCTGAAAACTAGAGACCTAGCGGAATCCAAGATGGGGTGACTTGTGTGGCTCGGACCAGGTTCTGTTACGAAGAATCCTTTGCAAACCTCAAAATTTGGCTAAAAAAACACATGTTCCTCACATTTCTGTGGCAGAAAGTTCTGGAATCTGAGAGGAGCCACAAATTTCCTTCCACCCAGCGTTCCCCCACGTCTCCCGATAAAAATGATACCTCACTTGTGTGGGTAGGCCTAGCGCCCGCGACAGGAAACGCCCCAAAGCGCAATGTGGACTCATCCAAATTTTTGAAGGAAAACAGAGGTGTTTTTTGCAAAGTGCCTACCTGTAGATTTTGGCCTGTAGCTCAGCTGCCACCTAGGGAAACCTACCAAACCTGTGCATTTCTGAAAACTAGAGACCTAGGGGAATCCAAGATGGGGTGACTTGTGTGGCTCGGACCAGGTTCTGTTACCCAGAATCCTTTGCAAACCGCAAAATTTGGCTAAAAAAACACATGTTCCTCACATTTCTGTGGCAGAAAGTTCTGGAATCTGAGAGGAGCCACAAATTTCCTTCCACCCAGCGTTCCCCCACGTCTCCCGATAAAAATGATACCTCACTTGTGTGGGTAGGCCTAGCGCCCGCGACAGGAAACCCCCCAAAGAGCAACGTGGACTCATCCAAATTTTTGAAGGAAACAGAGGCGTTTTTTGCAAAGTGCCTACCTGTAGATTTTGGCCTGTAATTCAGCCGTCACCTAGGGAAACCTACCAATCCTGTGCATTTCTGAAAACTAGAGACCTAAGGGAATCCAAGATGGGGTGACTTGTGTGGCCCGGACCAGGTTCTGTTACCCAGAATCCTTTGCAAACCTCAAAATTTGCCCAAAAAAACACATGTTCCTCACATTTCTGTGGCAGAAAGTTCTGGAATCTGAGAGGAGCCACAAATTTCCTTCCACCCAGCGTTCCCCCACGTCTCCCGATAAAAATGATACCTCACTTGTGTGGGTAGGCCTAGCGCAAGCGACAGGTGACGCCCCAAAGCGCAACGTGGACTCATCCAAATTTTTGAAGGAAAACAGAGGTGTTTTTTGCAAAGTGCCTACCTGTAGATTTTGGCCTGTAGCTCAGCCGCCACCTAGGGAAACCTACCAAACCTGTGCATTTCTGAAAACTAGAGACCTAGGGGAATCCAAGATGGGGTGACTTGTGTGGCTCGGACCAGGTTCTGTTACCCAGAATCCTTTGCAAACCTCAAAATTTGGCTAAAAAAACACATGTTCCTCACATTTCTGTGGCAGAAAGTTCTGGAATCTGAGAGGAGCCACAAATGTCCTTCCACCCAGCGTTCCCCCACGTCTCCCGATAAAAATTATACCTCACTTGTGTGGGTAGGCCTAGCGCCCGCAACAGGAAATGCCCCAAAGCGCAACGTGGACTCATCCAAATTTTTGAAGGAAAACAGAGGTGTTTTTTGCAAAGTGCCTCCCTGTAGATTTTGGCCTGTAGCTCAGCCGCCACCTATGGAAACCTACCAAACCTGTCCATTTCTGAAAACTAGAGACCTAGGGGAATCCAAGATGGGGTGACTTGTGTGGCTCGGACCAGGTTCTGTTACCCAGAATCCTTTGCAAACTTCAAAATTTGGCTAAAAAAACACATGTTCCTCACATTTCTGTGTCAGAAAGTTCTGGAATCTGAGAGGAGCCACAAATTTCCTTCCACCCAGCGTTCCCCCACGTCTCCCAATAAAAATTATACCTCACTTGTGTGGGTAGACCTAGCGCCCGCGACAGGAAACGCCCCAAAGCGCAACGTGGACACATCCAAATTTTTGAAGGAAAACATAGGTGTTTTTTGCAAAGTGCCTACCTGTAGATTTTGGCCTGTAGCTCAGCCGCCGCCTAGGGAAACCTACCAAACCTGTGCATTTCTGAAAACTAAAGACCTAGGGGAATCCAAGATGGGGTGACTTGTGTGGCTCGGACCAGGTTCTGTTACCCAGAATCCTTTGCAAACCTCAAAATTTGGCTAACAAAACACATGTTCCTCACATTTCTGTGGCAGAAAGCTCTGGAATCTAAGAGGAGCCACAAATTTCCTTCCACCCAGCGTTCCCCCACGTCTCCTGATAAAAATGATACCTCACTTGTGTGGGTAGGCCTAGCGTCCGCGACAGGAAATGCCCCAAAGCGCAACGTGGACTCATCCAAATTTTTTAAGGAAAACAGAGGTGTTTTTTGCAAAGTGCCTACCTGTAGATTTTGTCCTGTAGCTCAGCCGCCACCTATGGAAACCTACCAAACCTGTGCATTTCTGAAAACTAGAGACCTAGGGGAATCCAAGATGGGGTGACTTGTGTGGCTCAGACCAGGTTCTGTTACCCAGAATCCTTTGCAAACCTCAAAATTTGGCTAAAAAAACACATGTTCCTCACATTTCTGTGGCAGAAAGTTCTGGAATCTGAGAGGAGCCACAAATTTCCTTCCACCCAGCGTTCCCCCACGTCTCCCGATAAAAATTATACCTCACTTGTGTGGGTAGGCCTAGCGCCCGCAACAGGAAATGCCCCAAAGCGCAACGTGGACTCATTCAAATTTTTGAAGGAAAACAGAGGTGTTTTTTGCAAAGTGCCTCCCTGTAGATTTTGTCCTGTAGCTCAGCCGCCACCTAGGGAAACCTACCAAACCTGTGCATTTCTGAAAACTAGAGACCTAGGGGACTCCAAGATGGGGTGACTTGTGTGGCTCGGACCAGGTTCTGTTACCCAGAATCCTTTGCAAACCTCAAAATTTGCCCAAAAAAACTCATGTTCCTCACATTTCTGTGGCAGAAAGTTCTGGAATCTGAGAGGAGCCACAAATTTCCTTCCACCCAGCGTTCCCCCACGTCTCCCGATAAAAATGATACCTCACTTGTGTGGGTAGGCCTAGCGCAAGCGACAGGTGACGCCCCAAAGCGCAACGTGGACTCATCCAAATTTTTGAAGGAAAACAGAGGTGTTTTTTGCAAAGTGCCTACCTGTAGATTTTGGCCTGTAGCTCAGCCGCCACCTAGGGAAACCTACCAAACCTGTGCATTTCTGAAAACTAGAGACCTAGGGGAATCCAAGATGGGGTGACTTGTGTGGCTCGGACCAGGTTCTGTTACCCAGAATCCTTTGCAAACCTCAAAATTTGGCTAAAAAAACACATGTTCCTCACATTTCTGTGGCAGAAAGTTCTGGAATCTGAGAGGAGCCACAAATGTCCTTCCACCCAGCGTTCCCCCACGTCTCCCGATAAAAATTATACCTCACTTGTGTGGGTAGGCCTAGCGCCCGCAACAGGAAATGCCCCAAAGCGCAACGTGGACTCATCCAAATTTTTGAAGGAAAACAGAGGTGTTTTTTGCAAAGTGCCTCCCTGTAGATTTTGGCCTGTAGCTCAGCCGCCACCTATGGAAACCTACCAAACCTGTGCATTTCTGAAAACTAGAGACCTAGGGGAATCCAAGATGGGGTGACTTGTGTGGCTCGGACCAGGTTCTGTTACCCAGAATCCTTTGCAAACTTCAAAATTTGGCTAAAAAAACACATGTTCCTCACATTTCTGTGTCAGAAAGTTCTGGAATCTGAGAGGAGCCACAAATTTCCTTCCACCCAGCGTTCCCCCACGTCTCCCAATAAAAATTATACCTCACTTGTGTGGGTAGACCTAGCGCCCGTGACAGGAAACGCCCCAAAGCGCAACGTGGACACATCCAAATTTTTGAAGGAAAACATAGGTGTTTTTTGCAAAGTGCCTACCTGTAGATTTTGGCCTGTAGCTCAGCCGCCACCTAGGGAAACCTACCTAACCTGTGCATTTCTGAAAACTAAAGACCTAGGGGAATCCAAGATGGGGTGACTTGTGTGGCTCGGACCAGGTTCTGTTACCCAGAATCCTTTGCAAACCTCAAAATTTGGCTAAAAAAACACATGTTCCTCACATTTCTGTGGCAGAAAGTTCTGGAATCTGAGAGAAGCCACAAATTTCCTTCCACCCAGCGTTCCCCCACGTCTCCCGATAAAAATTATACCTCACTTGTGTGGGTAGGCCTAGCGCCCGCAACAGGAAATGCCCCAAAGCGCAACGTGGACTCATCCAAATTTTTGAAGGAAAACAGAGGTGTTTTTTGCAAAGTGCCTACCAGTAGCTTTTGGCCTGTAGCTCAGCAGCCACCTAGGGAAACCTACCAAACCTGTGCATTTCTGAAAACTAGAGACCTAGGGGAATCCAAGATGGGGTGACTTGTGTGGCTCGGACCAGGTTCTGTTACCCAGAATCCTTTGCAAACCGCAAAATTTGGCTAAAAAAACACATGTTCCTCACATTTCTGTGGCAGAAAGTTCTGGAATCTAAGAGGAGCCACAAATTTCCTTCCACCCAGCGTTCCCCCACGTCTCCTGATAAAAATGATACCTCACTTGTGTGGGTAGGCCTAGCGTCCGCGACAGGAAACGCCCCAAAGCGCAACGTAGACTCATCCAAATTTTTGAAGGAAAACAGAGGTGTTTTTTGCAAAGTGCCTACCTGTAGATTTTGGCCTGTAGCTCAGCCGCCATCTAGGGAAACCTACCACACCTGTGCATTTCTGAAAACTAGAGACCTAAGGGAATCCAAGATGGGGTGACTTGTGTGGCTCGGACCAGGTTCTGTTACCCAGAATCCTTTGCAAACCTCAAAATTTGGCTAAAAAAACACATGTTCCTCACATTTCTGTGGCAGAAAGTTCTGGAATCTGAGAGAAGCCACAAATTTCCTTCCACCCAGCGTTCGCCCACGTCTCCTGATAAAAATGATACCTCACTTGTGTGGGTAGGCCTAGCGCCCGCGACACTTAACGCCCCAAAGCGCAACGTGGACTCATCCAAATTTTTGAAGGAAAACAGAGGTGTTTTTTGCAAAGTGCCTACCTGTAGATTTTGGCCTGTAGCTCAGCCGCCACCTAGGGAAACCTACCAAACCTGTGCATTTCTGAAAACTAAAGACCTAGGGGAATCCAAGATGGGGTGACTTGTGTGGCTCGGACCAGGTTCTGTTACCCAGAATCCTTTGCAAACCTCAAAATTTGGCTAAAAAAACACATGTTCCTCACATTTCTGTGTCAGAAAGTTCTGGAATCTGAGAGGAGCCACAAATTTCCTTCCACCCAGCGTTCCCCCACGTCTCCCAATAAAAATTATACCTCACTTGTGTGGGTAGACCTAGCGCCCGCGACAGGAAACGCCCCAAAGCGCAACGTGGACACATCCAAATTTTTGAAGGAAAACATAGGTGTTTTTTGCAAAGTGCCTACCTGTAGATTTTGGCCTGTAGCTCAGTCGCCACCTAGGGAAACCTACCAAACCTGTGCATTTCTGAAAACTAGAGACCTAGCGGAATCCAAGATGGGGTGACTTGTGTGGCTCGGACCAGGTTCTGTTACGAAGAATCCTTTGCAAACCTCAAAATTTGGCTAAAAAAACACATGTTCCTCACATTTCTGTGGCAGAAAGTTCTGGAATCTGAGAGGAGCCACAAATTTCCTTCCACCCAGCGTTCCCCCACGTCTCCCGATAAAAATGATACCTCACTTGTGTGGGTAGGCCTAGCGCCCGCGACAGGAAACGCCCCAAAGCGCAACGTGGACTCATCCACATTTTTGAAGGAAAACAGAGGTGTTTTTTGCAAAGTGCCTACCTGTAGATTTTGGCCTGTAGCTCAGCTGCCACCTAGGGAAACCTACCAAACCTGTGCATTTCTGAAAACTAGAGACCTAGGGGAATCCAAGATGGGGTGACTTGTGTGGCTCGGACCAGGTTCTGTTACCCAGAATCCTTTGCAAACCGCAAAATTTGGCTAAAAAAACACATGTTCCTCACATTTCTGTGGCAGAAAGTTCTGGAATCTGAGAGGAGCCACAAATTTCCTTCCACCCAGCGTTCCCCCACGTCTCCCGATAAAAATGATACCTCACTTGTGTGGGTAGGCCTAGCGCCCGCGACAGGAAACCCCCCAAAGAGCAACGTGGACTCATCCAAATTTTTGAAGGAAACAGAGGCGTTTTTTGCAAAGTGCCTACCTGTAGATTTTGGCCTGTAATTCAGCCGTCACCTAGGGAAACCTACCAAACCTGTGCATTTCTGAAAACTAGAGACCTAGGGGAATCCAAGATGGGGTGACTTGTGTGGCTCGGACCAGGTTCTGTTACCCAGAATCCTTTGCAAACCTCAAAATTTGCCCAAAAAAACACATGTTCCTCACATTTCTGTGGCAGAAAGTTCTGGAATCTGAGAGGAGCCACAAATTTCCTTCCACCCAGCGTTCCCCCACGTCTCCCGATAAAAATGATACCTCACTTGTGTGGGTAGGCCTAGCGCAAGCGACAGATGACGCCCCAAAGCGCAACGTGGACTCATCCAAATTTTTGAAGGAAAACAGAGGTGTTTTTTGCAAAGTGCCTACCTGTAGATTTTGGCCTGTAGCTCAGCCGCCACCTAGGGAAACCTACCAAACCTGTGCATTTCTGAAAACTAGAGACCTAGGGGAATCCAAGATGGGGTGACTTGTGTGGCTCGGACCAGGTTCTGTTACCCAGAATCCTTTGCAAACCTCAAAATTTGGCTAAAAAAACACATGTTCCTCACATTTCTGTGGCAGAAAGTTCTGGAATCTGAGAGGAGCCACAAATGTCCTTCCACCCAGCGTTCCCCCACGTCTCCCGATAAAAATTATACCTCACTTGTGTGGGTAGGCCTAGCGCCCGCAACAGGAAATGCCCCAAAGCGCAACGTGGACTCATCCAAATTTTTGAAGGAAAACAGAGGTGTTTTTTGCAAAGTGCCTCCCTGTAGATTTTGGCCTGTAGCTCAGCCGCCACCTATGGAAACCTACCAAACCTGTCCATTTCTGAAAACTAGAGACCTAGGGGAATCCAAGATGGGGTGACTTGTGTGGCTCGGACCAGGTTCTGTTACCCAGAATCCTTTGCAAACTTCAAAATTTGGCTAAAAAAACACATGTTCCTCACATTTCTGTGTCAGAAAGTTCTAGAATCTGAGAGGAGCCACAAATTTCCTTCCACCCAGCGTTCCCCCACGTCTCCCAATAAAAATTATACCTCACTTGTGTGGGTAGACCTAGCGCCCGCGACAGGAAACGCCCCAAAGCGCAACGTGGACACATCCAAATTTTTGAAGGAAAACATAGGTGTTTTTTGCAAAGTGCCTACCTGTAGGTTTTGGCCTGTAGCTCAGCCGCCACCTAGGGAAACCTACCAAACCTGTGCATTTCTGAAAACTAAAGACCTAGGGGAATCCAAGATGGGGTGACTTGTGTGGCTCGGACCAGGTTCTGTTACCCAGAATCCTTTGCAAACCTCAAAATTTGGCTAACAAAACACATGTTCCTCACATTTCTGTGGCAGAAAGTTCTGGAATCTAAGAGGAGCCACAAATTTCCTTCCACCCAGCGTTCCCCCACGTCTCCTGATAAAAATGATACCTCACTTGTGTGGGTAGGCCTAGCGTCCGCGACAGGAAACGCCCCAAAGCGCAACGTAGACACATCCAAATTTTTGAAGGAAAACAGAGGTGTTTTTTGCAAAGTGCCTACCTGTAGATTTTGGCCTGTAGCTCAGCCGCCATCTAGGGAAATCTACCACACCTGTGCATTTCTGAAAACTAGAGACCTAAGGGACTTCAAGATGGGGTGACTTGTGTTGCTCGGACCAGGTTCTGTTACCCAGAATCCTTTGCAAACCTCAAAATTTGGCTAAAAAAACACATGTTCCTCACATTTCTGTGGCAGAAAGTTCTGGAATCTGAGAGAAGCCACAAATTTCCTTCCACCCAGCGTTCGCCCACGTCTCCTGATAAAAATGATACCTCACTTGTGTGGGTAGGCCTAGCGCCCGCGACACTTAACGCCCCAAAGCGCAACGTGGACTCATCCAAATTTTTGAAGGAAAACAGAGGTGTTTTTTGCAAAGTGCCTACCTGTAGATTTTGGCCTGTAGCTCAGCCGCCACCTAGGGAAACCTACCAAACCTGTGCATTTCTGAAAACTAAAGACCTAGGGGAATCCAAGATGGGGTGACTTGTGTGGCTCGGACCAGGTTCTGTTACCCAGAATCCTTTGCAAACCTCAAAATTTGGCTAAAAAAACACATGTTCCTCACATTTCTGTGTCAGAAAGTTCTGGAATCTGAGAGGAGCCACAAATTTCCTTCCACCCAGCGTTCCCCCACGTCTCCCAATAAAAATTATACCTCACTTGTGTGGGTAGACCTAGCGCCCGCAACAGGAAACGCCCAAAGCGCAACGTGGACACATCCAAATTTTTGAAGGAAAACATAGGTGTTTTTTGCAAAGTGCCTACCTGTAGATTTTGGCCTGTAGCTCAGCCGCCACCTAGGGAAACCTACCAAACCTGTGCATTTCTGAAAACTAGAGACCTAGCGGAATCCAAGATGGGGTGACTTGTGTGGCTCGGACCAGGTTCTGTTACGAAGAATCCTTTGCAAACCTCAAAATTTGGCTAAAAAAACACATGTTCCTCACATTTCTGTGGCAGAAAGTTCTGGAATCTGAGAGGAGCCACAAATTTCCTTCCACCCAGCGTTCCCCCACGTCTCCCGATAAAAATGATACCTCACTTGTGTGGGTAGGCCTAGCGCCCGCGACAGGAAACGCCCCAAAGCGCAACGTGGACTCATCCAAATTTTTGAAGGAAAACAGAGGTGTTTTTTGCAAAGTGCCTACCTGTAGATTTTGGCCTGTAGCTCAGCTGCCACCTAGGGAAACCTACCAAACCTGTGCATTTCTGAAAACTAGAGACCTAGGGGAATCCAAGATGGGGTGACTTGTGTGGCTCGGACCAGGTTCTGTTACCCAGAATCCTTTGCAAACCGCAAAATTTGGCTAAAAAAACACATGTTCCTCACATTTCTGTGGCAGAAAGTTCTGGAATCTGAGAGGAGCCACAAATTTCCTTCCACCCAGCGTTCCCCCACGTCTCCCGATAAAAATGATACCTCACTTGTGTGGGTAGGCCTAGCGCCCGCGACAGGAAACCCCCCAAAGAGCAACGTAGACTCATCCAAATTTTTGAAGGAAACAGAGGCGTTTTTTGCAAAGTGCCTACCTGTAGATTTTGGCCTGTAATTCAGCCGTCACCTAGGGAAACCTACCAAACCTGTGCATTTCTGAAAACTAGAGACCTAGGGGAATCCAAGATGGGGTGACTTGTGTGGCTCGGACCAGGTTCTGTTACCCAGAATCCTTTGCAAACCTCAAAATTTGCCCAAAAAAACACATGTTCCTCACATTTCTGTGGCAGAAAGTTCTGGAATCTGAGAAGAGCCACAAATTTCCTTCCACCCAGCGTTCCCCCACGTCTCCCGATAAAAATGATACCTCACTTGTGTGGGTAGGCCTAGCGCAAGCGACAGGTGACGCCCCAAAGCGCAACGTGGACTCATCCAAATTTTTGAAGGAAAACAGAGGTGTTTTTTGCAAAGTGCCTACCTGTAGATTTTGGCCTGTAGCTCAGCCGCCACCTAGGGAAACCTACCAAACCTGTGCATTTCTGAAAACTAGAGACCTAGGGGAATCCAAGATGGGGTGACTTGTGTGGCTCGGACCAGGTACTGTTACCCAGAATCGTTTGCAAACCTCAAAATTTGGCTAAAAAAACACATGTTCCTCACATTTCTGTGGCAGAAAGTTCTGGA
The DNA here is from genome assembly GCF_031143425.1 of Pleurodeles waltl. Classification (NCBI taxonomy): domain Eukaryota; kingdom Metazoa; phylum Chordata; class Amphibia; order Caudata; family Salamandridae; genus Pleurodeles; species Pleurodeles waltl. The sequence continues at coordinate 1,679,840,696 of NC_090444.1, read as the reverse complement.
ATCTGAGAGGAGCCACAAATGTCCTTCCACCCAGCGTTCCCCCACGTCTCCCGATAAAAATTATACCTCACTTGTGTGGGTAGGCCTAGTGCCCGCAACAGGAAATGCCCCAAAGCGCAACGTGGACTCATCCAAATTTTTGAAGGAAAACAGATGTGTTTTTTGCAAAGTGCCTCCCTGTAGATTTTGGCCTGTAGCTCAGCCGCCACCTATGGAAACCTACCAAACCTGTCCATTTCTGAAAACTAGAGACCTAGGGGAATCCAAGATGGGGTGACTTGTGTGGCTCGGACCAGGTTCTGTTACCCAGAATCCTTTGCAAACTTCAAAATTTGGCTAAAAAAACACATGTTCCTCACATTTCTGTGGCAGAAAGTTCTGGAATCTAAGAGGAGCCACAAATTTCCTTCCACCCAGCGTTCCCCCACGTCTCCTGATAAAAATGATACCTCACTTGTGTGGGTAGGCCTAGCGTCCGCGACAGGAAACGCCCCAAAGCGCAACGTGGACTCATCCAAATTTTTGAAGGAAAACAGCGGTGTTTTTTGCAAAGTGCCTACCTGTAGATTTTGGCCTGTAGCTCAGCCGCCACCTATGGAAACCTACCAAACCTGTGCATTTCTGAAAACTAGAGACCTAGGGGAATCCAAGATGGGGTGACTTGTGTGGCTCAGACCAGGTTCTGTTACCCAGAATCCTTTGCAAACCTCAAAATTTGGCTAAAAAAACACATGTTCCTCACATTTCTGTGCAGAAAGTTCTGGAATCTGAGAGGAGCCACAAATTTCCTTCCACCCAGCGTTCCCCCACGTCTCCCGATAAAAATTATACCTCACTTGTGTGGGTAGGCCTAGCGCCCGCAACAGGAAATGCCCCAAAGCGCAACGTGGACTCATTCAAATTTTTGAAGGAAAACAGAGGTGTTTTTTGCAAAGTGCCTCCCTGTAGATTTTGTCCTGTAGCTCAGCCGCCACCTAGGGAAACCTACCAAACCTGTGCATTTCTGAAAACTAGAGACCTAGGGGACTCCAAGATGGGGTGACTTGTGTGGCTCAGACCAGGTTCTGTTACCCAGAATCCTTTGCAAACCTCAAAATTTGCCCAAAAAAACTCATGTTCCTCACATTTCTGTGGCAGAAAGTTCTGGAATCTGAGAGGAGCCACAAATTTCCTTCCACCCAGCGTTCCCCCACGTCTCCCGATAAAAATGATACCTCACTTGTGTGGGTAGGCCTAGCGCAAGCGACAGGTGACGCCCCAAAGCGCAACGTGGACTCATCCAAATTTTTGAAGGAAAACAGAGGTGTTTTTTGCAAAGTGCCTACCTGTAGATTTTGGCCTGTAGCTCAGCCGCCACCTAGGGAAACCTACCAAACCTGTGCATTTCTGAAAACTAGAGACCTAGGGGAATCCAAGATGGGGTGACTTGTGTGGCTCGGACCAGGTTCTGTTACCCAGAATCCTTTGCAAACCTCAAAATTTGGCTAAAAAAACACATGTTCCTCACATTTCTGTGGCAGAAAGTTCTGGAATCTGAGAGGAGCCACAAATGTCCTTCCACCCAGCGTTCCCCCACGTCTCCCGATAAAAATTATACCTCACTTGTGTGGGTAGGCCTAGCGCCCGCAACAGGAAATGCCCCAAAGCGCAACGTGGACTCATCCAAATTTTTGAAGGAAAACAGAGGTGTTTTTTGCAAAGTGCCTCCCTGTAGATTTTGGCCTGTAGCTCAGCCGCCACCTATGGAAACCTACCAAACCTGTGCATTTCTGAAAACTAGAGACCTAGGGGAATCCAAGATGGGGTGACTTGTGTGGCTCGGACCAGGTTCTGTTACACAGAATCCTTTGCAAACTTCAAAATTTGGCTAAAAAAACACATGTTCCTCACATTTCTGTGTCAGAAAGTTCTGGAATCTGAGAGGAGCCACAAATTTCCTTCCACCCAGCGTTCCCCCACGTCTCCCAATAAAAATTATACCTCACTTGTGTGGGTAGACCTAGCGCCCGCGACAGGAAACGCCCCAAAGCGCAACGTGGACACATTCAAATTTTTGAAGGAAAACATAGGTGTTTTTTGCAAAGTGCATACCTGTAGATTTTGGCCTGTAGCTCAGCCGCCACCTAGGGAAACCTACCAAACCTGTGCATTTCTGAAAACTAAAGACCTAGGGGAATCCAAGATGGGGTGACTTGTGTGGCTCGGACCAGGTTCTGTTACCCAGAATCCTTTGCAAACCTCAAAATTTGGCTAACAAAACACATGTTCCTCACATTTCTGTGGCAGAAAGTTCTGGAATCTAAGAGGAGCCACAAATTTCCTTCCACCCAGCGTTCCCCCACGTCTCCTGATAAAAATGATACCTCACTTGTGTGGGTAGGCCTAGCGTCCGCGACAGGAAACGCCCCAAAGCGCAACGTAGACTCATCCAAATTTTTGAAGGAAAACAGAGGTGTTTTTTGCAAAGTGCCTACCTGTAGATTTTGGCCTGTAGCTCAGCCGCCATCTAGGGAAACCTACCACACCTGTGCATTTCTGAAAACTAGAGACCTAAGGGAATCCAAGATGGGGTGACTTGTGTGGCTCGGACCAGGTTCTGTTACCCAGAATCCTTTGCAAACCTCAAAATTTGGCTAAAAAAACACATGTTCCTCACATTTCTGTGGCAGAAAGTTCTGGAATCTGAGAGAAGCCACAAATTTCCTTCCACCCAGCGTTCGCCCACGTCTCCTGATAAAAATGATACCTCACTTGTGTGGGTAGGCCTAGCGCCCGCGACACTTAACGCCCCAAAGCGCAACGTGGACTCATCCAAATTTTTGAAGGAAAACAGAGGTGTTTTTTGCAAAGTGCCTACCTGTAGATTTTGGCCTGTAGCTCAGCCGCCACCTAGGGAAACCTACCAAACCTGTGCATTTCTGAAAACTAAAGACCTAGGGGAATCCAAGATGGGGTGACTTGTGTGGCTCGGACCAGGTTCTGTTACCCAGAATCCTTTGCAAACCTCAAAATTTGGCTAAAAAAACACATGTTCCTCACATTTCTGTGTCAGAAAGTTCTGGAATCTGAGAGGAGCCACAAACTTCCTTCCACCCAGCGTTCCCCCACGTCTCCCAATAAAAATTATACCTCACTTGTGTGGGTAGACCTAGCGCCCGCGACAGGAAACGCCCCAAAGCGCAACGTGGACACATCCAAATTTTTGAAGGAAAACATAGGTGTTTTTTGCAAAGTGCCTACCTGTAGATTTTGGCCTGTAGCTCAGCCGCCACCTAGGGAAACCTACCAAACCTGTGCATTTCTGAAAACTAGAGACCTAGCGGAATCCAAGATGGGGTGACTTGTGTGGCTCGGACCAGGTTCTGTTACGAAGAATCCTTTGCAAACCTCAAAATTTGGCTAAAAAAACACATGTTCCTCACATTTCTGTGGCAGAAAGTTCTGGAATCTGAGAGGAGCCACAAACTTCCTTCCACCCAGCGTTCCCCCACGTCTCCCAATAAAAATTATACCTCACTTGTGTGGGTAGACCTAGCGCCCGCGACAGGAAACGCCCCAAAGCGCAACGTGGACACATCCAAATTTTTGAAGGAAAACATAGGTGTTTTTTGCAAAGTGCCTACCTGTAGATTTTGGCCTGTAGCTCAGCCGCCACCTAGGGAAACCTACCAAACCTGTGCATTTCTGAAAACTAGAGACCCAGGGGAATCCAAGATGGTGTGACTTGTGTGGCTCGGACCAGGTTCTGTTACCCAGAATCCTTTGCAAACCTCAAAATTTGGCTAAAAAAACACATGTTTCTCACATTTCTGTGGCAGAAAGTTCTGGAATCTGAGAGGAGCCACAAATTTCCTTCCACCCAGCGTTCCCCCACGTCTCCCGATAAAAATGATACCTCACTTGTGTGGGTAGGCCTAGCGCCCGCGACAGGAAACGCCCCAAAGCGCAACGTGGACTCATCCAAATTTTTGAAGGAAAACAGAGGTGTTTTTTGCAAAGTGCCTACCTGTAGATTTTGGCCTGTAGCTCAGCTGCCACGTAGGGAAACCTACCAAACCTGTGCATTTCTGAAAACTAGAGACCTAGGGGAATCCAAGATGGGGTGACTTGTGTGGCTCGGACCAGGTTCTGTTACCCAGAATCCTTTGCAAACCTCAAAATTTGGCTAAAAAAACACATGTTCCTCACATTTCTGTGGCAGAAAGTTCTGGAATCTGAGAGGAGCCACAAATTTCCTTCCACCCAGCGTTCCCCCACGTCTCCCGATAAAAATGATACCTCACTTGTGTGGGTAGGCCTAGCGCCCGCGACAGGAAACCCCCCAAAGAGCAACGTGGACTCATCCAAATTTTTGAAGGAAACAGAGGCGTTTTTTGCAAAGTGCCTACCTGTAGATTTTGGCCTGTAATTCAGCCGTCACCTAGGGAAACCTACCAAACCTGTGCATTTCTGAAAACTAGAGACCTAGGGGAATCCAAGATGGGGTGACTTGTGTGGCTCGGACCAGGTTCTGTTACCCAGAATCCTTTGCAAACCTCAAAATTTGCCCAAAAAAACACATGTTCCTCACATTTCTGTGGCAGAAAGTTCTGGAATCTGAGAGGAGCCACAAATTTCCTTCCACCCAGCGTTCCCCCACGTCTCCCGATAAAAATGATACCTCACTTGTGTGGGTAGGCCTAGCGCAAGCGACAGGTGACGCCCCAAAGCGCAACGTGGACTCATCCAAATTTTTGAAGGAAAACAGAGGTGTTTTTTGCAAAGTGCCTACCTGTAGATTTTGGCCTGTAGCTCAGCCGCCACCTAGGGAAACCTACCAAACCTGTGCATTTCTGAAAACTAGAGACCTAGGGGAATCCAAGATGGGGTGACTTGTGTGGCTCGGACCAGGTTCTGTTACCCAGAATCCTTTGCAAACCTCAAAATTTGGCTAAAAAAACACATGTTCCTCACATTTCTGTGGCAGAAAGTTCTGGAATCTGAGAGGAGCCACAAATGTCCTTCCACCCAGCGTTCCCCCACGTCTCCCGATAAAAATTATACCTCACTTGTGTGGGTAGGCCTAGCGCCCGCAACAGGAAATGCCCCAAAGCGCAACGTGGACTCATCCAAATTTTTGAAGGAAAACAGAGGTGTTTTTTGCAAAGTGCCTCCCTGTAGATTTTGGCCTGTAGCTCAGCTGCCACCTATGGAAACCTACCAAACCTGTCCATTTCTGAAAACTAGAGACCTAGGGGAATCCAAGATGGGGTGACTTGTGTGGCTCGGACCAGGTTCTGTTACCCAGAATCCTTTGCAAACTTCAAAATTTGGCTAAAAAAACACATGTTCCTCACATTTCTGTGTCAGAAAGTTCTGGAATCTGAGAGGAGCCACAAACTTCCTTCCACCCAGCGTTACCCCACGTCTCCCAATAAAAATTATACCTCACTTGTGTGGGTAGACCTAGCGCCCGCGACAGGAAACGCCCCAAAGCGCAACGTGGACACATCCAATTTTTTGAAGGAAAACATAGGTGTTTTTTGCAAAGTGCCTACCTGTAGATTTTGGCCTGTAGCTCAGCCGCCACCTAGGGAAACCTACCAAACCTGTGCATTTCTGAAAACTAAAGACCTAGGGGAATCCAAGATGGGGTGACTTGTGTGGCTCGGACCAGGTTCTGTTACCCAGAATCCTTTGCAAACCTCAAAATTTGGCTAACAAAACACATGTTCTTCACATTTCTGTGGCAGAAAGTTCTGGAATCTAAGAGGAGCCACAAATTTCCTTCCACCCAGCGTTCCCCCACGTCTCCTGATAAAAATGATACCTCACTTGTGTGGGTAGGCCTAGCGTCCGCGACAGGAAACGCCCCAAAGCGCAACGTAGACACATCCAAATTTTTGAAGGAAAACAGAGGTGTTTTTTGCAAAGTGCCTACCTGTAGATTTTGGCCTGTAGCTCAGCCGCCATCTAGGGAAACCTACCACACCTGTGCATTTCTGAAAACTAGAGACCTAAGGGACTCCAAGATGGGGTGACTTGTGTGGCTCGGACCAGGTTCTGTTACCCAGAATCCTTTGCAAACCTCAAAATTTGGCTAAAAAAACACATGTTCCTCACATTTCTGTGGCAGAAAGTTCTGGAATCTGAGAGGAGCCACAAATTTCCTTCCACCCAGCGTTCCCCCACGTCTCCCGATAAAAATGATACCTCACTTGTGTGGGTAGGCCTAGCGCAAGCGACAGGTGACGCCCCAAAGCGCAACGTGGACTCATCCAAATTTTTGAAGGAAAACAGAGGTGTTTTTTGCAAAGTGCCTACCTGTAGATTTTGGCCTGTAGCTCAGCCGCCACCTAGGGAAACCTACCAAACCTGTGCATTTCTGAAAACTAGAGACCTAGGGGAATCCAAGATGGGGTGACTTGTGTTGCTCGGACCAGGTTCTGTTACCCAGAATCCTTTGCAAACCTCAAAATTTGGCTAAAAAAACACATGTTCCTCACATTTCTGTGGCAGAAAGTTCTGGAATCTGAGAGGAGCCACAAATGTCCTTCCACCCAGCGTTCCCCCACGTCTCCCGATAAAAATTATACCTCACTTGTGTGGGTAGGCCTAGCGCCCGCAACAGGAAATGCCCCAAAGCGCAACGTGGACTCATCCAAATTTTTGAAGGAAAACAGAGGTGTTTTTTGCAAAGTGCCTCCCTGTAGATTTTGGCCTGTAGCTCAGCCGCCACCTATGGAAACCTACCAAACCTGTCCATTTCTGAAAACTAGAGACCTAGGGGAATCCAAGATGGGGTGACTTGTGTGGCTCGGACCAGGTTCTGTTACCCAGAATCCTTTGCAAACTTCAAAATTTGGCTAAAAAAACACATGTTCCTCACATTTCTGTGTCAGAAAGTTCTGGAATCTGAGAGGAGCCACAAATTTCCTTCCACCCAGCGTTCCCCCACGTCTCCCAATAAAAATTATACCTCACTTGTGTGGGTAGACCTAGCGCCCGCGACAGGAAACGCCCCAAAGCGCAACGTGGACACATCCAAATTTTTGAAGGAAAACATAGGTGTTTTTTGCAAAGTGCCTACCTGTAGATTTTGGCCTGTAGCTCAGCCGCCACCTAGGGAAACCTACCAAACCTGTGCATTTCTGAAAACTAAAGACCTAGGGGAATCCAAGATGGGGTGACTTGTGTGGCTCGGACCAGGTTCTGTTACCCAGAATCCTTTGCAAACCTCAAAATTTGGCTAACAAAACACATGTTCCTCACATTTCTGTGGCAGAAAGTTCTGGAATCTAAGAAGAGCCACAAATTTCCTTCCACCCAGCGTTCCCCCACGTCTCCTGATAAAAATGATACCTCACTTGTGTGGGTAGGCCTAGCGTCCGCGACAGGAAACGCCCCAAAGCGCAACGTAGACACATCCAAATTTTTGAAGGAAAACAGAGGTGTTTTTTGCAAAGTGCCTACCTGTAGATTTTGGCCTGTAGCTCAGCCGCCATCTAGGGAAACCTACCACACCTGTGCATTTCTGAAAACTAGAGACCTAAGGGAATCCAAGATGGGGTGACTTGTGTGGCTCGGACCAGGTTCTGTTACCCAGAATCCTTTGCAAACCTCAAAATTTGGCTAAAAAAACACATGTTCCTCACATTTCTGTGGCAGAAAGTTCTGGAATCTGAGAGAAGCCACAAATTTCCTTCCACCCAGCGTTCGCCCACGTCTCCTGATAAAAATGATACCTCACTTGTGTGGGTAGGCCTAGCGCCCGCGACACTTAACGCCCCAAAGCGCAACGTGGACTCATCCAAATTTTTGAAGGAAAACAGAGGTGTTTTTTGCAAAGTGCCTACCTGTAGATTTTGGCCTGTAGCTCAGCCGCCACCTATGGAAACCTACCAAACCTGTGCATTTCTGAAAACTAGAGACCTAGGGGAATCCAAGATGGGGTGACTTGTGTGGCTCAGACCAGGTTCTGTTACCCAGAATCCTTTGCAAACCTCAAAATTTGGCTAAAAAAACACATGTTCCTCACATTTCTGTGTCAGAAAGTTCTGGAATCTGAGAGGAGCCACAAATTTCCTTCCACTCAGCGTTCCCCCACTTCTCCCGATAAAAATGATACCTCACTTGTGTGGGTAGGCCTAGGGCCCGCGACAGGAAACACCCCAAAGCGCAACGTGGACTCATCCAAATTTTTGAAGGAAAACAGAGGTGTTTTTTGCAAAGTGCCTACCTGTAGATTTTGGCCTGTAGCTCAGCCGCCACCTAGGGAATCCTACAAACCTGTGCATTTCTGAAAACTAGAGACCTAGAGGAATCCAAGATGGGGTGACTTGTGTGGCTCGGACCAGGTTCTGCTACCCAGAATCCTTTGCAAACCTCAAAATTTGGCTAAAAAAACACATGTTTCTCACATTTCTGTGGCAGAAAGTTCTGGAATCTGAGAGGAGCCACAAATTTCCTTCCACCCTGCGTTCCCCCACGTCTCCTGATAAAAATGATACCTCACTTGTGTGGGTAGGCCTAGCATCCGCGACGGGTAACGCCCCAAAGCGCAACGTGGACACATCCAAATTTTTGAAGGAAAACAGAGGTGTTTTTTGCAAAGTGCCTACCTGTAGATTTTGGCCTGTAGCTCAGCCGCCACCTAAGGAAACCTACCAAACCTGTGCATTTCTGAATACTAGAGACCTAGGGGAATCCAAGATGTGGTGACTTGTGTGGCTCGGACCAGGTTCTGTTACCCAGAATCCTTTGCAAACCGCAAAATTTGGCTAAAAAAACACATGTTCCTCACATTTCTGTGGCAGAAAGTTCTGGAATCTGAGAGGAGCCACAAATGTCCTTCCATTCAGCGTTCCCCCACGTCTCCCGATAAAAATGATACCTCACTTGTGTGGGTAGGCCTAGCGCCGGCGACAGGAAACGCCCCAAAGCGCAACGTGGACTCATCCAAATTTTTTAAGGAAAACAGAGGTGTTTTTTGCAAAGTGCCTACCTGTAGATTTTGGCCCGTAGCTCAGCCGCCACCTAGGGAAACCTACCAAACCTGTGCATTTCTGAAAACTAGAGACCTAGGGGAATCTAAGATAGGGTGACTTGTGTGGCTCGGACCAGGTTCTGTTACCCAGAATCCTTTGCAAACCTCAAAATTTGGCTAAAAAAACACATGTTCCTCACATTTCTGTGGCAGAAAGTTCTGGAATCTGAGAGGAGCCACAAATTTCCTTCCACCCAGCGTTCCCCCACGTCTCCCGATAAAAATGATACCTCACTTGTGTGGGTAGGCCTAGCGCCCGCGACAGGAAACACCCCAAAGCGCAACGTAGACACATCCAAATTTTTTTATGAAAACATAGGTGTTTTTTGCAAAGTGCCTACATGTAGATTTTGGCCTGTAGCTCAGCCGCCACCTAGGGAAACCTACCAAACCTGTGCATTTCTGAAAACTAGAGACCAAGGGGACTCCAAGATGGGGCGACTTGTGTGGCTCGGACCAGGTTCTGTTACCCAGAATCCTTTGCAAATCTCAAAATTTGGCTAAAAAAACACATGTTCCTCACATTTCTGTGGCAGAAAGTTCTGGAATCTGAGAGTAGCCACAAATTTCCTTCCACCCAGCGTTCCCCCACGTCTCCCGATAAAAATGATACCTCACTTGTGTGGGTAGGCCAAGCGCCCGCGACAGGAAACGCCCCAAAGCGCAACGTGGACTCATCCAAATTTTTGAAGGAAAACAGAGGTGTTTTTTGCAAAGTGCCTACCTGTAGATTTTGGCCTGTTGCTCAGCCGCCACCTAGGGAAACCTACCAAACCTGTGCATTTCTGAAAACTAGAGACCTAGGGGAATCCAAGATGGGGTGACTTGTGTGGCTCGGACCAGGTTCTGTTACCCAGAATCCTTTGCAAACCTCAAAATTTGGCTAAAAAAACACATGTTCCTCACATTTCTGTGGCAGAAAGTTCTGGAATCTGAGAGGAGCCACAAATTTCCTTCCACTCAGCGTTCCCCCACGTCTCCCGATAAAAATGATACCTCAATTGTGTGGGTAGGCCTAGTGCCCGCGACAGGAAACGCCCCAAAGCGCAACGTGGACTCATCAAAATTTTTGAAGGAAAACAGAGGTGTTTTTTGCAAAGTGCCTACCAGTAGATTTTGGCCTGTAGCTCAGCCGCCACCTAGGGAAACCTACCAAACCTGTGCATTTCTGAAAACTAGAGACCTAGGGGAATCCAAGATGGGGTGACTTGTGTGGCTCGGACCAGGTTCTGTTACACAGAATCCTTTGCAAACCTCAAAATTTGGCTAAAAAAACACATGTTCCTCACATTTCTGTGGCAGAAAGTTCTGGAATCTGAGAGGAGACACAAATTTCCTTCCACCCAGCGTTCCCCCATGTCTCCCGATAAAAATGATACCTCACTTGTGTGGGTAGGCCTAGCGCCCGCGACAGGAAACGCCCCAAAGAGCAACGTGGACTCATCCAAATTTTTGAAGGAAAACAGAGGTGTTTTTTGCAAAGTGACTACCTGTAGATTTTGGCCTGTAATTCAGCCGTCACCTAGGGAAACCTACCAATCCTGAGCATTTCTGAAAACTAGAGACCTAGGGGAATCCAAGATGGGGTGACTTGTGTGGCTCGGACCAGGTTCTGTTACCCAGAATCCTTTGCAAACCTCAAAATTTGGCTAAAAAAACACATGTTCCTCACATTTCTGTGGCAGAAAGTTCTGGAATCTGAAAGGAGCCACAAATTTCCTTCCACCCAGCGCTCCCCCACATCTCCCGATAAAAATGATACCTCTCTTGTGTGGGTAGGCCTAGCGCCCGCGACAGGAAACGCCCCAAAGAGCAATGTGGACACATCCAAATTTTTGAAGGAAAACAGAGGTGTTTTTTGCAAAGTGCCTACCTGTAGATTTTGGCCTGTAGCTCAGCCGCCACCTATGGAAACCTACCAAACCTGTGCATTTCTGAAAACTAGAGACCTAGGGGAATCCAAGATGGGGTGCCTTGTGTGGCTCGGACCAGGTTCTGTTACCCAGAATCCTTTGCAAACCTCAAAACTTGGCTAAAAAAACACATATTCCTCACATTTCTGTGGCAGAAAGTTCTGGAATCTGACAGGAGCCACAAATTTCCTTCCACCCAGCGTTCCCCCACGTCGCCCGATAAAAATGATACCTCAATTGTGTGGGTAGGCCTAGCGCCCGTGACAGGAAACGCCTCAAAGCGCAACGTGGACACATCCAAATTTTTGAAGGAAAACAGAGGTGTTTTTTGCAAAGTGCCTACCTGTAGATTTTGGCCTGTAGCTCAGCCGCCACCTAGGGAAACCAACCAAACCTGTGCATTTCTGAAAACTAGAGACCCAGGGGAATCCAAGATGGGGTGACTTGTGTGGCTCGGACCAGGTTCTGTTACCCAGAATCCTTTGCAAACCTCAAAATTTGGCTAAAAAACCACATGTTTCTCACATTTCTGTGGCAGAAAGTTCTGGAATCTGAGAGGAGCCACAAATTTCCTTCCACCCAGCGTTCCCCCACGTCTCCCGATAAAAATGATACCTTACTTGTGTGGGTAGGCCTAGCGTCCGCGACAGGAAACGCCCCAAAGCGCAACGTGGACACATCCAAATTTTTGAAGGAAAACAGAGGTGTTTTTTGCAAAGTGCCTACCTGTAGATTTTGGCCTGTAGCTCAGCCGCCAACTAGGGAAACCTACCAAACCTGTGCATTTCTGAAAACTAAAGACCTAAGGGAATCCAAGATGGGGTGACTTGTGTGGCTCGGACCAGGTTCTGTTAACCAGAATCCTTTGCAAACCTCAAAATTTGGCTAAAAAAACACATGTTCCTCACATTTCTGTGGCAGAAAGTTCTGGAATCTGAGGGGAGCCACGAATTTCCTTCCACCCAGCGTTCCCCCACGTCTCCCGATAAAAATGATGCCTCACTTGTGTGGGTAGGCCTAGCGCCCGCGACAGGAAACGCCCCAAAGCGCAACGTGGACACATCCAAATTTTTGAAGGAAAACAGAGGTGTTTTTTTCAAAGTGCCTATCTGTAGATTTTGGCCTGTAGCTCAGCCGCCACCTAGGGAAACCTAACAAACCTGTGCATTTCTGAAAACTAGAGACCTAGGGGACTCCAAGATGGGGTGACTTGTGTGGCTCGGACCAGGTTCTGTTACCCAGAATCCTTTGCAAACCTCAAAATTTGGCTAAAAAAACACATATTCCTCACATTTCTGTGGCAGAAAGTTCTGGAATCTGACAGGAGACACATATTTCCTTCCACCCAGCGTTCCCCCACGTCTCCCGATAAAAATGATACCTCACTTGTGTGGGTAGGCCTAGCGCCCGCAACAGGAAATGCCCCAAAGCGCAACGTGGACTCATCCAAATTTTTGAAGGAAAACAGAGGTGTTTTTTGCAAAGTGCCTCCCTGTAGATTTTGGCCTGTAGCTCAGCCGCCACCTATGGAAACCTACCAAACCTGTGCATTTCTGAAAACTAGAGACCTAGGGGAATCCAAGATGGGGTGACTTGTGTGGCTCGGACCAGGTTCTGTTACCCAGAATCCTTTGCAAACTTCAAAATTTGGCTAAAAAAACACATGTTCCTCACATTTCTGTGTCAGAAAGTTCTGGAATCTGAGAGGAGCCACAAATTTCCTTCCACTCAGCGTTCCCCCACTTCTCCCGATAAAACTGATACCTCACTTGTGTGGGTAGGCCTAGTGCCCGCGACAGGAAACGCCCCTAAGCGCAACGTGGACTCATCCAAATTTTTGAAGGAAAACAGAGGTGTTTTTTGCAAAGTGCCTACCTGTAGATTTTGGCCTGTAGATCAGCCGCCACCTAGGGAATCCTACAAACCTGTGCATTTCTGAAAACTAGAGACCTAGAGGAATCCAAGATGGGGTGACTTGTGTGGCTCGGACCAGGTTCTGCTACCCAGAATCCTTTGCAAACCTCAAAATTTCGCTAAAAAAACACATGTTCCTCACATTTCTGTGGCAGAAAGTTCGGGAATCTGAGAGGAGCCACAAATTTCCTTCCACCCAGCGTTCCCCCACGTCTCCTGATAAAAATTATACCTCACTTGTGTGGGTAGGCCTAGCATCCGCGACGGGTAACGCCCCAAAGCGCAACGTGGACACATCCACATTTTTGAAGGAAAACAGAGGTGTTTTTTGCAAAGTGCCTACCTGTAGATTTTGGCCTGTATCTCAGCCGCCACCTAGGGAAACCTACCAAACCTGTGCATTTCTGAATACTAGAGACCTAGGGGAATCCAAGATGTGGTGACTTGTGTGGCTCAAACCAGGTTCTGTTACCCAGAATCCTTTGCAAACCGCAAAATTTGGCTAAAAAAACACATGTTCCTCACATTTCTGTGGCAGAAAGTTCTGGAATCTGAGAGGAGCCACAAATGTCCTTCCATTCAGCGTTCCCCCACGTCTCCCGATAAAAATGATACCTCACTTGTGTGGGTAGGCCTAGCGCTGGCGACAGGAAATGCCCCAAAGCGCAACGTGGACTCATCCAAATTTTTTAAGGAAAACAGAGGTGTTTTTTGCAAAGTGCCTACCTGTGGATTTTGGCCCGTAGCTCAGCCGCCACCTAGGGAAACCTACCAAACCTGTGCATTTCTGAAAACTAGAGACCTAGGGGAATCTAAGATAGGGTGACTTATGTGGCTCGGACCAGGTTCTGTTACCCAGAATCCTTTGCAAACCTCAAAATTTGGCTAAAAAAACACATGTTCCTCACATTTCTGTGGCAGAAAGTTCTGGAATCTAAGAGGAGCCACAAATTTCCTTCCACCCAGCGTTCCCCCACGTCTCCCGATAAAAATGATACCTCACTTGTGTGGGTAGGCCTAGCACCCGCGACAGGAAACGCCCCAAAGCGCAACGTAGACACATCCAAATTTTTTTATGAAAACAGAGGTGTTTTTTGCAAAGTGCCTACCTGTAGATTTTGGCCTGTAGCTCAGCCGCCACCTAGGGAAACCTACCAAACCTGTGCATTTCTGAAAACTAGAGACCAAGGGGATTCCAAGATGGGGCGACTTGCGTGGCTCGGACCAAGTTCTGTTACCCAGAATCCTTTGCAAACCTCAAAATTTGGCTACAAAAACACATGTTCCTCACATTTCTGTGGCAGAAAGTTCTGGAATCTGAGAGTAGCCACAAATTTCCTTCCACCCAGCGTTCCCCCACGTCTCCCGATAAAAATGATACCTCACTTGTGTGGGTAGGCCAAGCGCCCGCGACAGGAAACGCCCCAAAGCGCAACGTGGACTCATCCAAATTTTTGAAGGAAAACTGAGGTGTTTTTTGCAAAGTGCCTACCAGTAGATTTTGGCCTGTAGCTCAGCCGCCACCTAGGGAAACCTACCAAACCTGTGCATTTCTGAAAACTAGAGACCTAGGGGAATCCAAGATGGGGTGACTTGTGTGGCTCGGACCAGGTTCTGTTACACAGAATCCTTTGCAAACCTCAAAATTTGGCTAAAAAAACACATGTTCCTCACATTTCTGTGGCAGAAAGTTCTGGAATCTGAGAGGAGACACAAATTTCCTTCCACCCAGCGTTCCCCCATGTCTCCCGATAAAAATGATACCTCACTTGTGTGGGTAGGCCTAGCGCCCGCGACAGGAAACGCCCCAAAGAGCAACGTGGACTCATCCAAATTTTTGAAGGAAAACAGAGGTGTTTTTTGCAAAGTGACTACCTGTAGATTTTGGCCTGTAATTCAGCCGTCACCTAGGGAAACCTACCAAACCTGAGCATTTCTGAAAACTAGAGACCTAGGGGAATCCAAGATGGGGTGACTTGTGTGGCTCGGACCAGGTTCTGTTACCCAGAATCCTTTGCAAACCTCAAAATTTGGCTAAAAAAACACATGTTCCTCACATTTCTGTGGCAGAAAGTTCTGGAATCTGAAAGGAGCCACAAATTTCCTTCCACCCAGCGCTCCCCCACATCTCCCGATAAAAATGATACCTCTCTTGTGTGGGTAGGCCTAGCACCCGCGACAGGAAACGCCCCACAGAGCAACGTGGACACATCCAAATTTTTGAAGGAAAACAGAGGTGTTTTTTGCAAAGTGCCTACCTGTAGATTTTGGCCTGTAGCTCAGCCGCCACCTAGGGAAACCAACCAAACCTGTGCATTTCTGAAAACTAGAGACCCAGGGGAATCCAAGATGGGGTGACTTGTGTGGCTCGGACCAGGTTCTGTTACCCAGAATCCTTTGCAAACCTCAAAATTTGGCTAAAAAACCACATGTTTCTCACATTTCTGTGGCAGAAAGTTCTGGAATCTGAGAGGAGCCACAAATTTCCTTCCACCCAGCGTTCCCCCACGTCTCCCGATAAAAATGATACCTCACTTGTGTGGGTAGGCCTAGCGCCCGCGACAGGAAACGCCCCAAAGCGCAACGTGGACACATCCAAATTTTTGAAGGAAAACAGAGGTGTTTTTTGCAAAGTGCCTACCTGTAGATTTTGGCCTGTAGCTCAGCCGCCAACTAGGGAAACCTACCAAACCTGTGCATTTCTGAAAACTAAAGACCTAGGGGAATCCAAGATGGGGTGACTTATGTGGCTCGGACCAGGTTCTGTTACCCAGAATCCTTTGCAAACCTCAAAATTTGGCTAAAAAAACACATGTTCCTCACATTTCTGTGGCAGAACGTTCTGCAATCTGAGGGGAGCCACGAATTTCCTTCCACCCAGCGTTCCCCCACGTCTCCCGATAAAAATGATGCCTCACTTGTGTGGGTAGGCCTAGCGCCCGCGACAGGAAACGCCCCAAAGCGCAACGTGGACACATCCAAATTTTTGAAGGAAAACAGAGGTGTTTTTTTCAAAGTGCCTATCTGTAGATTTTGGCCTGTAGCTCAGCCGCCACCTAGGGAAACCTAACAAACCTGTGCATTTCTGAAAACTAGAGACCTAGGGGACTCCAAGATGGGGTGACTTGTGTGGCTCGGACCAGGTTCTGTTACCCAGAATCCTTTGCAAACCTCAAAATTTGGCTAAAAAAAAACATATTCCTCACATTTCTGTGGCAGAAAGTTCTGGAATCTGACAGGAGACACATATTTCCTTCCACCCAGCGTTCCCCCACGTCTCCCGATAAAAATGATACCTCACTTGTGTGGGTAGGCCTAGCGCCCGCGACAGGAAACGCCACAAAGCGCAACGTGGACACATCCAAATTTTTGAAGGAAAACAGAGGTGTTTTTTGCAAAGTGCCTACCTGTAGATTTTGGCCTGTAGCTCAGCCGCCACCTAGGGAAACTTACCAAACCTGTGCATTTCTGAAAACTAGAGACCTAGGGGAATCCAAGATGGGGTGACTTGTGTGTCTCGGACCAGGTTCTGTTACCCAGAATCCTTTGCAAACCTCAAAATTTGGCTAAAAAAACACATATTCCTCACATTTCTGTGGCAGAAAGTTCTGGAATCTGACAGGAGCCACAAATTTCCTTCCACCCAGCGTTCCCCCACGTCTCCCGATAAAAATGATACCTCAATTGTGTGGGTAGGCCTAGCGCCCGCGACAGGAAACGCCTCAAAGCGCAACGTGGACACATCCAAATTTTTGAAGGAAAACAGAGGTGTTTTTTGCAAAGTGCCTACCTGTAGATTTTGGCCTGTAGCTCAGCCGCCACCTAGGGAAACCAACCAAACCTGTGCATTTCTGAAAACTAGAGACCCAGGGGAATCCAAGATGGGGTGACTTGTGTGGCTCGGACCAGGTTCTGTTACCCAGAATCCTTTGCAAACCTCAAAATTTGGCTAAAAAAACACATGTTTCTCTCATTTCTGTGGCAGAAAGTTCTGGAATCTGAGAGGAGCCACAAATTTCCTTCCACCCAGTGCTCCCCCTTGTCTCCCGATAAAAATGATACCTCACTTGTGTGGGTAGGCCTAGCGCCCGCGACCGGAATCGCCCCAAAGCGCAACGTGGACACATCCAAATTTTTGAAGGAAAACAGAGGTGTTTTTGCAAAGTGCCTACCTGTAGATTTTGGCCTGTAGCTCAGCTGCCACCTAGGGAAACCTACCAAACCTGTGCATTTCTGAAAACTAGAGACCTAGGGGAATCCAAGATGGGGTGACTTGTGTGGCTCGGACCAGGTTCTGTTACCCAGAATCCTTTGCAAACCTCAAAATTTGGCTAAAAAAACACATGTTCCTCACATTTCTGTGGCAGAAAGTTCTGCAATCTGAGGGGAGCCACGAATTTCCTTCCACCCAGCGTTCCCCCACGTCTCCCGATAAAAATGATACCTCACTTGTGTGGGTAGGCCTAGCACACCGCGACAGGAAACGCCCCAAAGCGCAACGTGGACACATCCAAATTTTTGAAGGAAAACAGAGGTGTTTTTTGCAAAGTGCCTACCTGTAGATTTTGGCCTGTAGCTCAGCCGCCACCTAGGAAACCTACCAAACCTGTGCATTTCTGAAAACTAGAGACCTAGGGGAATCCAAGATGGGGTGACTTGTGTGGCTCGGACCAGGTTCTGGTACCCAGAATCCTTTGCAAACCTTAAAATTTGGCTAAAAAAACACATGTTCCTCACATTTCTGTGGCAGAAAGTTCTGGAATCTGAGAGGAGCCAAAAATGTCCTTCCACCCAGCGTTCCCCCACATCTCCCGATAAAAATGATACCTCACTTGTGTGGGTAGGCCTAGCGCCCGCGACAGGAAACCCCCCAAAGAGCAACGTGGACTCATCCAAATTTTTGAAGGAAAACAGAGGTGTTTTTTGCAAAGTGCCTACCTGTAGATTTTGGCCTGTAATTCAGCCGTCACCTAGGGAAACCTACCAAACCTGTGCATTTCTGAAAACTAGAGACCTATGGGAATCCAAGATGGGGTGACTTGTGTGGCTCGGACCAGGTTCTGTTACCCAGAATCCTTTGCAAACCTCAAAATTTGGCTAAAAAAACACATGTTCCTCACATTTCTGTGGCAGAAAGTTCTGCAATCTGAGAGGAGCCACAAATTTCCTTCCACCCAGCGCTCCCCCACGTCTCCCGATAAAAATGATACCTCACTTGTGTGGGTAGGCCAAGCGCCCGCGACAGGAAACGCCCCAAAGCGCAACGTGGACTCATCCAAATTTTTGAAGGAAAACTGAGGTGTTTTTTGCAAAGTGCCTACCTGTAGATTTTGGCCTGTAGCTCAGCCGCCACCTAGGGAAACCTACCAAACCTGTGCATTTCTGAAAACTAGAGACCTAGGGGAATCCAAGATGGGGTGACTTGTGTGGCTCAGACCAGGTTCTGTTACACAGAATCCTTTGCAAACCTCAAAATTTGGCTAAAAAAACACATGTTCCTCACATTTCTGTGGCAGAAAGTTCTGGAATCTGAGAGGAGCCACAAATTTCCTTCCACCCAGCGTTCCCCCATGACTCTCGATAAAAATGATACCTCACATGTGTGGGTAGGCCTAGCGCCCGCGACAGGAAATGCCCCAAAGAGCAACGTGGACTCATCCGAATTTTTGAAGGAAAACAGAGGTGTTTTTTGCAAAGTGACTACCTGTAGATTTTGGCCTGTAATTCAGCCGTCACCTAGGGAAACCTACCAAACCTGTGCATTTCTGAAAACTAGAGACCTAGGGGAATCCAAGATGGGGTGACTTGTGTGGCTCGGACCAGGTTCTGTTACCCAGAATCCTTTGCAAACCTCAAAATTTGGCTATAAAAACACATGTTCCTCACATTTCTGTGGCAGAAAGTTCTGGAATCTGAAAGGAGCCACAAATTTCCTTCCACCCAGCGCTCCCCCACGTCTCCCGATAAAAATGATACCTCTCTTGTGTGGGTAGGCCTAGCGCCCGCGACAGGAAACGCCCCAAAGAGCAACGTGGACACATCCAAATTTTTGAAGGAAAACAGAGGTGTTTTTTGCAAAGTGCCTACGTGTAGATTTTGGCCTGTAGCTCAGCCGCCACCTAGGGAAACCTACCAAACCTGTGCATTTCTGAAAACTAGGGACCTAGGGGAATCCAAGATGGGGTGACTTGTGTGGCTCGGACCAGGTTCTGTTACCCAGAATCCTTTGCAAACCTCAAAATTTGGCTAAAAAAACACATGTTCCTCACATTTCTGTGGCAGAAAGTTCTGAAATCTGAGAGGAGCCACAAATTTTCTTCCACCCAGCTTTCCCCCACGTCTCCCGATAAAAATGATACCTCACTTGTGTGGGTAGGCCTAGCGCCCGCGACAGGAAACGCCCCAAAGCGCAACGTGGACACATCCAAATTTTTGAAGGAAAACAGAGGTGTTTTTTGCATAGTGCCGACCTGTAGATTTTGGCCTGTAGCTCAGCCGCCACCTATGGAAACCTACCAAACCTGTGCATTTCTGAAAACTAGAGACCTAGGGGAATCCAAGATGGGGTGACTTGTGTGGCTCGGACCAGGTTCTGTTACCCAGAATCCTTTGCAAACCTCAAAATTTGGCTAAAAAAACACATATTCCTCACATTTCTGTGGCAGAAAGTTCTGGAATCTGACAGGAGCCACAAATTTCCTTCCACCCAGCGTTCCCCCACGTCACCCGATAAAAATGATACCTCAATTGTGTGGGTAGGCCTAGCGCCCGCGACAGGAAACGCCTCAAAGCGCAACGTGGACACATCCAAATTTTTGAAGGAAAACAGAGGTGTTTTTTGCAAAGTGCCTACCTGTAGATTTTGGCCTGTAATTCAGCCGTCACCTAGGGAAACCTACCAAACCTGTGCATTTCTGAAAACTAGAGACCTATGGGAATCCAAGATGGGGTGACTTGTGTGGCTCGGACCAGGTTCTGTTACCCAGAATCCTTTGCAAACCTCAAAATTGGGCTAAAAAAACACATGTTCCTCACATTTCTGTGGCAGAAAGTTCTGCAATCTGAGAGGAGCCACAAATTTCCTTCCACCCAGCGCTCCCCCACGTCTCCCGATAAAAATGATACCTCACTTGTGTGGGTAGGCCAAGCGCCCGCGACAGGAAACGCCCCAAAGCACAACGTGGACTCATCCAAATTTTTGAAGGAAAACTGAGGTGTTTTTTGCAAAGTGCCTACCTGTAGATTTTGGCCTGTAGCTCAGCCGCCACCTAGGGAAACCTACCAAACCTGTGCATTTCTGAAAACTAGAGACCTAGGGGAATCCAAGATGGGGTGACTTGTGTGGCTCAGACCAGGTTCTGTTACACAGAATCCTTTGCAAACCTCAAAATTTGGCTAAAAAAACACATGTTCCTCACATTTCTGTGGCAGAAAGTTCTGGAATCTGAGAGGAGACACAAATTTCCTTCCACCCAGCGTTCCCCCATGTCTCTCGATAAAAATGATACCTCACATGTGTGGGTAGGCCTAGCGCCCGCGACAGGAAATGCCCCAAAGAGCAACGTGGACTCATCCGAATTTTTGAAGGAAAACAGAGGTGTTTTTTGCAAAGTGACTACCTGTAGATTTTGGCCTGTAATTCAGCCGTCACCTAGGGAAACCTACCAAACCTGTGCATTTCTGAAAACTAGAGACCTAGGGGAATCCAAGATGGGGTGACTTGTGTTGCTCGGACCAGGTTCTGTTACCCAGAATCCTTTGCAAACCTCAAAATTTGGCTATAAAAACACATGTTCCTCACATTTCTGTGGCAGAAAGTTCTGGAATCTGAAAGGAGCCACAAATTTCCTTCCACCCAGCGCTCCCCCACGTCTCCCGATAAAAATGATACCTCTCTTGTGTGGGTAGGCCTAGCGCCCGCGACAGGAAACGCCCCAAAGAGCAACGTGGACACATCCAAATTTTTGAAGGAAAACAGAGGTGTTTTTTGCAAAGTGCCTACGTGTAGATTTTGGCCTGTAGCTCAGCCGCCACCTAGGGAAACCTACCAAACCTGTGCATTTCTGAAAACTAGGGACCTAGGGGAATCCAAGATGGGGTGACTTGTGTGGCTCGGACCAGGTTCTGTTACCCAGAATCCTTTGCAAACCTCAAAATTTGGCTAAAAAAACACATGTTCCTCACATTTCTGTGGCAGAAAGTTCTGGAATCTGAGAGGAGCCACAAATTTTCTTCCACCCAGCTTTCCCCCACGTCTCCCGATAAAAATGATACCTCACTTGTGTGGGTAGGCCTAGCGCCCGCGACAGGAAACGCCCCAAAGCGCAACGTGGACACATCCAAATTTTTGAAGGAAAACAGAGGTGTTTTTTGCATAGTGCCGACCTGTAGATTTTGGCCTGTAGCTCAGCCGCCACCTATGGAAACCTACCAAACCTGTGCATTTCTGAAAACTAGAGACCTAGGGGAATCCAAGATGGGGTGACTTGTGTGGCTCGGACCAGGTTCTGTTACCCAGAATCCTTTGCAAACCTCAAAATTTGGCTAAAAAAACACATATTCCTCACATTTCTGTGGCAGAAAGTTCTGGAATCTGACAGGAGCCACAAATTTCCTTCCACCCAGCGTTCCCCCACGTCGCCCGATAAAAATGATACCTCAATTGTGTGGGTAGGCCTAGCGCCCGCGACAGGAAACGCCTCAAAGCGCAACGTGGACACATCCAAATTTTTGAAGGAAAACAGAGGTGTTTTTTGCAAAGTGCCTACCTGTAGATTTTGGCCTGTAGCTCAGTCGCCACCTAGGGAAACCAACCAAACCTGTGCATTTCTGAAAACTAGAGACCCAGGGGAATCCAAGATGGGGTGACTTGTGTGGCTCGGACCAGGTTCTGTTACCCAGAATCCTTTGCAAACCTCAAAATTTGGCTAAAAAAGCACATGTTTCTCACATTTCTGTGGCAGAAAGTTCTGGAATCTGAGAGGAGCCACAAATTTCCTTCCACCCAGCGTTCCCCCACGTCTCCCGATAAAAATGATACCTCACTTGTGTGGGTAGGCCTAGCGCCCGCGACAGGAAACGCCCCAAAGCGCAACGTGGACACATCCAAATTTTTTAAGGAAAACAGAGGTGTTTTTTGCAAAGTGCCTACCTGTAGATTTTGGCCTGTAGCTCAGCCGCCACCTAGGGAAACCTACCAAACCTGTGCATTTCTGAAAACTAAAGACCTAGGGGAATCCAAGATGGGGTGACTTGTGTGGCTCGGACCAGGTTCTGTTACCCAGAATCCTTTGCAAACCTCAAAATGTGGCTAAAAAAACACATGTTCCTCACATTTCTGCGGCAGAAAGTTCTGCAATCTGAGGGGAGCCACGAATTTCCTTCCACCCAGGGTTCCCCCACGTCTCCCGATAAAAATGAGGCCTCACTTGTGTGGGTAGGCCTAGCGCCCGCGACAGGAAACGCCCCAAAGCGCAACGTGGACACATCCAAATTTTTGAAGGAAAACAGAGGTGTTTTTTGCAAAGTGCCTACCTGTAGATTTTGGCCTGTAGCTCAGCCGCCACCTAGGGAAACCTAACAAACCTGTGCATTTCTGAAAACTAGAGACCTAGGGGACTCCAAGATGGGGTGACTTGTGTGGCTCGGACCAGGTTCTGTTACCCAGAATCCTTTGCAAACCTCAAAATTTGGCTAAAAAAACACATATTCCTCACATTTCTGTGGCAGAAAGTTCTGGAATCTGAGAGGAGCCACATATTTCCTTCCACCCAGCGTTCCCCCACGTCTCCCGATAAAAATGATACCTCACTTGTGTGGGTAGGCCTAGCGCCTGCGACAGGAAACGCCACAAAGAGCAACGTGGACACATCCACATTTTTGAAGGAAAACAGAGGTGTTTTTTGCAAAGTGCCTACCTGTAGATTTTGGCCTGTAGCTCAGCCGCCACCTAGGGAAACCTACCAAACCTGTGCATTTCTGAAAACTAAAGACCTAGGGGAATCCAAGATGGGGTGACTTGTGTGGCTCGGACCAGGTTCTGTTACCCAGAATCCTTTGCAAACCTAAAAATTTGGCTAAAAAAACACATGTTCCTCACATTTCTGTGGCAGAAAGTTCTGCAATCTGAGGGGAGCCACGAATTTCCTTCCACCCAGCGTTCCCCCACGTCTCCCGATAAAAATGATACCTCACTTGTGTGGGTAGGCCTAGCACCCTGCGACAGGAAACGCCCCAAAGCGCAACGTGGACACATCCAAATTTTTGAAGGAAAACAGAGGTGTTTTTTGCAAAGTGCCTACCTGTAGATTTTGGGCTGTATCTCAGCCGCCACCTAGGGAAACCTACCAAACCTGTGCATTTCTGAAAACTAGAGACCTAGGGGAATCCAAGATGGGGTGACTTGTGTGGCTCGGACCAGGTTCTGTTACCCAGAATCCTTTGCAAACCTCAAAATTTGGCTAAAAAAACACATGTTCCTCACATTTCTGTGGCAGAAAGTTCTG
Organism: Pleurodeles waltl; assembly: GCF_031143425.1. Lineage (NCBI taxonomy): Eukaryota > Metazoa > Chordata > Amphibia > Caudata > Salamandridae > Pleurodeles > Pleurodeles waltl. The sequence goes on along the minus strand of NC_090444.1, from coordinate 1,679,817,339 downwards.
GAATCTGAGAGGAGCCACAAATTTCCTTCCACCCAGCGTTCCCCCACGTCTCCCGATAAAAATGATACCTCACTTGTGTGGGTAGGCCTATCGCCCGCGACAGGAAACGCCCCAAAGCGCAACGTGGACTCATCCAAATTTTTGAAGGAAAACAGAGGTGTTTTTTGCAAAGTACCTACCTGTAGATTTTGGCCTGTAGCTCAGCCACCACCTAGGGAAACCTACCAAACCTGTGCATTTCTGAAAACTAGAGACCTAGGGGAATCCAAGATGGGGTGACTTGTGTGGCTCGGACCAGGTTCTGTTACCCAGAATCCTTTGCAAACCTCAAAATTTGGCTAATGAAACACGTGTTCCTCACATTTCTGTGGCAGAAAGTTCTGGAATCTGAGAGGAGCCACAAATTTCCTTCCACCCAGCGTTCCCCCACATCTCCCGATAAAAATTATACCTCACTTGTGTGGGTAGGCCTAGCGCCTGCAACAGGAATTGCCCCAAAGCGCAACGTGGACTCATCCAAATTTTTGAAGGAAAACAGAGGTGTTTTTTGCAAAGTGCCTACCTGTAGATTTTGGCCTGTAGCTCAGCCGCCACCTATGGAAACCCACCAAACCTGTGCATTTCTGAAAACTAGAGACCTAGGGGAATCCAAGATGGGGTGACTTGTGTGGCTCGGACCAGGTTCTGTTACCCAGAATCCTTTGCAAACTTCAAAATTTGGCTAAAAAAACACATGTTCCTCACATTTCTGTGGCAGAAAGTTCTGGAATCTGAGAGGAGCCACAAATTTCCTTCCACCCAGCGTTCCCCCACGTCTCCCAATAAAAATGATACCTCACTTGTGTGGGTAGGCCTAGCACCCTGCGACAGGAAACGCCCCAAAGCGCAACGTGGACACATCCAAATTTTTGAAGGAAAACAGAGGTGTTTTTTGCAAAGTGCCTACCTGTAGATTTTGGGCTGTATCTTAGCCGCCACCTAGGGAAACCTACCAAACCTGTGCATTTCTGAAAACTAGAGACCTAGGGGAATCCAAGATGGGGTGACTTGTGTGGCTCGGACCAGGTTCTGTTACCCAGAATCCTTTGCAAACCTCAAAATTTGGCTAAAAAAACACAAGTTCCTCACATTTCTGTGGCAGAAAGTTCTGGAATCTGAGAGGAGCCACAAATTTCCTTCCACCCAGCGTTCCCCCACGTCTCCCGATAAAAATGATACCTCACTTGTGTGGGTAGGCCTATCGCCCGCGACAGGAAACGCCCCAAAGCGCAACGTGGACTCATCCAAATTTTTGAAGGAAAACAGAGGTGTTTTTTGCAAAGTACCTACCTGTAGATTTTGGCCTGTAGCTCAGCCACCACCTAGGGAAACCTACCAAACCTGTGCATTTCTGAAAACTAGAGACCTAGGGGAATCCAAGATGGGGTGACTTGTGTGGCTCGGACCAGGTTCTGTTACCCAGAATCCTTTGCAAACCTCAAAATTTGGCTAAAAAAAAACATATTCCTCACATTTCTGTGGCAGAAAGTTCTGGAATCTGACAGGAGACACATATTTCCTTGCACCCAGCGTTCCCCCACGTCTCCCGATAAAAATGATACCTCACTTGTGTGGGTAGGCCTAGCGCCCGCGACAGGAAACGCCACAAAGCGCAACGTGGACACATCCAAATTTTTTAAGGAAAACAGAGGTGTTTTTTGCAAAGTGCCTACCTGTAGATTTTGGCCTGTAGCTCAGCCGCCACCTAGGGAAACCTACCAAACCTGTGCATTTCTGAAAACTAGAGACCTAGGGGAATCCAAGATGGGGTGACTTGTGTGGCTCGGACCAGGTTCTGTTACCCAGAATCCTTTGCAAACCTCAAAATTTGGCTAAAAAAACACATATTCCTCACATTTCTGTGGCAGAAAGTTCTGGAATCTGACAGGAGCCACAAATTTCCTTCCACCCAGCGTTCCCCCACGTCTCCCGATAAAAATGATACCTCAATTGTGTGGGTAGGCCTAGCGCCCGCGACAGGAAACGCCTCAAAGCGCAACGTGGACACATCCAAATTTTTGAAGGAAAACAGAGGTGTTTTTTGCAAAGTGCCTACCTGTAGATTTTGGCCTGTAGCTCAGCCGCCACCTAGGGAAACCAACCAAACCTGTGCATTTCTGAAAACTAGAGACCCAGGGGAATCCAAGATGGGGTGACTTGTGTGGCTCGGACCAGGTTCTGTTACCCAGAATCCTTTGCAAACCTCAAAATTTGGCTAAAAAAACACATGTTTCTCACATTTCTGTGGCAGAAAGTTCTGGAATCTGAGAGGAGCCACAAATTTCCTTCCACCCAGTGCTCCCCCTTGTCTCCCGATAAAAATGATACCTCACTTGTGTGGGTAGGCCTAGCGCCCGCGACCGGAATCGCCCCAAAGCGCAACGTGGACACATCCAAATTTTTGAAGGAAAACAGAGGTGTTTTTGCAAAGTGCCTACCTGTAGATTTTGGCCTGTAGCTCAGCCGCCACCTAGGGAGACCTACCAAACCTGTGCATTTCTGAAAACTAAAGACCTAGGGGAATCCAAGATGGGGTGACTTGTGTGGCTCGGACCAGGTTCTGTTACCCAGAATCCTTTGCAAACCTCAAAATTTGGCTACAAAAACACATGTTCCTCACATTTCTGTGGCAGAAAGTTCTGCAATCTGAGGGGAGCCACGAATTTCCTTCCACCCAGCGTTCCCCCACGTCTCCCGATAAAAATGATACCTCACTTGTGTGGGTAGGCCTAGCACACCGCGACAGGAAACGCCCCAAAGCGCAACGTGGACACATCCAAATTTTTGAAGGAAAACAGAGGTGTTTTTTGCAAAGTGCCTACCTGTAGATTTTGGCCTGTAGCTCAGCCGCCACATAGGAAACCTACCAAACCTGTGCATTTCTGAAAACTAGAGACCTAGGGGAATCCAAGATGGGGTGACTTGTGTGGCTCGGACCAGGTTCTGGTACCCAGAATCCTTTGCAAACCTTAAAATTTGGCTAAAAAAACACATGTTCCTCACATTTCTGTGGCAGAAAGTTCTGGAATCTGAGAGGAGCCAAAAATGTCCTTCCACCCAGCGTTCCCCCACATCTCCCGATAAAAATGATACCTCACTTGTGTGGGTAGGCCTAGCGCCCGCGACAGGAAACCCCCCAAAGAGCAACGTGGACTCATCCAAATTTTTGAAGGAAAACAGAGGTGTTTTTTGCAAAGTGCCTACCTGTAGATTTTGGCCTGTAGCTCAGCCGCCACCTATGGAAACCCACCAAACCTGTGCATTTCTGAAAACTAGAGACCTAGGGGAATCCAAGATGGGGTGACTTGTGTGGCTCGGACCAGGTTCTGTTACCCAGAATCCTTTGCAAACTTCAAAATTTGGCTAAAAAAACACATGTTCCTCACATTTCTGTGGCAGAAAGTTCTGGAATCTGAGAGGAGCCACAAATTTCCTTCCACCCAGCGTTCCCCCACGTCTCCCGATAAAAATGATACCTCACTTGTGTGGGTAGGCCTATCGCCCGCGACAGGAAACGCCCCAAAGCGCAACGTGGACACATCCAAATTTTTGAAGGAAAACAGAGGTGTTTTTTGCAAAGTACCTACCTGTAGATTTTGGCCTGTAGCTCAGCCACCACCTAGGGAAACCTACCAAACCTGTGCATTTCTGAAAACTAGAGACCTAGGGGAATCCAAGATGGGGTGACTTGTGTGGCTCGGACCAGGTTCTGTTACCCAGAATCCTTTGCAAACCTCAAAATTTGGCTAAAAAAACACATGTTCCTCACATTTCTGTGGCAGAAAGTTCTGGAATCTGAGAGGAGCCACAAATTTCCTTCCACCCAGCGTTCCCCCATGTCTCTCGATAAAAATGATACCTCACTTGTGTGGGTAGGCCTAGCGCCCGCGACAGGAAATGCCCCAAAGAGCAACGTGGACACATCCAAATTTTTGAAGGAAAACAGAGGTGTTTTTTGCAAAGTACCTACCTGTAGATTTTGGGCTGTATCTCAGCCGCCACCTAGGGAAACCTACCAAACCTGTGCATTTCTGAAAACTAGAGACCTAGGGGAATCCAAGATGGGGTGACTTGTGTGGCTCGGACCAGGTTCTGTTACCCAGAATCCTTTGCAAACCTCAAAATTTGGCTAAAAAAACACATGTTCCTCACATTTCTGTGGCAGAAAGTTCTGGAATCTGAGAGGAGCCACAAATTTCCTTCCACCCAGCGTTCCCCCACGTCTCCCGATAAAAATGATACCTCACTTGTGTGGGTAGGCCTATCGCCCGCGACAGGAAACGCCCCAAAGCGCAACGTGGACTCATCCAAATTTTTGAAGGAAAACAGAGGTGTTTTTTGCAAAGTACCTACCTGTAGATTTTGGCCTGTAGCTCAGCCACCACCTAGGGAAACCTACCAAACCTGTGCATTTCTGAAAACTAGAGACCTAGGGGAATCCAAGATGGGGTGACTTGTGTGGCTCGGACCAGGTTCTGTTACCCAGAATCCTTTGCAAACCTCAAAATTTGGCTAATGAAACACGTGTTCCTCACATTTCTGTGGCAGAAAGTTCTGGAATCTGAGAGGAGCCAAAAATGTCCTTCCACCCAGCGTTCCCCCACATCTCCCGATAAAAATGATACCTCACTTGTGTGGGTAGGCCTAGCGCCCGCGACAGGAAACCCCCCAAAGAGCAACGTGGACTCATCCAAATTTTTGAAGGAAAACAGAGGTGTTTTTTGCAAAGTGCCTACCTGTAGATTTTGGCCTGTAGCTCAGCCGCCACCTATGGAAACCTACCAAACCTGTGCATTTCTGAAAACTAGAGACCTAGGGGAATCCAAGATGGGGTGACTTGTGTGGCTCGGACCAGGTTCTGTTACCCAGAATCCTTTGCAAACTTCAAAATTTGGCTAAAAAAACACATGTTCCTCACATTTCTGTGGCAGAAAGTTCTGGAATCTGAGAGGAGCCACAAATTTCCTTCCACCCAGCGCTCCCCCACGTCTCCCGATAAAAATGATACCTCACTTGTGTGGGTAGGCCAAGCGCCCGCGAAAGGAAACGCCCCAAAGCGCAACGTGGACTCATCCAAATTTTTGAAGGAAAACTGAGGTGTTTTTTGCAAAGTGCCTACCTGTAGATTTTGGCCTGTAGCTCAGCCGCCACCTAGGGAAACCTACCAAACCTGTGCATTTCTGAAAACTAGAGACCTAGGGGAATCCAAGATGGGGTGACTTGTGTGGCTCAGACCAGGTTCTGTTACACAGAATCCTTTGCAAACCTCAAAATTTGGCTAAAAAAACACATGTTCCTCACATTTCTGTGGCAGAAAGTTCTGGAATCTGAGAGGAGCCACAAATTTCCTTCCACCCAGCGTTCCCCCATGTCTCTCGATAAAAATGATACCTCACTTGTGTGGGTAGGCCTAGCGCCCGCGACAGGAAATGCCCCAAAGAGCAACGTGGACTCATCCGAATTTTTGAAGGAAAACAGAGGTGTTTTTTGCAAAGTGACTACCTGTAGATTTTGGCCTGTAATTCAGCCGTCACCTAGGGAAACCTACCAAACCTGTGCATTTCTGAAAACTAGAGACCTAGGGGAATCCAAGATGGGGTGACTTGTGTGGCTCGGACCAGGTTCTGTTACCCAGAATCCTTTGCAAACCTCAAAATTTGGCTATAAAAACACATGTTCCTCACATTTCTGTGGCAGAAAGTTCTGGAATCTGAAAGGAGCCACAAATTTCCTTCCACCCAGCGCTCCCCCACGTCTCCCGATAAAAATGATACCTCTCTTGTGTGGGTAGGCCTAGCGCCCGCGACAGGAAACGCCCCAAAGAGCAACGTGGACACATCCAAATTTTTGAAGGAAAACAGAGGTGTTTTTTGCAAAGTGCCTACGTGTAGATTTTGGCCTGTAGCTCAGCCGCCACCTAGGGAAACCTACCAAACCTGTGCATTTCTGAAAACTAGGGACCTAGGGGAATCCAAGATGGGGTGACTTGTGTGGCTCGGACCAGGTTCTGTTACCCAGAATCCTTTGCAAACCTCAAAATTTGGCTAAAAAAACACATGTTCCTCACATTTCTGTGGCAGAAAGTTCTGAAATCTGAGAGGAGCCACAAATTTTCTTCCACCCAGCTTTCCCCCACGTCTCCCGATAAAAATGATACCTCACTTGTGTGGGTAGGCCTAGCGCCCGCGACAGGAAACGCCCCAAAGCGCAACGTGGACACATCCAAATTTTTGAAGGAAAACAGAGGTGTTTTTTGCATAGTGCCGACCTGTAGATTTTGGCCTGTAGCTCAGCCGCCACCTATGGAAACCTACCAAACCTGTGCATTTCTGAAAACTAGAGACCTAGGGGAATCCAAGATGGGGTGACTTGTGTGGCTCGGACCAGGTTCTGTTACCCAGAATCCTTTGCAAACCTCAAAATTTGGCTAAAAAAACACATATTCCTCACATTTCTGTGGCAGAAAGTTCTGGAATCTGACAGGAGCCACAAATTTCCTTCCACCCAGCGTTCCCCCACGTCACCCGATAAAAATGATACCTCAATTGTGTGGGTAGGCCTAGCGCCCGCGACAGGAAACGCCTCAAAGCGCAACGTGGACACATCCAAATTTTTGAAGGAAAACAGAGGTGTTTTTTGCAAAGTGCCTACCTGTAGATTTTGGCCTGTAATTCAGCCGTCACCTAGGGAAACCTACCAAACCTGTGCATTTCTGAAAACTAGAGACCTATGGGAATCCAAGATGGGGTGACTTGTGTGGCTCGGACCAGGTTCTGTTACCCAGAATCCTTTGCAAACCTCAAAATTGGGCTAAAAAAACACATGTTCCTCACATTTCTGTGGCAGAAAGTTCTGCAATCTGAGAGGAGCCACAAATTTCCTTCCACCCAGCGCTCCCCCACGTCTCCCGATAAAAATGATACCTCACTTGTGTGGGTAGGCCAAGCGCCCGCGACAGGAAACGCCCCAAAGCACAACGTGGACTCATCCAAATTTTTGAAGGAAAACTGAGGTGTTTTTTGCAAAGTGCCTACCTGTAGATTTTGGCCTGTAGCTCAGCCGCCACCTAGGGAAACCTACCAAACCTGTGCATTTCTGAAAACTAGAGACCTAGGGGAATCCAAGATGGGGTGACTTGTGTGGCTCAGACCAGGTTCTGTTACACAGAATCCTTTGCAAACCTCAAAATTTGGCTAAAAAAACACATGTTCCTCACATTTCTGTGGCAGAAAGTTCTGGAATCTGAGAGGAGACACAAATTTCCTTCCACCCAGCGTTCCCCCATGTCTCTCGATAAAAATGATACCTCACATGTGTGGGTAGGCCTAGCGCCCGCGACAGGAAATGCCCCAAAGAGCAACGTGGACTCATCCGAATTTTTGAAGGAAAACAGAGGTGTTTTTTGCAAAGTGACTACCTGTAGATTTTGGCCTGTAATTCAGCCGTCACCTAGGGAAACCTACCAAACCTGTGCATTTCTGAAAACTAGAGACCTAGGGGAATCCAAGATGGGGTGACTTGTGTTGCTCGGACCAGGTTCTGTTACCCAGAATCCTTTGCAAACCTCAAAATTTGGCTATAAAAACACATGTTCCTCACATTTCTGTGGCAGAAAGTTCTGGAATCTGAAAGGAGCCACAAATTTCCTTCCACCCAGCGCTCCCCCACGTCTCCCGATAAAAATGATACCTCTCTTGTGTGGGTAGGCCTAGCGCCCGCGACAGGAAACGCCCCAAAGAGCAACGTGGACACATCCAAATTTTTGAAGGAAAACAGAGGTGTTTTTTGCAAAGTGCCTACGTGTAGATTTTGGCCTGTAGCTCAGCCGCCACCTAGGGAAACCTACCAAACCTGTGCATTTCTGAAAACTAGGGACCTAGGGGAATCCAAGATGGGGTGACTTGTGTGGCTCGGACCAGGTTCTGTTACCCAGAATCCTTTGCAAACCTCAAAATTTGGCTAAAAAAACACATGTTCCTCACATTTCTGTGGCAGAAAGTTCTGGAATCTGAGAGGAGCCACAAATTTTCTTCCACCCAGCTTTCCCCCACGTCTCCCGATAAAAATGATACCTCACTTGTGTGGGTAGGCCTAGCGCCCGCGACAGGAAACGCCCCAAAGCGCAACGTGGACACATCCAAATTTTTGAAGGAAAACAGAGGTGTTTTTTGCATAGTGCCGACCTGTAGATTTTGGCCTGTAGCTCAGCCGCCACCTATGGAAACCTACCAAACCTGTGCATTTCTGAAAACTAGAGACCTAGGGGAATCCAAGATGGGGTGACTTGTGTGGCTCGGACCAGGTTCTGTTACCCAGAATCCTTTGCAAACCTCAAAATTTGGCTAAAAAAACACATATTCCTCACATTTCTGTGGCAGAAAGTTCTGGAATCTGACAGGAGCCACAAATTTCCTTCCACCCAGCGTTCCCCCACGTCGCCCGATAAAAATGATACCTCAATTGTGTGGGTAGGCCTAGCGCCCGCGACAGGAAACGCCTCAAAGCGCAACGTGGACACATCCAAATTTTTGAAGGAAAACAGAGGTGTTTTTTGCAAAGTGCCTACCTGTAGATTTTGGCCTGTAGCTCAGTCGCCACCTAGGGAAACCAACCAAACCTGTGCATTTCTGAAAACTAGAGACCCAGGGGAATCCAAGATGGGGTGACTTGTGTGGCTCGGACCAGGTTCTGTTACCCAGAATCCTTTGCAAACCTCAAAATTTGGCTAAAAAAGCACATGTTTCTCACATTTCTGTGGCAGAAAGTTCTGGAATCTGAGAGGAGCCACAAATTTCCTTCCACCCAGCGTTCCCCCACGTCTCCCGATAAAAATGATACCTCACTTGTGTGGGTAGGCCTAGCGCCCGCGACAGGAAACGCCCCAAAGCGCAACGTGGACACATCCAAATTTTTTAAGGAAAACAGAGGTGTTTTTTGCAAAGTGCCTACCTGTAGATTTTGGCCTGTAGCTCAGCCGCCACCTAGGGAAACCTACCAAACCTGTGCATTTCTGAAAACTAAAGACCTAGGGGAATCCAAGATGGGGTGACTTGTGTGGCTCGGACCAGGTTCTGTTACCCAGAATCCTTTGCAAACCTCAAAATGTGGCTAAAAAAACACATGTTCCTCACATTTCTGCGGCAGAAAGTTCTGCAATCTGAGGGGAGCCACGAATTTCCTTCCACCCAGGGTTCCCCCACGTCTCCCGATAAAAATGAGGCCTCACTTGTGTGGGTAGGCCTAGCGCCCGCGACAGGAAACGCCCCAAAGCGCAACGTGGACACATCCAAATTTTTGAAGGAAAACAGAGGTGTTTTTTGCAAAGTGCCTACCTGTAGATTTTGGCCTGTAGCTCAGCCGCCACCTAGGGAAACCTAACAAACCTGTGCATTTCTGAAAACTAGAGACCTAGGGGACTCCAAGATGGGGTGACTTGTGTGGCTCGGACCAGGTTCTGTTACCCAGAATCCTTTGCAAACCTCAAAATTTGGCTAAAAAAACACATATTCCTCACATTTCTGTGGCAGAAAGTTCTGGAATCTGAGAGGAGCCACATATTTCCTTCCACCCAGCGTTCCCCCACGTCTCCCGATAAAAATGATACCTCACTTGTGTGGGTAGGCCTAGCGCCTGCGACAGGAAACGCCACAAAGAGCAACGTGGACACATCCACATTTTTGAAGGAAAACAGAGGTGTTTTTTGCAAAGTGCCTACCTGTAGATTTTGGCCTGTAGCTCAGCCGCCACCTAGGGAAACCTACCAAACCTGTGCATTTCTGAAAACTAAAGACCTAGGGGAATCCAAGATGGGGTGACTTGTGTGGCTCGGACCAGGTTCTGTTACCCAGAATCCTTTGCAAACCTAAAAATTTGGCTAAAAAAACACATGTTCCTCACATTTCTGTGGCAGAAAGTTCTGCAATCTGAGGGGAGCCACGAATTTCCTTCCACCCAGCGTTCCCCCACGTCTCCCGATAAAAATGATACCTCACTTGTGTGGGTAGGCCTAGCACCCTGCGACAGGAAACGCCCCAAAGCGCAACGTGGACACATCCAAATTTTTGAAGGAAAACAGAGGTGTTTTTTGCAAAGTGCCTACCTGTAGATTTTGGGCTGTATCTCAGCCGCCACCTAGGGAAACCTACCAAACCTGTGCATTTCTGAAAACTAGAGACCTAGGGGAATCCAAGATGGGGTGACTTGTGTGGCTCGGACCAGGTTCTGTTACCCAGAATCCTTTGCAAACCTCAAAATTTGGCTAAAAAAACACATGTTCCTCACATTTCTGTGGCAGAAAGTTCTGGAATCTGAGAGGAGCCACAAATTTCCTTCCACCCAGCGTTCCCCCACGTCTCCCGATAAAAATGATACCTCACTTGTGTGGGTAGGCCTATCGCCCGCGACAGGAAACGCCCCAAAGCGCAACGTGGACTCATCCAAATTTTTGAAGGAAAACAGAGGTGTTTTTTGCAAAGTACCTACCTGTAGATTTTGGCCTGTAGCTCAGCCACCACCTAGGGAAACCTACCAAACCTGTGCATTTCTGAAAACTAGAGACCTAGGGGAATCCAAGATGGGGTGACTTGTGTGGCTCGGACCAGGTTCTGTTACCCAGAATCCTTTGCAAACCTCAAAATTTGGCTAATGAAACACGTGTTCCTCACATTTCTGTGGCAGAAAGTTCTGGAATCTGAGAGGAGCCACAAATTTCCTTCCACCCAGCGTTCCCCCACATCTCCCGATAAAAATTATACCTCACTTGTGTGGGTAGGCCTAGCGCCTGCAACAGGAATTGCCCCAAAGCGCAACGTGGACTCATCCAAATTTTTGAAGGAAAACAGAGGTGTTTTTTGCAAAGTGCCTACCTGTAGATTTTGGCCTGTAGCTCAGCCGCCACCTATGGAAACCCACCAAACCTGTGCATTTCTGAAAACTAGAGACCTAGGGGAATCCAAGATGGGGTGACTTGTGTGGCTCGGACCAGGTTCTGTTACCCAGAATCCTTTGCAAACTTCAAAATTTGGCTAAAAAAACACATGTTCCTCACATTTCTGTGGCAGAAAGTTCTGGAATCTGAGAGGAGCCACAAATTTCCTTCCACCCAGCGTTCCCCCACGTCTCCCAATAAAAATGATACCTCACTTGTGTGGGTAGGCCTAGCACCCTGCGACAGGAAACGCCCCAAAGCGCAACGTGGACACATCCAAATTTTTGAAGGAAAACAGAGGTGTTTTTTGCAAAGTGCCTACCTGTAGATTTTGGGCTGTATCTTAGCCGCCACCTAGGGAAACCTACCAAACCTGTGCATTTCTGAAAACTAGAGACCTAGGGGAATCCAAGATGGGGTGACTTGTGTGGCTCGGACCAGGTTCTGTTACCCAGAATCCTTTGCAAACCTCAAAATTTGGCTAAAAAAACACAAGTTCCTCACATTTCTGTGGCAGAAAGTTCTGGAATCTGAGAGGAGCCACAAATTTCCTTCCACCCAGCGTTCCCCCACGTCTCCCGATAAAAATGATACCTCACTTGTGTGGGTAGGCCTATCGCCCGCGACAGGAAACGCCCCAAAGCGCAACGTGGACTCATCCAAATTTTTGAAGGAAAACAGAGGTGTTTTTTGCAAAGTACCTACCTGTAGATTTTGGCCTGTAGCTCAGCCACCACCTAGGGAAACCTACCAAACCTGTGCATTTCTGAAAACTAGAGACCTAGGGGAATCCAAGATGGGGTGACTTGTGTGGCTCGGACCAGGTTCTGTTACCCAGAATCCTTTGCAAACCTCAAAATTTGGCTAAAAAAAAACATATTCCTCACATTTCTGTGGCAGAAAGTTCTGGAATCTGACAGGAGACACATATTTCCTTGCACCCAGCGTTCCCCCACGTCTCCCGATAAAAATGATACCTCACTTGTGTGGGTAGGCCTAGCGCCCGCGACAGGAAACGCCACAAAGCGCAACGTGGACACATCCAAATTTTTTAAGGAAAACAGAGGTGTTTTTTGCAAAGTGCCTACCTGTAGATTTTGGCCTGTAGCTCAGCCGCCACCTAGGGAAACCTACCAAACCTGTGCATTTCTGAAAACTAGAGACCTAGGGGAATCCAAGATGGGGTGACTTGTGTGGCTCGGACCAGGTTCTGTTACCCAGAATCCTTTGCAAACCTCAAAATTTGGCTAAAAAAACACATATTCCTCACATTTCTGTGGCAGAAAGTTCTGGAATCTGACAGGAGCCACAAATTTCCTTCCACCCAGCGTTCCCCCACGTCTCCCGATAAAAATGATACCTCAATTGTGTGGGTAGGCCTAGCGCCCGCGACAGGAAACGCCTCAAAGCGCAACGTGGACACATCCAAATTTTTGAAGGAAAACAGAGGTGTTTTTTGCAAAGTGCCTACCTGTAGATTTTGGCCTGTAGCTCAGCCGCCACCTAGGGAAACCAACCAAACCTGTGCATTTCTGAAAACTAGAGACCCAGGGGAATCCAAGATGGGGTGACTTGTGTGGCTCGGACCAGGTTCTGTTACCCAGAATCCTTTGCAAACCTCAAAATTTGGCTAAAAAAACACATGTTTCTCACATTTCTGTGGCAGAAAGTTCTGGAATCTGAGAGGAGCCACAAATTTCCTTCCACCCAGTGCTCCCCCTTGTCTCCCGATAAAAATGATACCTCACTTGTGTGGGTAGGCCTAGCGCCCGCGACCGGAATCGCCCCAAAGCGCAACGTGGACACATCCAAATTTTTGAAGGAAAACAGAGGTGTTTTTGCAAAGTGCCTACCTGTAGATTTTGGCCTGTAGCTCAGCCGCCACCTAGGGAGACCTACCAAACCTGTGCATTTCTGAAAACTAAAGACCTAGGGGAATCCAAGATGGGGTGACTTGTGTGGCTCGGACCAGGTTCTGTTACCCAGAATCCTTTGCAAACCTCAAAATTTGGCTACAAAAACACATGTTCCTCACATTTCTGTGGCAGAAAGTTCTGCAATCTGAGGGGAGCCACGAATTTCCTTCCACCCAGCGTTCCCCCACGTCTCCCGATAAAAATGATACCTCACTTGTGTGGGTAGGCCTAGCACACCGCGACAGGAAACGCCCCAAAGCGCAACGTGGACACATCCAAATTTTTGAAGGAAAACAGAGGTGTTTTTTGCAAAGTGCCTACCTGTAGATTTTGGCCTGTAGCTCAGCCGCCACATAGGAAACCTACCAAACCTGTGCATTTCTGAAAACTAGAGACCTAGGGGAATCCAAGATGGGGTGACTTGTGTGGCTCGGACCAGGTTCTGGTACCCAGAATCCTTTGCAAACCTTAAAATTTGGCTAAAAAAACACATGTTCCTCACATTTCTGTGGCAGAAAGTTCTGGAATCTGAGAGGAGCCAAAAATGTCCTTCCACCCAGCGTTCCCCCACATCTCCCGATAAAAATGATACCTCACTTGTGTGGGTAGGCCTAGCGCCCGCGACAGGAAACCCCCCAAAGAGCAACGTGGACTCATCCAAATTTTTGAAGGAAAACAGAGGTGTTTTTTGCAAAGTGCCTACCTGTAGATTTTGGCCTGTAGCTCAGCCGCCACCTATGGAAACCCACCAAACCTGTGCATTTCTGAAAACTAGAGACCTAGGGGAATCCAAGATGGGGTGACTTGTGTGGCTCGGACCAGGTTCTGTTACCCAGAATCCTTTGCAAACTTCAAAATTTGGCTAAAAAAACACATGTTCCTCACATTTCTGTGGCAGAAAGTTCTGGAATCTGAGAGGAGCCACAAATTTCCTTCCACCCAGCGTTCCCCCACGTCTCCCGATAAAAATGATACCTCACTTGTGTGGGTAGGCCTATCGCCCGCGACAGGAAACGCCCCAAAGCGCAACGTGGACACATCCAAATTTTTGAAGGAAAACAGAGGTGTTTTTTGCAAAGTACCTACCTGTAGATTTTGGCCTGTAGCTCAGCCACCACCTAGGGAAACCTACCAAACCTGTGCATTTCTGAAAACTAGAGACCTAGGGGAATCCAAGATGGGGTGACTTGTGTGGCTCGGACCAGGTTCTGTTACCCAGAATCCTTTGCAAACCTCAAAATTTGGCTAAAAAAACACATGTTCCTCACATTTCTGTGGCAGAAAGTTCTGGAATCTGAGAGGAGCCACAAATTTCCTTCCACCCAGCGTTCCCCCATGTCTCTCGATAAAAATGATACCTCACTTGTGTGGGTAGGCCTAGCGCCCGCGACAGGAAATGCCCCAAAGAGCAACGTGGACACATCCAAATTTTTGAAGGAAAACAGAGGTGTTTTTTGCAAAGTACCTACCTGTAGATTTTGGGCTGTATCTCAGCCGCCACCTAGGGAAACCTACCAAACCTGTGCATTTCTGAAAACTAGAGACCTAGGGGAATCCAAGATGGGGTGACTTGTGTGGCTCGGACCAGGTTCTGTTACCCAGAATCCTTTGCAAACCTCAAAATTTGGCTAAAAAAACACATGTTCCTCACATTTCTGTGGCAGAAAGTTCTGGAATCTGAGAGGAGCCACAAATTTCCTTCCACCCAGCGTTCCCCCACGTCTCCCGATAAAAATGATACCTCACTTGTGTGGGTAGGCCTATCGCCCGCGACAGGAAACGCCCCAAAGCGCAACGTGGACTCATCCAAATTTTTGAAGGAAAACAGAGGTGTTTTTTGCAAAGTACCTACCTGTAGATTTTGGCCTGTAGCTCAGCCACCACCTAGGGAAACCTACCAAACCTGTGCATTTCTGAAAACTAGAGACCTAGGGGAATCCAAGATGGGGTGACTTGTGTGGCTCGGACCAGGTTCTGTTACCCAGAATCCTTTGCAAACCTCAAAATTTGGCTAATGAAACACGTGTTCCTCACATTTCTGTGGCAGAAAGTTCTGGAATCTGAGAGGAGCCAAAAATGTCCTTCCACCCAGCGTTCCCCCACATCTCCCGATAAAAATGATACCTCACTTGTGTGGGTAGGCCTAGCGCCCGCGACAGGAAACCCCCCAAAGAGCAACGTGGACTCATCCAAATTTTTGAAGGAAAACAGAGGTGTTTTTTGCAAAGTGCCTACCTGTAGATTTTGGCCTGTAGCTCAGCCGCCACCTATGGAAACCTACCAAACCTGTGCATTTCTGAAAACTAGAGACCTAGGGGAATCCAAGATGGGGTGACTTGTGTGGCTCGGACCAGGTTCTGTTACCCAGAATCCTTTGCAAACTTCAAAATTTGGCTAAAAAAACACATGTTCCTCACATTTCTGTGGCAGAAAGTTCTGGAATCTGAGAGGAGCCACAAATTTCCTTCCACCCAGCGCTCCCCCACGTCTCCCGATAAAAATGATACCTCACTTGTGTGGGTAGGCCAAGCGCCCGCGAAAGGAAACGCCCCAAAGCGCAACGTGGACTCATCCAAATTTTTGAA
This sequence comes from Pleurodeles waltl, assembly GCF_031143425.1. NCBI lineage: Eukaryota > Metazoa > Chordata > Amphibia > Caudata > Salamandridae > Pleurodeles > Pleurodeles waltl. Next base: position 1,679,801,872 of record NC_090444.1, on the reverse strand, counting down.
GGAAAACTGAGGTGTTTTTTGCAAAGTGCCTACCTGTAGATTTTGGCCTGTAGCTCAGCCGCCACCTAGGGAAACCTACCAAACCTGTGCATTTCTGAAAACTAGAGACCTAGGGGAATCCAAGATGGGGTGACTTGTGTGGCTCAGACCAGGTTCTGTTACACAGAATCCTTTGCAAACCTCAAAATTTGGCTAAAAAAACACATGTTCCTCACATTTCTGTGGCAGAAAGTTCTGGAATCTGAGAGGAGCCACAAATTTCCTTCCACCCAGCGTTCCCCCATGTCTCTCGATAAAAATGATACCTCACTTGTGTGGGTAGGCCTAGCGCCCGCGACAGGAAATGCCCCAAAGAGCAACGTGGACTCATCCGAATTTTTGAAGGAAAACAGAGGTGTTTTTTGCAAAGTGACTACCTGTAGATTTTGGCCTGTAATTCAGCCGTCACCTAGGGAAACCTACCAAACCTGTGCATTTCTGAAAACTAGAGACCTAGGGGAATCCAAGATGGGGTGACTTGTGTGGCTCGGACCAGGTTCTGTTACCCAGAATCCTTTGCAAACCTCAAAATTTGGCTATAAAAACACATGTTCCTCACATTTCTGTGGCAGAAAGTTCTGGAATCTGAAAGGAGCCACAAATTTCCTTCCACCCAGCGCTCCCCCACGTCTCCCGATAAAAATGATACCTCTCTTGTGTGGGTAGGCCTAGCGCCCGCGACAGGAAACGCCCCAAAGAGCAACGTGGACACATCCAAATTTTTGAAGGAAAACAGAGGTGTTTTTTGCAAAGTGCCTACGTGTAGATTTTGGCCTGTAGCTCAGCCGCCACCTAGGGAAACCTACCAAACCTGTGCATTTCTGAAAACTAGGGACCTAGGGGAATCCAAGATGGGGTGCCTTGTGTGGCTCGGACCAGGTTCTGTTACCCAGAATCCTTTGTAAACCTCAAAATTTGGCTAAAAAAACACATGTTCCTCACATTTCTGTGGCAGAAAGTTCTGGAATCTGAGAGGAGCCACAAATTTTCTTCCACCCAGCTTTCCCCCACGTCTCCCGATAAAAATGATACCTCACTTGTGTGGGTAGGCCTAGCGCCCGCGACAGGAAACGCCCCAAAGCGCAACGTGGACACATCCACATTTTTGAAGGAAAACAGAGGTGTTTTTTGCAAAGTGCCGACCTGTAGATTTTGGCCTGTAGCTCAGCCGCCACCTAGGGAAACCTACCAAACCTGTGCATTTCTGAAAACTAGAGACCTAGGGGAATCCAAGATGGGGTGACTTGTGTGGCTCGGACCAGGTTCTGTTACCCAGAATCCTTTGCAAACCTCAAAATTTGGCTAAAAAAACACATATTCCTCACATTTCTGTGGCAGAAAGTTCTGGAATCTAACAGGAGCCACAAATTTCCTTCCACCCAGCGTTCCCCCACGTCGCCCGATAAAAATGATACCTCAATTGTGTGGGTAGGCCTAGCGCCCGCGACAGGAAACGCCTCAAAGCGCAACGTGGACACATCCAAATTTTTGAAGGAAAACAGAGGTGTTTTTTGCAAAGTGCCTACCTGTAGATTTTGGCCTGTAGCTCAGCCGCCACCTAGGGAAACCAACCAAACCTGTGCATTTCTGAAAACTAGAGACCCAGGGGAATCCAAGATGGGGTGACTTGTGTGGCTCGGACCAGGTTCTGTTACCCAGAATCCTTTGCAAACCTCAAAATTTGGCTAAAAAAGCACATGTTTCTCACATTTCTGTGGCAGAAAGTTCTGGAATCTGAGAGGAGCCACAAATTTCCTTCCACCCAGCGTTCCCCCACGTCTCCCGATAAAAATGATACCTCACTTGTGTGGGTAGGCCTAGCGCCCGCGACAGGAAACGCCCCAAAGCGCAACGTGGACACATCCAAATTTTTGAAGGAAAACAGAGGTGTTTTTTGCAAAGTGCCTACCTGTAGATTTTGGCCTGTAGCTCAGCCGCCACCTAGGGAAACCTACCAAACCTGTGCATTTCTGAAAACTAAAGACCTAGGGGAATCCAAGATGGGTTGACTTGTGTGGCTCGGACCAGGTTCTGTTACCCAGAATCCTTTGCAAACCTCAAAATGTGGCTAAAAAAACACATGTTCCTCACATTTCTGCGGCAGAAAGTTCTGCAATCTGAGGGGAGCCACGAATTTCCTTCCACCCAGGGTTCCCCCACGTCTCCCGATAAAAATGAGGCCTCACTTGTGTGGGTAGGCCTAGCGCCCGCGACAGGAAACGCCCCAAAGCGCAACGTGGACACATCCAAATTTTTGAAGGAAAACAGAGGTGTTTTTTGCAAAGTGCCTACCTGTAGATTTTGGCCTGTAGCTCAGCCGCCACCTAGGGAAACCTAACAAACCTGTGCATTTCTGAAAACTAGAGACCTAGGGGACTCCAAGATGGGGTGACTTGTGTGGCTCGGACCAGGTTCTGTTACCCAGAATCCTTTGCAAACCTCAAAATTTGGCTAAAAAAACACATATTCCTCACATTTCTGTGGCAGAAAGTTCTGGAATCTGAGAGGAGCCACATATTTCCTTCCACCCAGCGTTCCCCCACGTCTCCCGATAAAAATGATACCTCACTTGTGTGGGTAGGCCTAGCACCCTGCGACAGGAAACGCCCCAAAGCGCAACGTGGACACATCCAAATTTTTGAAGGAAAACAGAGGTGTTTTTTGCAAAGTGCCTACCTGTAGATTTTGGGCTGTATCTCAGCCGCCACCTAGGGAAACCTACCAAACCTGTGCATTTCTGAAAACTAGAGACCTAGGGGAATCCAAGATGGGGTGACTTGTGTGGCTCGGACCAGGTTCTGTTACCCAGAATCCTTTGCAAACCTCAAAATTTGGCTAAAAAAACACATGTTCCTCACATTTCTGTGGCAGAAAGTTCTGGAATCTGAGAGGAGCCACAAATTTCCTTCCACCCAGCGTTCCCCCACGTCTCCCGATAAAAATGATACCTCACTTGTGTGGGTAGGCCTATCGCCCGCGACAGGAAACGCCCCAAAGCGCAACGTGGACTCATCCAAATTTTTGAAGGAAAACAGAGGTGTTTTTTGCAAAGTACCTACCTGTAGATTTTGGCCTGTAGCTCAGCCACCACCTAGGGAAACCTACCAAATCTGTGCATTTCTGAAAACTAGAGACCTAGGGGAATCCAAGATGGGGTGACTTGTGTGGCTCGGACCAGGTTCTGTTACCCAGAATCCTTTGCAAACCTCAAAATTTGGCTAATGAAACACGTGTTCCTCACATTTCTGTGGCAGAAAGTTCTGGAATCTGAGAGGAGCCACAAATTTCCTTCCACCCAGCGTTCCCCCACATCTCCCGATAAAAATTATACCTCACTTGTGTGGGTAGGCCTAGCGCCTGCAACAGGAATTGCCCCAAAGCGCAACGTGGACTCATCCAAATTTTTGAAGGAAAACAGAGGTGTTTTTTGCAAAGTGCCTACCTGTAGATTTTGGCCTGTAGCTCAGCCGCCACCTATGGAAACCCACCAAACCTGTGCATTTCTGAAAACTAGAGACCTAGGGGAATCCAAGATGGGGTGACTTGTGTGGCTCGGACCAGGTTCTGTTACCCAGAATCCTTTGCAAACTTCGAAATTTGGCTAAAAAAACACATGTTCCTCACATTTCTGTGGCAGAAAGTTCTGGAATCTGAGAGGAGCCACAAATTTCCTTCCACCCAGCGTTCCCCCACGTCTCCCAATAAAAATGATACCTCACTTGTGTGGGTAGGCCTAGCACCCTGCGACAGGAAACGCCCCAAAGCGCAACGTGGACACATCCAAATTTTTGAAGGAAAACAGAGGTGTTTTTTGCAAAGTGCCTACCTGTAGATTTTGGGCTGTATCTCAGCCGCCACCTAGGGAAACCTACCAAACCTGTGCATTTCTGAAAACTAGAGACCTAGGGGAATCCAAGATGGGGTGACTTGTGTGGCTCGGACCAGGTTCTGTTACCCAGAATCCTTTGCAAACCTCAAAATTTGGCTAAAAAAACACATGTTCCTCACATTTCTGTGGCAGAAAGTTCTGGAATCTGAGAGGAGCCACAAATTTCCTTCCACCCAGCGTTCCCCCACGTCTCCCGATAAAAATGATACCTCACTTGTGTGGGTAGGCCTATCGCCCGCGACAGGAAACGCCCCAAAGCGCAACGTGGACTCATCCAAATTTTTGAAGGAAAACAGAGGTGTTTTTTGCAAAGTACCTACCTGTAGATTTTGGCCTGTAGCTCAGCCACCACCTAGGGAAACCTACCAAACCTGTGCATTTCTGAAAACTAGAGACCTAGGGGAATCCAAGATGGGGTGACTTGTGTGGCTCGGACCAGGTTCTGTTACCCAGAATCCTTTGCAAACCTCAAAATTTGGCTAATAAAACACGTGTTCCTCACATTTCTGTGGCAGAAAGTTCTGGAATCTGAGAGGAGCCACAAATTTCCTTCCACCCAGCGTTCCCCCACATCTCCCGATAAAAATTATACCTCACTTGTGTGGGTAGGCCTAGCGCCTGCAACAGGAATTGCCCCAAAGCGCAACGTGGACTCATCCAAATTTTTGAAGGAAAACAGAGGTGTTTTTTGCAAAGTGCCTACCTGTAGATTTTGGCCTGTAGCTCAGCCGCCACCTATGGAAACCCACCAAACCTGTGCATTTCTGAAAACTAGAGACCTAGGGGAATCCAAGATGGGGTGACTTGTGTGGCTCGGACCAGGTTCTGTTACCCAGAATCCTTTGCAAACTTCAAAATTTGGCTAAAAAAACACATGTTCCTCACATTTCTGTGGCAGAAAGTTCTGGAATCTGAGAGGAGCCACAAATTTCCTTCCACCCAGCGTTCCCCCACGTCTCCCAATAAAAATTATACCTCACTTGTGTGGGTAGACCTAGCGCCCGCGACAGGAAATGCCCCAAAGCGCAACGTGGACATATCGAAATTTTTGAAGGAAAACAGAGGTGTTTTTTGCAAAGTGCCTACCTGTAGATTTTGGCCTGTAGCTCAGCCGCCACCTAGGGAAACCGACCAAACCTGTGCATTTCTGAAAACTAGAGACCTAGGGGAATCCAAGATGGGGTGCCTTGTGTGGGTCGGACCAGGTTCTGTTACCCAGAATCCTTTGCAAACCTCAAAATTTGGCTAAAAAAACACATGTTCCTCACATTTCTGTGGCAGAAAGTTCTGGAATCTTAGAGGTGCCACAAATTTCCTTCCACCCAGCATTCCCCCACGTCTCCCGATAAAAATGATACCTCACTTGTGTGGGTAGGCCTAGCGCCCGCGACAGGAAACGCCCCAAAGCGCAACGTGGACACATCCAAATTTTTGAAGGAAAACAGAGGTGTTTTTTGCAAAGTGCCGACCTGTAGATTTTGGCCTGTAGCTCAGCCGCCACCTAGGGAAACCTACCAAACCTGTGCATTTCTGAAAACTAGAGACCTAGGGGAATCCAAGATGGGGTGACTTGTGTGGCTCGGACCAGGTTCTGTTACCCAGAATCCTTTGCAAACCTCAAAATTTGGCTAAAAAAAACACAGATTCCTCACATTTCTGTGGCAGAAAGTTCTGGAATCTGACAGGAGCCACAAATTTCCTTCCACCCAGCGTTCCCCCACGTCGCCCGATAAAAATGATACCTCAATTGTGTGGGTAGGCCTAGCGCCTGCGACAGGAAACGCCTCAATGCGCAACGTGGACACATCCAAATTTTTGAAGGAAAACAGAGGTGTTTTTTGCAAAGTGCCTACCTGTAGATTTTGGCCTGTAGCTCAGCCGCCACCTAGGGAAACCAACCAAACCTGTGCATTTCTGAAAACTAGAGACCCAGGGGAATCCAAGATGGTGTGACTTGTGTGGCTCGGACCAGGTTCTGTTACCCAGAATCCTTTGCAAACCTCAAAATTTGGCTAAAAAAACACATGTTTCTCACATTTCTGTGGCAGAAAGTTCTGGAATCTGAGAGGAGCCACAAATTTCCTTCCACCCAGCGTTCCCCCACGTCTCCCGATAAAAATGATACCTCACTTGTGTGGGTAGGCCTAGCGCCCGCGACAGGAAACGCCCCAAAGCGCAACGTGGACACATCCAAATTTTTGAAGGAAAACAGAGGTGTTTTTTGCAAAGTGCCTACCTGTAGATTTTGGCCTGTAGCTCAGCCGCCACCTAGGGAAACCTACCAAACCTGTGCATTTCTGAAAACTAAAGACCTAGGGGAATCCAAGATGGGGTGACTTGTGTGGCTCGGACCAGGTTCTGTTACCCAGAATCCTTTGCAAACCTCAAAATGTGGCTAAAAAAACACATGTTCCTCACATTTCTGCGGCAGAAAGTTCTGCAATCTGAGGGGAGCCACGAATTTCCTTCCACCCAGGGTTCCCCCACGTCTCCCGATAAAAATAAGGCCTCACTTGTGTGGGTAGGCCTAGCGCCCGCGACAGGAAACGCCCCAAAGCGCAACGTGGACACATCCAAATTTTTGAAGGAAAACAGAGGTGTTTTTTGCAAAGTGCCTACCTGTAGATTTTGGCCTGTAGCTCAGCCGCCACCTAGGGAAACCTAACAAACCTGTGCATTTCTGAAAACTAGAGACCTAGGGGACTCCAAGATGGGGTGACTTGTGTGGCTCGGACCAGGTTCTGTTACCCAGAATCCTTTGCAAACCTCAAAATTTGGCTAAAAAAACACATATTCCTCACATTTCTGTGGCAGAAAGTTCTGGAATCTGACAGGAGCCACATATTTCCTTCCACCCAGCGTTCCCCCACGCCTCCCGATAAAAATGATACCTCACTTGTGTGGGTAGGCCTAGCTCCTGCGACAGGAAACGCCACAAAGCGCAACGTGGACACATCCACATTTTTGAAGGAAAACAGAGGTGTTTTTTGCAAAGTGCCTACCTGTAGATTTTGGCCTGTAGCTCAGCCGCCACCTAGGGAAACCTACCAAACCTGTGCATTTCTGAAAACTAGAGACCTTGGGGAATCCAAGATGGGGTGACTTGTGTGGCTCGGACCAGGATCTGTTACCCAGAATCCTTTGCAAACCGCAAAATTTGGCTAAAAAAACACATATTCCTCACATTTCTGTGGCAGAAAGTTCTGCAATCTGAGGGGAGCCACGAATTTCCTTCCACCCAGCGTTCCCCCACGTCTCCCGATAAAAATGATACCTCACTTGTGTGGGTAGGCCTAGCACCCTGCGACAGGAAACGCCCCAAAGCGCAACGTGGACACATCCAAATTTTTGAAGGAAAACAGAGGTGTTTTTTGCAAAGTGCCTACCTGTAGATTTTGGGCTGTATCTCAGCCGCCACCTAGGGAAACCTACCAAACCTGTGCATTTCTGAAAACTAGAGACCTAGGGGAATCCAAGATGGGGTGACTTGTGTGGCTCGGACCAGGTTCTGTTACCCAGAATCCTTTGCAAACCTCAAAATTTGGCTAAAAAAACACATGTTCCTCACATTTCTGTGGCAGAAAGTTCTGGAATCTGAGAGGAGCCACAAATTTCCTTCCACCCAGCGTTCCACCACGTCTCCCGATAAAAATGATACCTCACTTGTGTGGGTAGGCCTATCGCCCGCGACAGGAAACGCCCCAAAGCGCAACGTGGACACATCCAAATTTTTGAAGGAAAACAGAGGTGTTTTTTGCAAAGTACCTACCTGTAGATTTTGGCCTGTAGCTCAGCCACCACCTAGGGAAACCTACCAAACCTGTGCATTTCTGAAAACTAGAGACCTAGGGGAATCCAAGATGGGGTGACTTGTGTGGCTCGGACCAGGTTCTGTTACCCAGAATCCTTTGCAAACCTCAAAATTTGGCTAATGAAACACGTGTTCCTCACATTTCTGTGGCAGAAAGTTCTGGAATCTGAGAGGAGCCACAAATTTCCTTCCACCCAGCGTTCCCCCACATCTCCCGATAAAAATTATACCTCACTTGTGTGGGTAGGCCTAGCGCCTGCAACAGGAATTGCCCCAAAGCGCAACGTGGACTCATCCAAATTTTTGAAGGAAAACAGAGGTGTTTTTTGCAAAGTGCCTACCTGTAGATTTTGGCCTGTAGCTCAGCCGCCACCTATGGAAACCCACCAAACCTGTGCATTTCTGAAAACTAGAGACCTAGGGGAATCCAAGATGGGGTGACTTGTGTGGCTCGGACCAGGTTCTGTTACCCAGAATCCTTTGCAAACTTCAAAATTTGGCTAAAAAAACACATGTTCCTCACATTTCTGTGGCAGAAAGTTCTGGAATCTGAGAGGAGCCACAAATTTCCTTCCACCCAGCGTTCCCCCACGTCTCCCAATAAAAATGATACCTCACTTGTGTGGGTAGGCCTAGCACCCTGCGACAGGAAACGCCCCAAAGCGCAACGTGGACACATCCAAATTTTTGAAGGAAAACAGAGGTGTTTTTTGCAAAGTGCCTACCTGTAGATTTTGGGCTGTATCTCAGCCGCCACCTAGGGAAACCTACCAAACCTGTGCATTTCTGAAAACTAGAGACCTAGGGGAATCCAAGATGGGGTGACTTGTGTGGCTCGGACCAGGTTCTGTTACCCAGAATCCTTTGCAAACCTCAAAATTTGGCTAAAAAAACACATGTTCCTCACATTTCTGTGGCAGAAAGTTCTGGAATCTGAGAGGAGCCACAAATTTCCTTCCACCCAGCGTTCCCCCACGTCTCCCGATAAAAATGATACCTCACTTGTGTGGGTAGGCCTATCGCCCGCGACAGGAAACGCCCCAAAGCGCAACGTGGACTCATCCAAATTTTTGAAGGAAAACAGAGGTGTTTTTTGCAAAGTACCTACCTGTAGATTTTGGCCTGTAGCTCAGCCACCACCTAGGGAAACCTACCAAACCTGTGCATTTCTGAAAACTAGAGACCTAGGGGAATCCAAGATGGGGTGACTTGTGTGGCTCGGACCAGGTTCTGTTACCCAGAATCCTTTGCAAACCTCAAAATTTGGCTAATAAAACACGTGTTCCTCACATTTCTGTGGCAGAAAGTTCTGGAATCTGAGAGGAGCCACAAATTTCCTTCCACCCAGCGTTCCCCCACATCTCCCGATAAAAATGATACCTCACTTGTGTGGGTAGACCTAGCGCCTGCAACAGGAATTGCCCCAAAGCGCAACGTGGACTCATCCAAATTTTTGAAGGAAAACAGAGGTGTTTTTTGCAAAGTGCCTACCTGTAGATTTTGGCCTGTAGCTCAGCCGCCACCTATGGAAACCCACCAAACCTGTGCATTTCTGAAAACTAGAGACCTAGGGGAATCCAAGATGGGGTGACTTGTGTGGCTCGGACCAGGTTCTGTTACCCAGAATCCTTTGCAAACTTCAAAATTTGGCTAAAAAAACACATGTTCCTCACATTTCTGTGGCAGAAAGTTCTGGAATCTGAGAGGAGCCACAAATGTCCTTCCACCCAGCGTTCCCCCACGTCTCCCAATAAAAATTATACCTCACTTGTGTGGGTAGACCTAGCGCCCGCGACAGGAAATGCCCCAAAGCGCAACGTGGACATATCGAAATTTTTAAAGGAAAACAGAGGTGTTTTTTGCAAAGTGCCTACCTGTAGATTTTGGCCTGTAGCTCAGCCGCCACCTAGGGAAACCGACCAAACCTGTGCATTTCTGAAAACTAGAGACCTAGGGGAATCTAAGATGGGGTGCCTTGTGTGGCTCGCACCAGGTTCTGTTACCCAGAATCCTTTGCAAACCTCAAAATTTGGCTAAAAAAACACATGTTCCTCACATTTCTGTGGCAGAAAGTTCTGGAATCTTAGAGGAGCCACAAATTTCCTTCCACCCAGCATTCCCCCACGTCTCCCGATAAAAATGATACCTCACTTGTGTGGGTAGGCCTAGCGCCCGCGACAGGAAACGCCCCAAAGCGCAACGTGGACACATCCAAATTTTTGAAGGAAAACAGAGGTGTTTTTTGCAAAGTGCCGACCTGTAGATTTTGGCCTGTAGCTCAGCCGCCACCTAGGGAAACCTACCAAACCTGTGCATTTCTGAAAACTAGAGACCTAGGGGAATCCAAGATGGGGTGACTTGTGTGGCTCGGACCAGGTTCTGTTACCCAGAATCCTTTGCAAACCTCAAAATTTGGCTAAAAAAAACACATATTCCTCACATTTCTGTGGCAGAAAGTTCTGGAATCTGACAGGAGCCAAAAATTTCCTTCCACCCAGCGTTCCCCCACGTCGCCCGATAAAAATGATACCTCAATTGTGTGGGTAGGCCTAGCGCCTGCGTCAGGAAACGCCTCAATGCGCAACGTGGACACATCCACATTTTTGAAGGAAAACAGAGGTGTTTTTTGCAAAGTGCCTATCTGTAGATTTTGGCCTGTAGCTCAGCCGCCACCTAGGGAAACCAACCAAACCTGTGCATTTCTGAAAACTAGAGACCCAGGGGAATCCAAGATGGTGTGACTTGTGTGGCTCGGACCAGGTTCTGTTACCCAGAATCCTTTGCAAACCTCAAAATTTGGCTAAAAAAACACATGTTTCTCACATTTCTGTGGCAGAAAGTTCTGGAATCTGAGAGGAGCCACAAATTTCCTTCCACCCAGCGTTCCCCCACGTCTCCCGATAAAAATGATACCTCACTTGTGTGGGTAGGCCTAGCGCCCGCGACAGGAAACGTCCCAAAGCGCAACGTGGACACATCCAAATTTTTGAAGGAAAACAGAGGTGTTTTTTGCAAAGTGCCTACCTGTAGATTTTGGCCTGTAGCTCAGCCGCCACCTAGGGAAACCTACCAAACCTGTGCATTTCTGAAAACTAAAGACCTAGGGGAATCCAAGATGGGGTGACTTGTGTGGCTCGGACCAGGTTCTGTTACCCAGAATCCTTTGCAAACCTCAAAATGTGGCTAAAAAAACACATGTTCCTCACATTTCTGCGGCAGAAAGTTCTGCAATCTGAGGGGAGCCACGAATTTCCTTCCACCCAGGGTTCCCCCACGTCTCCCGATAAAAATGAGGCCTCACTTGTGTGGGTAGGCCTAGCGCCCGCGACAGGAAACGCCCCAAAGCGCAACGTGGACACATCCAAATTTTTGAAGGAAAACAGAGGTGTTTTTTGCAAAGTGCCTACCTGTAGATTTTGGCCTGTAGCTCAGCCGCCACCTAGGGAAACCTAACAAACCTGTGCATTTCTGAAAACTAGAGACCTAGGGGACTCCAAGATGGGGTGACTTGTGTGGCTCGGACCAGGTTCTGTTACCCAGAATCCTTTGCAAACCTCAAAATTTGGCTAAAAAAACACATATTCCTCACATTTCTGTGGCAGAAAGTTCTGGAATCTGACAGGAGCCACATATTTCCTTCCACCCAGCGTTCCCCCACGTCTCCCGATAAAAATGATACCTCACTTGTGTGGGTAGGCCTAGCTCCTGCGACAGGAAACGCCACAAAGCGCAACGTGGACACATCCACATTTTTGAAGGAAAACAGAGGTGTTTTTTGCAAAGTGCCTACCTGTAGATTTTGGCCTGTAGCTCAGCCGCCACCTAGGGAAACCTACCAAACCTGTGCATTTCTGAAAACTAGAGACCTTGGGGAATCCAAGATGGGGTGACTTGTGTGGCTCGGACCAGGATCTGTTACCCAGAATCCTTTGCAAACCGCAAAATTTGGCTAAAAAAACACATATTCCTCACATTTCTGTGGCAGAAAGTTCTGGAATCTGACAGGAGCCACAAATTTCCTTCCACCCAGCGTTCCCCCACGTCTCCCGATAAAAATGATACCTCAATTGTGTGGGTAGGCCTAGCGCCCGCGACAGGAAACGCCCCAAAGCGCAACGTGGACACATCCAAATTTTTGAAGGAAAACAGAGGTGTTTTTTGCAAAGTGCCTACCAGTAGATTTTGGCCTGTAGCTCAGCCGCCACCTAGGGAAACCAACCAAACCTGTGCATTTCTGAAAACTAGAGACCCAGGGGAATCCAAGATGGGGTGACTTGTGTGGCTCGGACCAGGTTCTGTTACCCAGAATCCTTTGCAAACCTCAAAATTTGGCTAAAAAAACACATGTTTCTCACATTTCTGTGGCAGAAAGTTCTGGAATCTGAGAGGAGCCACAAATTTCCTTCCACCCAGCGTTCCCCCACGTCTCCCGATAAAAATGATACCTCACTTGTGTGGGTAGGCCTAGCGCCCGCGACAGGAAACGCCCCAAAGCGCAACGTGGACACATCCAAATTTTTGAAGGAAAACAGAGGTGTTTTTTGCAAAGTGCCTACCTGTAGATTTTGGCCTGTAGCTCAGCTGCCACCTAGGGAAACCTACCAAACCTGTGCATTTCTGAAAACTAAAGACCTAGGGGAATCCAAGATGGGGTGACTTGTGTGGCTCGGACCAGGTTCTGTTATCCAGAATCCTTTGCAAACCTCAAAATTTGGCTAAAAAAACACATGTTCCTCACATTTCTGTGGCAGAAAGTTCTGCAATCTGAGGGGAGCCACGAATTTCCTTCCACCCAGCGTTCCCCCACGTCTCCCGATAAAAATGATACCTCACTTGTGTGGGTAGGCCTAGCACCCCGCGACAGGAAACGCCCCAAAGCGCAACGTGGACACATCCAAATTTTTGAAGGAAAACAGAGGTGTTTTTTGCAAAGTGCCTACCTGTAGATTTTGGGCTGTATCTCAGCCGCCACCTAGGGAAACCTACCAAACCTGTGCATTTCTGAAAACTAGAGACCTAGGGGAATCCAAGATGGGGTGACTTGTGTGGCTCGGACCAGGTTCTGTTACCCAGAATCCTTTGCAAACCTCAAAATTTGGCTAAAAAAACACATGTTCCTCACATTTCTGTGGCAGAAAGTTCTGGAATCTGAGAGGAGCCACAAATTTCCTTCCACCCAGCGTTCCCCCACGTCTCCCGATAAAAATGATACCTCACTTGTGTGGGTAGGCCTAGCGCCCGCGACAGGAAACGCCCCAAAGCGCAACGTGGACTCATCCAAATTTTTGAAGGAAAACAGAGGTGTTTTTTGCAAAGTACCTACCTGTAGATTTTGGCCTGTAGCTCAGCCACCACCTATGGAAACCTACCAAACCTGTGCATTTCTGAAAACTAGAGACCTAGGGGAATCCAAGATGGGGTGACTTGTGTGGCTCGGACCAGGTTCTGTTACCCAGAATCCTTTGCAAACCTCAAAATTTGGCTAATAAAACACATGTTCCTCACATTTCTGTGGCAGAAAGTTCTGGAATCTGAGAGGAGCCACAAATTTCCTTCCACCCAGCGTTCCCCCACATCTCCCGATAAAAATTATACCTCACTTGTGTGGGTAGGCCTAGCGCCTGCAACAGGAAATGCCCCAAAGCGCAACGTGGACTCATCCAAATTTTTGAAGGAAAACAGAGGTGTTTTTTGCAAAGTGCCTACCTGTAGATTTTGGCCTGTAGCTCAGCCGCCACCTATGGAAACCTACCAAACCTGTGCATTTCTGAAAACTAGAGACCTAGGGGAATCCAAGATGGGGTGACTTGTGTGGCTCGGACCAGGTTCTGTTACCCAGAATCCTTTGCAAACTTCAAAATTTGGCTAAAAAAACACATGTTCCTCACATTTCTGTGGCAGAAAGTTCTGGAATCTGAGAGGAGCCACAAATTTCCTTCCACCCAGCGTTCCCCCACGTCTCCCAATAAAAATTATACCTCACTTGTGTGGGTAGACCTAGCGCCCGCGACAGGAAATGCCCCAAAGCGCAACGTGGACACATCGAAATTTTTGAAGGAAAACAGAGGTGTTTTTTGCAAAGTGCCTACCTGTAGATTTTGGCCTGTAGCTCAGCCGCCACCTAGGGAAACCGACCAAACCTGTGCATTTCTGAAAACTAGAGACCTAGGGGAATCCAAGATGGGGTGCCTTGTGTGGCTCGGACCAGGTTCTGTTACCCAGAATCCTTTGCAAACCTCAAAATTTGGCTAAAAAAACACATGTTCCTCACATTTCTGTGGCAGAAAGTTCTGGAATCTTAGAGGAGCCACAAATTTCCTTCCACCCAGCGTTCCCCCACGTCTCCCAATAAAAATGATACCTCACTTGTGTGGGTAGGCCTAGCGCCCGCGACAGGAAACGCCCCAAAGCGCAACGTGGACACATCCAAATTTTTGAAGGAAAACAGAGGTGTTTTTTGCAAAGTGCCTACCTGTAGATTTTGGCCTGTAGCTCAGCCGCCACCTAGGGAAACCTACCAAACCTGTGCATTTCTGAAAATTAGAGACCTAGGGGAATCCAAGATGGGGTGACTTGTGTGGCTCGGACCAGGTTCTGTTACCCAGAATCCTTTGCAAACCTCAAAATTTGGCTAAAAAAACATATGTTCCTCACATTTCTGTGGCAGAAAATTCTGGAATCTGACAGGAGCCACAAATTTCCTTCCACCCAGCGTTCCCCCACGTCGCCCGATAAAAATGATACCTCAATTGTGTGGGTAGGCCTAGCGCCCGCGACAGGAAACGCCTCAAAGCGCAACGTGGACACATCCAAATTTTTGAAGGAAAACAGAGGTGTTTTTTGCAAAGTGCCTACCTGTAGATTTTGGCCTGTAGCTCAGCCGCCACCTAGGGAAACCAACCAAACCTGTGCATTTCTGAAAACTAGAGACCCAGGGGAATCCAAGATGGGGTGACTTGTGTGGCTCGGACCAGGTTCTGTTACCCAGAATCCTTTGCAAACCTCAACATTTGGCTAAAAAAACACATGTTTCTCACATTTCTGTGGCAGAAAGTTCTGGAATCTGAGAGGAGCCACAAATTTCCTTCCACCCAGCGTTCCCCCACGTCTCCCGATAAAAATGATACCTCACTTGTGTGGGTAGGCCTAGCGCCCACGACAGGAAACGCCCCAAAGCGCAACGTGGACACATCCAAATTTTTGAAGGAAAACAGAGGTGTTTTTTGAAAAGTGCCTACCTGTAGATTTTGGCCTGTAGCTCAGCCGCCACCTAGGGAAACCTACCAAACCTGTGCATTTCTGAAAACTAAAGACCTAGGGGAATCCAAGATGGGGTGACTTGTGTGGCTCGGACCAGGTTCTGTTACCCAGAATCCTTTGCAAACCTCAAAATTTGGCTAAAAAAACACATGTTCCTCACATTTCTGTGGCAGAAAGTTCTGGAATCTGAGGGGAGCCACGAATATCCTTCCACCCAGGGTTCCCCCACGTCTCCCGATAAAAATGATACCTCAATTGTGTGGGTAGGCCTAGCGCCCGCGACAGGAAACGCCTCAAAGCGCAACGTGGACACATCCAAATTTTTGAAGGAAAACAGAGGTGTTTTTTGCAAAGTGCCTACCTGTAGATTTTGGCCTGTAGCTCAGCCGCCACCTAGGGAAACCAACCAAACCTGTGCATTTCTGAAAACTAGAGACCCAGGGGAATCCAAGATGGGGTGACTTGTGTGGCTGGGACGAGGTTCTGTTACCCAGAATCCTTTGCAAACCTCAAAATTTGGCTAAAAAAACACATGTTTCTCACATTTCTGTGGCAGAAAGTTCTGGAATCTGAGAGGAGCCACAAATTTCCTTCCACTCAGCGTTCCCCCACGTCTCCCGATAAAAATGATACCTCACTTGTGTGGTTAGGCCTAGCGCCCGCGACAGGAAACGCCCCAAAGCGCAACGTGGACACATCCAAATTTTTGAAGGAAAACAGAGGTGTTTTTTGCAAAATGCCTACCTGTAGATTTTGGCCTGTAGCTCAGCCGCCACCTAGGGAAACCTACCAAACCTGTGCATTTCTGAAAACTAAAGACCTAGGGGACTCCAAGATGGGGTGACTTGTGCGGCTCGGACCAGGTTCTGTTACCCAGAATCCTTTGCAAACCTAAAAATTTGGCTAAAAAAACACATGTTCCTCACATTTCTGTGGCAGAAAGTTCTGCAATCTGAGGGGAGCCACGAATTTCCTTCCACCCAGGGTTCCCCCACGTCTCCCGATAAAAATGAGGCCTCACTTTTGTGGGTAGGCCTAGCGCCCGCTTAAGGAAACGCCCCAAAGCGCAACGTGGACACATCCAAATTTTTGAAGGAAAACAGAGGTGTTTTTTGCAAAGTGCCTACCTGTAGATTTTGGCCTGTAGCTCAGCCGCCACCTAGGGAAACCTAACAAACCTTTGCATTTCTGAAAACTAGAGACCTAGGGGAATCCAAGATGGGGTGACTTGTGTGGCTCGGACCAGGTTCTGTTACACAGAATCCTTTGCAAACCTCAAAATTTGGCTAAAAAAACACATGTTCCTCACATTTCTGTGGCAGAAAGTTCTGGAATCTGAGAGGAGCCACAAATTTCCTTCCACCCAGCGTTCCCCCACGTCTCCCGATAAAAATGATACCTCACTTGTGTGGGTAGGCCTAGCGCCCGCGACAGGATATGCCCCAAAACACAACGTGGACACATCACAGAAAACAGAGCTGTTTTTAGCAAAGTGACTACCTGTAGATTTTGGCCTCTAGCTCAGCAGCCACCTAGGGAAACCTAACAAACCTGTGCATTTCTGAAAACTAGAGACCTAGGGGAATCCAAGATGGGGTGACTTGTGTGGCTCGGACCAGGTTCTGTTACACAGAATCCTTTGCAAACCTCAAAATTTGGCTAAAAAAACACATATTCCTCACATTTCTGTGGCAGAAAGTTCTGGAATCTGACAGGAGCCACATATTTCCTTCCACCCAGCGTTCCCCCACGTCTCCCGATAAAAATGATACCTCTCTTTTGTGGGTAGGCCTAGCGCCCGCGACAGGAAACGCCCCAAAGAGCAACGTGGACACATCCAAATTTTTGAAGGAAAACAGAGGTGTTTTTTGCAAAGTGCCTACCTGTAGATTTTGGCCTGTAGCTCAGCCGCCACCTAGGGAAACCTACCAAACCTGTGCATTTCTGAAAACTAGAGATCTAGGGGAATCCAAGATGGGGTGACTTGTGTGGCTCGGACCAGGTTCTGCTACCCAGAATCCTTTGCAAACCTCAAAATTTGGCTAAAAAAAACACATGTTCCTCACATTTCTGTGGCAGAAAGTTCTGGAATCTGAGAGGAGCCACATATTTCCTTCCACCCAGCGTTCCCCCACGTCTCCCGATAAAAATGATACCTCACTTGTGTGGGTAGGCCTAGTGCCCGCGTCAGGAAACGCCCCAAAGAGCAACGTGGACTCATCCAAATTTTTGAAGGAAAACAGAGGTGTTTTTTGCAAAGTGCCTACCTGTAGATTTTGGCCTGTAGCTCAGCCGCCACCTAGGGAAACCTACCAAACCTACCAAACCTGTGCGTCTCTGAAAACTAGAGACCTAGGGGAATCCAAGATGGGGTGACTTGTGTGGCTCGGACTAGGTTCTGTTACCCAGAATCCTTTGCAAACCTCAAAATATGGCTAAAAAAACACATGTTCCTCACATTTCTGTGGCAGAAAGTTCTGGAATCTGAGAGGAGCCACAAATTTCCTTCTACCCAGCGTTCCCCCATGTCTCCCGATAAAAATGATACCTCACTTGTGTGGGTAGGCCTAGCGCCCGCGACAGGAAACGCCCCAAAGCGCAACGTGGACACATCCACATTTTTGAAGGAAAACAGAGGTGTTTTTGCAAAGTGCCTACCTGTAGATTTTGGCCTGTAGCTCAGCCGCCACCTAGGGAAACCTACCAAACCTGTGCATTTCTGAAAACTAGAGACCTAGGGGAATCCAAGATGGGGTGACTTGTGTGGCTCGGACCAGGTTCTGTTACCCAGAATCCTTTGCAAACCTCAAAATTTGGCTAAAAAAACACATGTTCCTCACATTTCTGTGGCAGAAAGTTCTGGAATCTGAGAGAAGCCACAAATTTCCTTCCACCCAGCGTTCCCCCACGTCTCCCGATAAAAATTATACCTCACTTGTGTGGGTAGGCCTAGCGCCCGCAACAGGAAATGCCCCAAAGCGCAACGTGGACTCATCCAAATTTTTGAAGTTAAACAGAGGTGTTTTTTGCAAAGTGCCTACCAGTAGATTTTGGCCTGTAGCTCAGCAGCCACCTAGGGAAACCTACCAAACCTGTGCATTTCTGAAAACTAGAGACCTAGGGGAATCCAAGATGGGGTGACTTGTGTGGCTCGGACCAGGTTCTGATACCCAGAATCCTTTGCAAACCTCAAAATTTGGCTAAAAAAACACATGTTCCTCACATTTCTGTGGCAGAAAGTTCTGGAATCTGAGAGGAGCCACAAATTTCCTTCCACTCAGCGTTCCCCCACGTCTCCCGATAAAAATGATAACTCACTTGTGTGGGTAGGCCTAGTGCCCGCGACAGGAAACGCCCCAAAGCGCAACGTGGACTCATCCAAATTTTTGAAGGAAAACAGAGGTGTTTTTTGCAAAGTGCCTACCTGTAGATTTTGGCCTGTAGCTCAGCCGCCACCTAGGGAAACCTACCAAACCTGTGCATTTCTGAAAACTAGAGACCTAGGGGAATCCAAGATGGGGTGACTTGTGTGGCTCGGACCAGGTTCTGTTACCCAGAATCCTTTGCAAACCTCAAAATTTGGCTAAAAAAACACATGTTCCTCACATTTCTGTGGCAGAAAGTTCTGGAATCTGAGAGGAGACACAAATTTCCTTCCACTCAGCGTTCCCCCACGTCTCCCGATAAAAATGATACCTCAATTGTGTGGGTAGGCCTAGTGCCCGCGACAGGAAACGCCCCAAAGCGCAACGTGGACTCATCCAAATTTTTGAAGGAAAACAGAGGTGTTTTTTGCAAAGTGCCTACCTGTAGATTTTGGAATGTAGCTCAGCCGCCACCTAGGGAAACCTACAAACCTGTGCATTTCTGAAAACTAGAGACCTAGGGGAATCCAAGATGGGGTGACTTGTGTGGCTCGGACCAGGTTCTGCTACCCAGAATCCTTTGCAAACCTCAAAATTTGGCTAAAAAAACACATGTTCCTCACATTTCTGTGGCAGAAAGTTCTGGAATCTGAGAGGAGCCACAAATTTCCTTCCACCCAGCGTTCCCCCATGTCTCCCGATAAAAATGATACCTCACTTGTGTGGGTAGGCCTAGCGCCCGCGACAGGAAACGCCCCAAAGCGCAACGTGGACACATCCAAATTTTTTAAGGAAAACAGAGGTGTTTTTTGCAAAGTGCCTACCTGTAGATTTTGGCCTGTATCTCAGCCGCCACCTAGGGAAACCTACCGAACCTGTGCATTTCTGAAAACTAGAGACCTAGGGGAATCCAAGATGGGGTGACTTGTGTGGCTCGGACCAGGTTCTGTTACCCAGAATCCTTTGCAAACCTCAAAATTTGGCTAAAAAAACACATGTTCCTCACATTTCTGTGGCAGAAAGTTCTGGAATCTGAGAGGAGCCACAAATTTCCTTCCACTCAGCGTTCCCCCACGTCTCCCGATAAAAATGATACCTCACTTGTGTGGGTAGGCCTAGCGCCCCGCGACAGGAAACGCCCCAAAGCACAACGTGGACACATCCAAATTTTTGAAGGAAAACAGAGGTGTTTTTTGCAAAGTGCCTACCAGTAGATTTTGGCCTGTAGCTCAGCCGCAACCTAGGGAAACCTACCAAACCTGTGCATTTCTGAAAACTAGAGACCTAGGGGAATCCAAGATGGGGTGACTTGTGTGGCTCGGACCAGGTTCTGTTACCCAGAATCCTTTGCAAACCTCAAAATTTGGCTAAAAAAACACATGTTCCTCACATTTCTGTGGCAGAAAGTTCTGGAATCTGAGAGGAGCCACAAATTTCCTTCCACCCAGCGTTCCACCACTTCTCCCGATAAAAATAATACCTCACTTGTGTGGGTAGGCCTAGCGCCCGCAACAGGAAATGCCCCAAAGCGCAACGTGAACTCATCCAAATTTTTGAAGGAAAACAGAGGTGTTTTTTGCAAAGTGCCTACCAGTAGATTTTGGCCTGTAGCTCAGCCGCCACCTAGGGAAACCTACCAACCTGTGCATTTCTAAAAACTAGAGACCTAGGGGAATCCAAGATGGGGTGACTTGTGTGGCTCGGACCAGGTTCTGTTACCCAGAATCCTTTGCAAACCTCAAAATTTGGCTAAAAAAACACATGTTCCTCACATTTCTGTGGCAGAAAGTTCTGGAATCTGAGAGGAGCCACAAATTTCCTTCCACTCAGTGTTCCCCCACGTCTCCGATAAAAATGATAACTCACTTGTGTGGGTAGGCCTAGTGCCCGCGACAGGAAACGCCCCAAAGCGCAACGTGGACTCATCCAAATTTTTGAAGGAAAACAGAGGTGTTTTTTCCAAAGTGCCTACCTGTAGATTTTGGCCTGTAGCTCAGCCGCCACCTAGGGAAACCTACCAAACCTGTGCATTTCTGAAAACTAGAGATCTAGGGGAATCCAAGATGGGGTGACTTGTGTGGCTCGGACCAGGTTCTGCTACCCAGAATCCTTTGCAAATCTCAAAATTTGGCTAAGAAAACACATGTTCCTCACATTTCTGTGGCAGAAAGTTCTGGAATCTGAGAGGAGCCACATATTTCCTTCCACCCAGCGTTCCCCCACGTCTCCCGATAAAAATGATACCTCACTTGTGTGGGTAGGCCTAGCGCCCGCGACAGGAAACGCCCCAAAGCGCAACGTGGACACATCCAAATTTTTGAAGGAAAACAGAGGTGTTTTTTGCAAAGTGCCTACCTGTAGATTTTGGCCTGTAGCTCAGCCGCCACCTAGGGAAACCTACCAAACCTACCAAACCTGTGCATCTCTGAAAACTAGAGACCTAGGGGAATCCAAGATGGGTTGACTTGTTTGGCTCGGACTAGTTTCTGTTACCCAGAATCCTTTGCAAACCTCAAAATATGGCTAAAAAAACACATGTTCCTCACATTTCTGTGGCAGAAAGTTCTGGAATCTGAGAGGAGCCACAAATTTCCTTCTACCCAGCGTTCCCCCACGTCTCCCGATAAAAATTATACCTCACTTGTGTGGGTAGGCCTAGCGCCCGCGACAGGAAACGCCCCAAAGCGCAACGTGGACTCATCCAAATTTTTGAAGGAAAACAGAGGTGTTTTTTGCAAAGTTCCTACCAGTAGATTTTGGCCTGTAGCTCAGCAGCCACCTAGGGAAACCTACCAAACCTGTGCATTTCTGAAAACTAGAGACCTAGGGGAATCCAAGATGGGGTGACTTGTGTGGCTCGGACCAGGTTCTGTTACCCAGAATCCTTTGCAAACCTCAAAATTTGGCTAAAAAAACACATGTTCCTCACATTTCTGTGGCAGAAAGTTCTGGAATCTGAGAGAAGCCACAAATTTCCTTCCACTCAGCGTTCCCCCACGTCTCCCGATAAAAATGATACCTCACTTGTGTGGGTAGGCCTAGTGCCCGCGACAGGAAACGCCCCAAAGCGCAACATGGACTCATCCAAATTTTTGAAGGAAAACAGAGGTGTTTTTTGCAAAGTGCCTACCTGTAGATTTTGGCCTGTAGCTCAGCCGCCACCTAGGGAAACCTACCAAACCTGTGCATTTCTGAAAACTAGAGATCTAGGGGAATCCAAGATGGGGTGACTTGTGTGGCTCGGACCAGGTTCTGCTACCCAGAATCCTTTGCAAACCTCAAAATTTGGCTAAAAAAACACATGTTCCTCACATTTCTGTGGCAGAAAGTTCTGGAATCTGAGAGGAGCCACATATTTCCTTCCACCCAGCGTTCCCCCATGTCTCCCGATAAAAATGATACCTCACTTGTGTGGGTAGGCCTAGCGCCCGCGTCAGGAAACGCCCCAAAGAGCAACGTGGACTCATCCAAATTTTTGAAGGAAAACAGAGGAGTTTTTTGCAAAGTGCCTACCTGTAGATTTTGGCCTGTAGCTCAAGCCGCCACCTAGGGAAACCTACCAAACCTACCAAACCTGTGCATCTCTGAAAACTAGAGACCTAGGGGAATCCAAGATGGGGTGACTTGTGTGGCTCGGACTAGGTTCTGTTACCCAGAATCCTTTGCAAACCTCAAAATATGGCTAAAAAAACACATGTTCCTCACATTTCTGTGGCAGAAAGTTCTGGAATCTGAGAGGAGCCACAAATTTCCTTCTACCCAGCGTTCCCCCACGTCTCCCGATAAAAATGATACCTCACTTGTGTGGGTAGGCCTAGCGCCCGCGACAGGAAACGCCCCAAAGCGCAACGTGGACACATCCACATTTTTGAAGGAAAACAGAGGTGTTTTTTGCAAAGTGCCTACCTGTAGATTTTGGCCTGTAGCTCAGCCGCCACCTAGGGAAACCTACCAAACCTGTGCATTTCTGAAAACTAGAGACCTAGGGGAATCCAAGATGGGGTGACTTGTGTGGCTCGGACCAGGTTCTGTTACCCAGAATCCTTTGCAAACCTCAAAATTTGGCTAAAAAAACACATATTCCTCACATTTCTGTGGCAGAAAGTTCTGGAATCTGAAAGGAGCCACAAATTTCCTTCCACCCAGCGTTCCCCCACGTCTCCCGATAAAAATGATACCTCACTTGTGTGGGCAGGCCTAGCGTCCGCGACAGGAAATGCCCCAAAGCGCAACGTGGACACATCCAAATTTTTGAAGGAAAACAGAGGTGTTTTTTGCAAAGTGCCTACCTGTAGATTTTGGCCTGTAGCTCAGCCGCCACCTAGGGAAACCTACCAAACCTGTGCATTTCTGAAAACTAGAGACCTAGGGGAATCCAAGATGGGGTGACTTGTGTGGCTCGGACCAGGTTCTGTTACCCAGAATCCTTTGCAAACCTCAAAATTTGGCTAAAAAAACACATGTTCCTCCCATTTCTGTGGCAGAAAGTTCTGGAATCTGAGAGAAGCCACAAATTTCCTTCCACCCAGCGTTCACCCACGTCTCCCGATAAAAATTATACCTCACTTGTGTGGGTAGCCTAGCGCCCGCAACAGGAAATGCCCCAAAGCGCAACGTGGACTCATCCAAATTTTTGAAGGAAAACAGAGGTGTTTTTTGCAAAGTGCCTACCAGTAGATTTTGGCTTGTAGCTCAGCAGCCACCTAGGGAAACCTACCAAACCTGTGCATTTCTGAAAACTAGAGACCTAGGGGAATCCAAGATGGGGTGACTTGTGTGGCTCGGACCAGGTTCTGTTACCCAGAATCCTTTGCAAACCTCAAAATTTGGCTAAAAAAACACATGTTCCTCACATTTCTGTGGCAGAAAGTTCTGGAATCTGAGAGGAGCCACAAATTTCCTTCCACTCAGCGTTCCCCCACGTCTCCCGATAAAAATGATAACTCACTTGTGTGGGTAGGCCTAGTGCCCGCGACAGGAAACGCCCCAAAGCGCAACGTGGACTCATCCAAATTTTTGAAGGAAAACAGAGGTGTTTTTTGCAAAGTGCCTACCGGTAGATTTTGGCCTGTAGCTCAGCCGCCACCTAGGGAAACCTACCAAACCTGTGCATTTCTGAAAACTAGAGACCTAGGGGAATCCAAGATGGGGTGACTTGTGTGGCTCGGACCAGGTTCTGTTACCCAGAATCCTTTGCAAACCTCAAAATTTGGCTAAAAAAACACATGTTCCTCACATTTCTGTGGCAGAAAGTTCTGGAATCTGAGAGGAGACACAAATTTCCTTCCACTCAGCGTTCACCCACGTCTCCCGATAAAAATGATACCTCAATTGTGTGGGTAGGCCTAGTGCCCGCGACAGGAAACGCCCCAAAGCGCAACGTGGACTCATCCAAATTTTTGAAGGAAAACATAGGTGTTTTTTGCAAAGTGCCTACCTGTA